>NW_026692486.1:2862500-3462500 GCF_021218885.2 Marmota monax | reverse complement strand
GGGTCAGGAGGTTAGCAAGGATGGTGGAATGTGATAGACATTATTATCCAATGTACATGTCTGAAGATACAAATTGTGTCAACATATTTTATATACGACCAGAGATATGAAAAATTGTGCTGTATATGTATAATAAGAATTGCAATCCATTATGCTGTAATTTATTTTTTTAAAAATCATTAAAAAGAGAAAAATAATAATATTAAATAGCAATGAACCCTGAATAATGAAAACAACCTTGAGGGAAAAAATGAGTAAGAAGACTTATACTTCCTAATTTCAAAACTTCACAAATCTATAGTAATCAAAAGTAGCATACTAGTATAAGGCTAGAGATACAAATCAATAAAATAGTATTTATATGCCAGAAATAAATTCATATATCTATGTTTAATGATTTCTAACAGGAGTTTCATCACCATTGAATAAAATTCATATATCTATGTTTAATGATTTCTAACAGGAGTTTCATCACCATTGAATAAAGGAAAGAATAGGCTCTTTCACAAATGATTTGGGGACAACTGGATAGTCACACTCAAAAAAATAAAGTTAGATCCTTACCTCTTACCATGCACAAAAATTAACTCAAAATGGATCAAATGCAAAAATATGAGTTAAAACTATAAAAATATTAGAAAGCTTAGGAGTAAATCTTCAGTACCTTTGATTTGGCAATGATATATTCCACATGATTCCAAAAGCAGATATGACAAAAGAAAAATAATTAGACTTCATCAAAACTAAATTTTTTTCATCACAGAAGGGGAAAAAGTATTTGCAAGTTGTATAGTTGAGAATGGTATAGCATACAAAATAAATAACAAACTCTTACAGCCCAACAGCAGATACAAAAATTTGATTAAAAATTGAGCAAAAATTTTCAAGAGACATTTCTCAAGAGAATACATACAAATATCAAAAAACACATGAAAAGATATTCAACAAAATCAGTAATAATTGTGCAAGTTATTGGGTTTTACTTTAACATTTCCATTTTTTTTCCTCCAGTCCACCTATTTGACCCACTAAAGTATAAGCTCATAGAGAGCAGAGGTCATATATGCATTATTCAGCTACCATGCATGCATCAGTCCATCATCTAAAATACATTCATCAAGCACCTATTATGTGCCAATCATTAGATTAGATGATTAGATGAGGCAGAATGACCATAACAGACCCTCAATAAATGTTGAATAAATAGAGTAAAGGAATTCTCAACTTTACAGGTAAGAATTTTTAAAGAAACAATTAAAGGGATACAAATAAGAAAAGAAGAGCTCAAACTATCTCTATTTGCTGATAACATCATCCTATATTTAGAAGACCCAAAAAACTTCACCAGAAAACTAGTAGAACTCATAAACAAATTCAGAAAAGTAGCAAGATATAAAATTAACACTCATAAACCAATGGCATTCCTATGCACCAATGATGAATCAGCTGAAAGAGATATCAGTAAACTATCCCATTCACAATAGCCTCAAAAATAAAATACTTGGGAATCAATCTAACAAAAAGATGTGAAAGACCTCTACAATGAAAACTACAGGACACTAAAGAAAGAAATTGAAGAAGACCTTAGAAGATGAAAAGATCTCCCATGTGTTTAGATAGGCAGAATTATTACTGTCAAAATGGCCATACTCCCAAAAGTGTTATACAGATTTAATGCAATTTCTATTAAAATTCAATGATGTTCTTCACAGAAATAGAAAAGGCAATCATGAAGTTAATTTGGAAAAATTAGAGACCCAGAACAGCCAAAGCAATCCTTAGTGAAAAAAGTGAAGCAGGAGACATCACAATACCAAAACTTAAATTATAATTCAGAGCCATAGTAACAAAAATAGCATGGTATTGGCACCAAAACAGACATGAAGACCAATGATACAGATTAGAATACACAGATTAAATAAACCCACACAAATACAGTTACCTCATCTTAGACAAAGGAATCATAAATATACATTGGAGGGGAAAAAAGTCTCTTCAACAAATGATACTAGATAAACTAGAAATTCATATGTAACTGAATGAAATTGAATCCCTCTCTCTCACCCTGCACAAAACTAGCTCAAAGTGAATCAAGAACCTAGGCATTATACCAGAGACCCTGCACCAACTAGAAGAAAAAGTAGGCCCAAATCTTCATCATGTAATCTGAGTAACTGACATCCTCAATAAGACTCCTAAAGTGCAAGAAGTAAAATTAAAAAATCAATAAATGAGATGGCATCAAACTAAAAAGCTTCTTCACAGCAAAAGAAACAATCAAGAGTGTGAAGAGAAAGCCTACAGATTGGGAGAAAATCTTTGCCACCTGCACCTCAGATAGAGCATTAATCTCCAGGTTATACAAAGGGCTAAAAAAAACTTAACACCAAAAGAAAAAAAATAATAATAATAACCCAATCAATAAATAGGAAAAGGAACTGAACAAGAAGAAATATGAATACAGAACTGAACAAGAAGAAATAAGAATACAGAAGAAATACGAATGGTCAAAAAATATATGAAAAAAATGTTCAACATCTCTAGCAAGTAGAGAAGTGCAGATTAAAACTACACTAAGATCTTATCTCACTTCAGTATGAATGGCATTTATTGAGAATACAAATAACAATAAATGTTGGCAAGGTTGTGGGCTAAAAGGTTCACTCCTACATTGTTGGTGGGACTGCAAATTGGTGCAATCACTCTGGAAATAGTATAGAGATTCCACAGAAAACTTGGAATGGAACCACTACAGGACCCAGTTATCCCACTCCGTGGCATATAACCAAAGGACTTAAAATCAGCATATTACAGTGATGCTGCCACATCAATGTTTATAGTAGCTCAATTCACAGTGGCTAAGCTACAGAATCATCCAAGGTGCCCTTCAACAGATGAAGGGATAAAGAAAATGTAGTATATATACACAATGGAATATTATTGAGCTTTAAAGAAGAATGACTTTATGACTCTTGCAGATAAATGAATGAAACTGGAGACTATCATGCTAAGTGAAATAAGCCAGTCCCAAAACCGAAAGGTCGAATGTTCTCTTTGATAAGCAGATGCTAATACACAATAAGGGGGGCTGGGGAGAATAGAAGTTCAGTGGATTAGACAAAGGGGAATAAAGGGAAGGGAGGGCAGAAGAGAACAGGAAAGACAGTACAATGAATTGGACATAAATTTCCTATGTTCATATATGTACACATGACCAGTGAAATTCCATATCATGTATAACCACAAGAATGGGATGCTAATATGTTATATTACATGTATACATGATATGTAAAAATATATTCTACTGTCATGTATACCTAAAAAGAATAAAGTTAATAAATAAGTAAATAAAAAATTTAAAAGATAAAAAACCCTTTTCCTTCTTCTGTGTTGGGGAATCAACATATTATCAACCATTTATTTCATTAGATATCGTTCCAAGTCATTATGCTGAATAAATATTAATTACATAAAAACATAGAACAAATCTTCATGTTTCATTCAAAATATTGCTGCCATTGTGAAATCAGTTATCACTCTTCAGATTTTACATGAATAATGTCAACACTATTCCTTACACTGTGAAAGGTAGGTAGATATCATTCACTTAGAGATCTTTAACCAGAATGTGTATACTGTTGGGAGTCACCCCGGTTCCAAAGACTAACTTCCCCATCCCCCAAGAAGAGCTGCCCAATGGTGAGCCCTGCTCGCTCACATGATCCTTACCCACCAATCAGGAAGCACTCCAGCCAACTGTCAAACCATTCAACCATTAAACTGTCATAACTGTCAAACCGCCCCCGGCTCTATAAATATGCAGAGCTGTTCCTCAATAAACAGGTATTTTCTCCAACAGCAAGCCTTGATCGTTCTTTCATTGGTGACAAAACCTGGGATGGCAGTCATGTCCTTATGACATATTTCCTCTCGCAGAGCTACCCCGACATCTGGGCCAAACTAAAAAAGCTCAAACATGGCCCTGCCACCCCCTAGACTGAGAAATTTCAGATGCTCGCCCAGGCCCTGCAGGGTGCTTCCTCGGGTGTCCGCCCATCACCAAAAACCCCCCTAGGTGCCTACTTCAAGTGTGGCAAGGAGGGATATTGTGCCAGGGCATGCCCCGCACCACGCACCACGCGTACTCCATGCCCTAAATGTCAACAACAAGATCATTGGGGCTCTGACTGTCCTAGATCCCATAGGAGGCCTATGGCCAGGGAACCCTCTGAACTTCTGGGCATGGCAATCAATTGACGGTGCCTTGGGTCCTTGTCCCCGGCCATAATGATCGATAGACCAGGAACCCAGGGTGCAGATTCAGGTGGATGAACACAAGGTTGACTTTCTCCTTGACACCAGGGCTACCTTCTCAGTCCTGACAGAATTCTGGGGGCAAACACCTCTCCTATTGTCAGGGTAGGAGGAAAGACCGTCTATCCAAGAAAGACTCTCCTATTACTCTGTTCCATAGACAACTTCCCAATCTCTCAGACATTCCTAGTTATGCCCCAATGTCCAGTTCCTTTGCTCGGCCAAGATATTCTCTCTAAATTCAATACAACAATCAACATATGGGCTCCTGGCATCAGTCAGGCCCCAGCACTAGCCTGTTCATCTTTTCTGGCCCTTTTGGCAAAAGACTGGCCATTCTGCTCCACTTGTGAGGCTGACATGAAATACCATACTAACCTGGTTGACCAGATTGTATGGGATACCCACACCCACTCCACCATTTCCTGCCCACCAGTTGACATTCATCTCAAAGATCCTAACACCTTCCCAAATCAGGCCTAATTCCCCCTGTCCACAAAAGCTCTTCTGGGCCTACAACCTATTATTCAAGACCTTCTTAGCAAGGGGTACCTCTGTCCTGAAAACAGCCCACATATTTCCAAAATGTATCCGCCTGGAAAGCAATATCCTACTCCACTCCCATCAAGAACCACATGTCCATAGGTTAAATTGAATAAAGATTGTTATTCTTCCACCTATATTGCTTGCCTTCTCTAACATCTAAGTTCCTAGAAAGCTCCATGTAAATTGACTCTCATCTACATGTGTGAGTGCGCACACATGCATGTGTATGTGTTTTGCTGGGGATTAAGCTGGGGATTCATTAAGCCGGGCATTCTAAGCAAATACTCTACCACTGAGCTATACCACCAGCCCTAAATTGATTCATTTAAGTAGAGCACAGCAATTGACAGAAATCTGTGACAAATCCTCCTGTAATAAAGAATATTAATATTGATTTAGCACTTATTAAGTGCCAAGTATTGTTAAGTGCTTTCTATACATCATCTCATTGAATGCTCCAAAACATCTCAATGAGATAAGTAATACTATTAAATCCAGTTTGCTGATGAGTAAATTTAGGCTAAAAGATATTAGATAATTCATCCAAAAATCCAGCTAGAAAAAAAACACAAGCCAAGATTTAAACCCAGGTCTGTCTGTCCTCAAGTCATACCTTTAACCATGAGGGCATTCTTATAACTGATTCCTTTAAGTGAAGAACACACCATCAGGGCTGGGGATGTGGTTCAAGTGGTAGCGCGCTCGCCTGGCATGCATGCGGCCCTGGTTCGATCCTCAGCACCACATACAAACAAAGATGTTGTGTCCGCTGATAAATAAAAAAAAAAATTAAGTATTAAAATTCTCTCTTTCTCTCTCTCTCCCTCTCTCACTCTCTCTTAAAAAAAAAATAACACACCATCAATCCTTAACTATGTTTTTCTCAGTAGCAAGATAAACTTCTTATGATTAGATAGGGTTACTTCTAAACACACAATATATTCTAAATAAATTTTAGTATCTTTCTTGTTTTCATGAAACTTCAAACTGTTGAAAAACATAGTTGTCTGATGAATCTAAAAATGAGGGAAACTTTTGTGATAAAAAAGACCACCTTATTGTAGCTCTCATTCAGCTCCCTGAAAGTTGTATTATTACTGAATTACTTAATTACTGTAGTATCTTTCTCATAAGTGGTTGTGATTTTATTACCATAATTACTTGACACTTTGCTGTGTGAGGGAAGACTCAGTCAGCACATTGATTTTCTAGACAGAATGCATCTCCAGGCTCAACAAATTAGTTATACATTATTCCTCAGGTATTTTGCCACACTAGTATCTACTTGCTTCTAAAAGTATTTCAAAAATTGTGATGATATCCAGCCACCTGTTTCTTAGGTAATTTATTGCCTGCCCTACTAGGACAGATTTGAAGGATAAACACAGCTTAGCATTTGTTAGCACAAAAAGACCAGGCCAGATGTAAACTTCATGGATCAGCCAAAAGCCTTTATTCGGGAACAGAGTCATGCCTCTGATGGACCCACTTTCCTGGTGGAAAATGAGCCACTGGACAAAGGATGGGACTGGGCTTATATAGGTTATACTAAGAGGTGACCCAATTATTGCCAGAGTGTGTCTAACAGAGGGTCTGGAATCAGCAGTCAGTGGGCCAGATGGAGGGTCTGGGATTGACAGTATTTATCTCTATCCCTCCAGGGACTCATTGTACTGTCACTGAGAAAGGACTTATTTGGGGAAGGGTCAATACTTTGGCTTCCAATCCCAAAAAACCAAAGGCCAAATGTTCTCTCTGATAAGTAGATGCTGATCCACAATGGGGGTACAGGGGTGGGAAAAATGGAGGAACTTTGATTGGGCAAAGAGGAGGGAGGGAAGGGAAAGGGGACTTGGGGGCAGGAAAGATGGTGGAATGAGATGGACATCATTACCCTGGGTACATGTATGACTGCACATATGGTGTGAGGCTACATCATGTACAACCAGAGAAATGAAAAGTTGTACTGCAATTGTGTACAACGAACCAAAATGTATTCTGTTGTCATATATATCTAATTAGAATAAATAAATTAATTTAAAAATACTTTGGCTTCTTCCTAGAGACTGCCAGTCGAGGCTTGGATGGATATTTCCTCCCCTGGGCTTGTCTTGTCACTAAGAAAGAATGTCCTGGAAAAGGATCAATGCTATCAACGTATGGCTTTCTCTTCACTCCCTTTCCCCAGGCCTCACTGTATTGGGATTTGACATTTTCCATACCTAATAGCATTCATACCAGTGATGAGAATCAATCAGGGCTGAGTTCTGTCTCCCCAGATGTGAAAATTGAACACTGAGAAATGTGTAGAAAGAACGGGGTTTTTTTGTTTTTGTTTTTATTTTAAGGATAGGTTAGGAATAAACTTCTCCACAGAGAAGGGGATCCCAGAGCTGGGTGTCCAAGGAAGTAGAGGCTCACTGTCCCTTTATACAGTTTGGAGTTCCTTTGTTCTCATGCCCTCCTTCTCCCTTTATTTTGCCTATATAATTAGTGAGCAAAGGTGGGCCAAAGGGTAGGAAAGAAGCTTCCAAGGGTGTCTTTCTGTCTGGAAAGGAGCTCCCTAGAAGTACTTCATTAACAGCCCCTCAATTCCCTGCAGGGAGGAGCCATTCCCAGGAGGCAGGTAGCCTTGGCAACAGGTTAGAGGAAGGGGGGTGGGGAAGAGCTTTGGAGATATTAACATTTTATTTTATTTTATTTTGAACCAGCCCCCATTTTCCCATCAGACTCAGTTATTTATTATTTACACTGACTTTCTTTTGCCCTCAGGCCTGAGTATCTATTTCTGTGAAAGAAATCCACAGCAAAAAAAAAAAAAGAGAGAGAATCATATTGACCACATATACCACATAATGATGTTCCTTGATGTTTTCTTGGAAATTTGTTAAGTCATGATCGTCTTCCCAATATTATTTAAAAAAAAAATCTTTTTAAACATTTCTGAAGTGGCTTCTATCACCATCTATTCAACTCCTCATCAGGTGATGACTTCTCAAAGAAGTGCAGATGGATCTTGACTCATTTCCCAAGTACTTACTGAGTGCATGCAATACGCAGTTGTGTTCGATGCTGGGGTACAAGGGTGAACAAGATGGGCAGACATACTCCCATGTTTCCAGAGAATCTGCATTTGAATAAACAAGGTCTCTCTTTCTGAATAAGGGGGTCTCTTCCTGAAGACTTTTTTGTAATGAACTATGACTGTTACTCTCAGAATGTCCATCTACCCAGTTAGCTAAGACAGAAGAGGCAAGACTCCCTTTCACTGACCCTGCCCTCCAAAGTCAGACATAATGGTTGACAGATGATCTGACAGGCTGCATTCATGAATCATTTGGTTTGACTCAGCCTACTGAGTCATTCTTACTGTAAGAAGTCATTCTATAATTTCATATTTCTTAGTTTACTCCTGCTTTATAATAATATTGCTACTCTTCCAATCTAAACTGTTCAAGGACACAGCCTTGAGTCAAATCATATCTAAAAAGTCAGCTAGAACCACGCCTTCAGTTTTTTCAGGCTGTGTATTAGTCCAAGACACCTATTCTGTAATTCCTGGTCTTTCTTTCCTTCTGGGACCTTAAATATAAACACATAAACAACCCCCCCCCAAGATATTCTTTGGTCTTCTTTTATTCACTCTTTCCTGGGATAACTTTTTCTACTCCTGGGGTTTCAACAGCCACCCCTCAGAGATGACTTACTTTGGGACCACTCACCCTTATTCTCCTGAGAATGGCTGTGGTTGCTGCTGAAGCAGCTTAAGTCAGAGGAAACTGGAACTTGAACTGCCATCCAGCAGCCTGGAGGGGGTGTGGGAGGGTAATCCACAGGCGTGCTTTAATGTGTACAGATCAGGGTCAAGCAAATCACAAGCAGGAATTAATAAGAAACCAGGATGAACTGGCAAGACAAATGAGTCAATGAGCTGGCAAGATGGTCAGAGGCTGGTCAGCACTGGAGACAGCAGAATTAGGATTGAATTCCAGTGAGTACAATTGTCCACTTACATTCATTCCCCTTTCTTCTCTGAAAAATTCAGCTCTAAAGCCATTGGTAAGAACACAAAAATAGAGTTTTTGCTGAAAATAGGAGGCAGCCATCATGGTCCTGAAAAAAAAAAAAAAAAAATATATATATATATATATATATATATATATATATATATATATATCAGAACACAGCCAGGGGGAGGAGAGGGTCCACTCAAAGAGGCCGGTTGTTGTGGTGTGTCAAAACCCGAATAGGACAGGGAGGCAATCACATGGAGGCAAGATAGGATAAGGAAGGCAAACAGACTTCAGGGAGACTCAGAGGGAGGCTTCCAAGCCTAATCAAGGTGAAGGAGGCATCAACAAAAAGAAACAGACTGGTGTGAGGTGTCAGGCTCCATGGGTGATAAGGAGGGTGTGTATGCAAGAAGTCCCAATGTTGGAAGTCAGTGTCCAAGCAGGGTGGAGAGAGAAGCATATGCAAATGGGGAGAGAATAGCCTGACATGGGTTACAGGAGACCATGGCAAGATAAAAGCAGGACTTCCATGGGAAGGAGATGACTGGCAGACGGTATTGGAGACTGAATGTGCTAGAAGAAATTGGTGAAAGGAAGGCATAATGGTTAATAGACCACATTACTTATATTCAAGAAAGTTGATTACATAAGTAAATATATTAAGATTAAAGGAGGCCAGGTTTCTCAGTGTCAGAGAAAGAATATAAAAATATGGAATGAATCAGAATGAGAGGTATCTGTATAAATTTATCATTTTCATCATCTAGAAATATACAAACAAGGAGCTAGTCTTGCTAGCTTGCACATTTCTTTTGTGCTAAGTCCCATGCTCTTTATGCCTGTTGTTACTCCTCATGTCAAGCCTGTGTGGTAAAGGCAGTAATGGCCTCGTTTCACAGAGAAGAAATTTAGGTACAGAACATGTAACTTGCTTAAAAGCCACACACCTGATTGAAGAACTGAGATGCTCAGTCTATCCCAGTGCTCCTGCTCTTCCATTCCCATGCTTCCTCTAAGGAAGTAAGGAAAGATGAGACAGCATATATAATATCAGCACTGATTAGGGATAAAACTGAAAGAATGCTTATTTGATAATGCAGATATTTTTTGTAAAAGAGGAAACACCAATTCATCAGCTAAAACTCAAGGATGAATTAAAGAATTGCTAAGCATCATGAGGCCCAAATGAGCTTGGCACACATGGCTGGTAATGACACCAATGACACGGTTATGCAACTTTCTTGAGTACTTCTCAGAAACCCAGGAACATTAATCAAGAAAACAGATCGTTGATCTCTAGCTATGGGCCTGGAAAAGGGGTGAGATTGACAGTAAATGCCTTACGGGAATTGAGGAGGATGGTTGAGAACAGTCAAAATAATTGATCATTGAGTCTAAGCCAAATTGGAAAGGAAGCAAAGCTAATGAATGTCTATTGAGTCAAGTAATAAAAATGAAATGCACTATCTTTCCAGTGTACAGGAATTTGTGAGATTTATCTTAATTTTATTTTTAATCTTTAACTATATAAAGAACAAGTCTTTACATTTTATCCCTTAGTTGAAAACCACATAAATCTTTTAAATATTAAGAAGACTGGGTCAAGAAGCCAAGGATTTAAAACTAGCCCCAGCTCCATATTAGTGAACTATATAACCAAATAAGTCATTTTAGGAAACTTGTGCCTCAGTTTGTGCCTCTGTTAAAAGAAAAAACAAAATTGGATTTAATAACCTAATATCCTGTGCTTCAGTTCTTCCTTTCACCATAACAGAAAATAAATTACAGAAATGTCAAAGCTGGTTTTCCAGGAGATTCAAGATGGCTGAAGAGAGGTGCTAGTATTTGCCTCCTTCTCCACAAAGAAGAACCACAGTCACAGGTTTATAACTGCATTTTGAGGTGAATGGCTGTGGGAGAACACTGGAAATCAGCAAGAGAAACACTGAAACTACATGAGATTCAGAGACCTGGCACAATAAACAACTTAATAAAAGAAAAAAAAACACCATGGCAACTGCATCCCTAATTCCACAGATGGGGGAGGAAGAGACTCCCCTGCAAAGGCATAACAACAAATGCAAGAGTCCCAGCAAATTCTATCTGTGCAAATTCTGGCAACCAAGCCACTGGGAAATGTCACAGTCCTCTCAGGTTTGCAGCCAGCTAGTTAAGCATCCTGAAATCTGCACAATAGCTTTGCTTTGGAGAAGGATCTCACATCGTCTCCCAGTTAATCCCCAGGCTGCCTGGTCTGAATTTGGGCTGCTCTACTGTCAGAACCCCCTAAGTATTCCCATCTCTGGAACCTCACAATCAACTGCACCAACTCAGGAGGCAGTTGAAAATCCAATCTAACCCAGGACATTGTCTTTTAACCAATTCCACTAGGTGTCCTGAGCTACAGGGCCTGATGTACAAATAGCAGGGTTGGGAGAGAGCAGGCACCATCCTTGAGAGCAGGAGATCCGGGCACTTTCCCTGAGAGCAGGCACATGGATAACCATGTGTGGACTCAACAAGAACTGAAGGCAGGTGCCCCCACGTGGTTCTCACTCCCAGACCCAGACCCGCTCCTTTACTTAGGGAATTGTTTCTGAAAAGACTGGCAGGGAACATCCAAGTTTCCTGCTGCTCCCCTGCCCAGAGGTACATGCTGAGAGGGCTCTAAGCAACTCTTTTTTTTTTTTTTTTTTTTTTTTAGTATTTATTATTGATTTATTTTCTTTTCTTTTTTTTTAATTAGTTGTTCAAAACATTACAAAGCTCTTGACATATCATATTTCATGCATTAGATTCAAGTTGGTTATGAACTCCCAATTTTACTTGATTCTGCAATCTAAGCAACTCTTACTCCAGCCATTGTTCCACCCCACAGCACGCGTAGGAAACGAAGTTGAGAAGAGTTTTGCCATGGTTCCAGCCACTGCCCTGCTCCCAGGGGTTCACACTTCAGATACAGGGGTTGGTAGAAAAGCCAATTGCTGCCCAATTCAGAGATGTGCACTGACACTGAAATGGCCAAGAGAACAATATTGGCTCCAGCAGAGACAAATGCTGCAGTTCCTACTGCCACCCTACCTATGCAATCTGGGCTATCACCCTGCCCCTTCTCTGAATCTGAACACATATTGCTTTCAGGGCTGAATGTGATCCACAGAAAGGGTGCTACGGTACCCAACACTGCCTCTCCCCATGTAGCTTCTGAGCCTATACCGTTGCCTTGCCAGGGAACAGGTGCTTTAAGCCCTTTACCACTCTTAGTGCTGCCAGTGCTAGGGACCCTTGCTGGTAGCAGAACATCAATAGTGCCTGAAGCAACTTCTGTCATCACATTGGGGTCACCACTTCCAATATAGGAATAACCACACAATAAGTAGTACCCCACACCCATTGTTGCCTATACCATACATACCTGAGCCACTAGTGTCCCCCACTCTTGCATGGCCTGCAGAGACAATGGGTCTCTCCAACTCTGCCTCAGTATGAATTATGCCCAAGTCATTAATTACAGCCAAGAAAGCTATAGGGAGTCTACACAATAGTGTCCAGTTGGAAATAGAACCAACATTGAAAACAAAACCAACACCCAAGACACTAAGAAGGTCACCCACAAAAACAACAGAGTTAGTGGTAGAGATAACTGATTCACTAGATGCACAAATAATACAGAAACACAAGAATTGTGAAAAAGCAAGGTAACATGATACCTTCAAAGGAATGTAGTAACTCTCTAGCTACAGATCCCAAAGAAATGAGTAAAATTATAAAAAATCTAAAAGGATATTTGTTTAAAAGTCCAATGAGAGCTAAGAAAATATTAATTAAATGAAATTAAGAAGACTATAAAATAGAAATTCAGCAAAGATATAGGGGTTTTGAAAAAGAACCAAACATAAATGTTGGAAATGAAGGGCTTAATAAGTCCAATTAAAAAAAAATACAGTTGAAAACCTCAACAACAAACTAGATCACTTGAAAGAAAGGATGCATGAACTTGAAGATAGGTCTTTTGAAATATCCCAATCAGATAAAAGGAAAAAAAAAGATAAAGAGAGCATTCAAGACCTCTTCAATACCATCAAATATCTGCACTTTTGGAAGAGCTAAAGGAGACAGAAAAAGTTAAGGGCACAAAAAAAAAAACTTATTCAATGAAATAATAGCAGAAAACTTACCTTATCTTAGGAAAGATTATGGACACCCACATATAAGAAGCCTATAAGATCCCAAAAAACCATGACCAGAAAAGATCTTCACCACATCATATTATAATCAAACTGAATAAAAGTACAAGACAAAAAAAAAAAAGAATTCTAAAACCCGAAGATTAAAGGCACCAAGTCACATTTTAGGGTATGCCAAGAACAACAAATTTCTCAGCAGAAACCACATAGGCCAGAAATTTCTATATATAGAATAATATATCCATTGTCATGAAAGAAAACTACTGCCAACCAAGAATAGTAACCTAGTAGGGTTGCCCTTCAAGAGTTAAAGAGAAATAAAGACCTTCCAAGATAAGAAAAAACTGAAAGAACTCATGATTACCAGACTGGCCTTACAGAAGATGCTTAAGAGAGTCATTAAGTAAAAAGAAAGTGAAAGAAAGATAACTGCTACCATGAAAATATGTGAAAGTATAAATCCTACTAGGAGAGCACACACACACACAAAATAGAAACGAATTAAGGATTCGTGAACCACCATACAAAACAAAGATAAATGAGAATCAAAGACAAAAAACAAAGTACATTCAAAACAATTAGGAGAAAATCAACAAAATGACAGGAGTAAGTCTTTACTTATTGATAATATCCCTGAAATAAACAGACTAAATTCTGCAATTAAAAGACATAGATTGGATGAATGGACACTAAAATATAATAAACAAGACCCAGTAATGTGTTGTCTCCAGAAAGCTCACTTAACCAGTAAAGACACACAAAGATGGAAAGTTATATTCCAAACAAATAGAAACCTAAAGCAAGCTAAAGCAAATAGGAGTAGCTGTAATTATAGTTAACAAAATAGACTTTAATATAACAACTGTAAGATGAGACAAAGAAAGTCACTATATAATGATCAAAGGATTAATTCAATAAGATATGATGATTATAAATCTGGATGCACCTGATATTAGTTCATCCAATTTTATAAAATAAACACTATTGTACTTACAGAGAGAGAAGGGCTCCAATACAATTATAGTAGGTGTCTTCAACATACCATTTTTATTGATGAATAAATCATCCAAATAACAACAAAAAAATCAGAGCTAAACCATACTATAGATCAAAAGGACTTAAGAGACATTTACAGAACATTTCAACCAACAACCGCACAATATACATTCTTTTCATCAGCACGTGGGCATTTCTCCAGAATAAACCATACATTTATTAAGAGTTGCTTTTGTTTCCCATCTCTATGGATGAAGAAATTGTAGTATATATACACAGTGGAATATTATTCAGTCATAAAAAGAATGAAATTCTGTCATTTGAAGTAAAGTAGATGAAACTGGAGGACATTATGTTGAGTGAAATAAGGCAGACATAGAATGACAGGAATAAGTCCTTACTTACTGAAAATATCCCTGAATATAAATGGACTAAATTCTGCAATTAAAAGACATAGACTGGATAAATGGACATTAAAATATATTCATAATATAAGTATGAAATGTTCTCTCTCATATGTGCAAGCTAAAAAAAAAAAGCTGCCCTAAATGTTGATTAGAGATTAAAAGAGGAAGGGAGGGGAGAGGCAAAAGGAAGTTGAATTTGATCAGTGCACATCATATGCACATGTGGAAGTATCACAGTGTACTCCATAGGTACAATTAATAGATGCTAATCAAAAAATTTAAATAAAACTTATTTTCCTGATTATGTATTAAGTAAAACATTTTTTAAAGCCACAGGGCTTCACATCCTTTTATGCCAACTTCATAACTTCAATAACCACTCAGTGAAATGATCTACAAAATACAATATAATCCATTATATGCTGCATATTCAGGATTTCTTTTCCTTTTTTTTTTTTTTTTTTTTTTTTTTTTGGTACTGGGTTCTGAATACTTAAACAACTGAGACACATCCCCAGCATTTTTTTTTCTTTTTTTTTGAGACAGGGTCTCACTAAGTTGCATAGGATCTCACTGAGTTGTTGAGGCTGGCTTTCACCTTGAGATCCTCCTGCCTAAGCCTCCTGAGTTGCTGAGAGTACAAGTGTAATCTTGCACAGCCTGGATATTCAGAATTTCAATAGTCTTAAAATACAATGATAATTCGAATCCTAGCATTTAAGACCTAAATTAAATAAACTAGATATCAATGTCGGCACCATGCCCTATGAATGTGTATTTACTTTTCAATTATTTAATTTCCATTATTTTGGTTCTTTTTGAATATTTTCTCCATTCCTTTATATCATATGGTTCTTATCATCCAGAACCATAGGAATTTACTATTCAGTATTACTAAAGTAGTTTCTGAACTCATACTTATTTTAAGTTTGAAATTATCTGGTTCTTTAAAGTTAGTGTTCATGGAGTCCAGAGCTTCCTGGTCTGTTCTGGATCCACAGAGGAAGAAATACCTTCCTGGGAGCACTGTGTGGAAGGTGTGTGTTTCCACAGAGCATGTACGCTAGGTTAAGGCAGACCTGACTCCAGATGGTGGTTCAGTTGCATACTAGGGCTATTGAGACCTGGGGAAATTTCCCAACCATGGCAAGAGCTTCAGTTCTCTCATTCACTAAAACAGTGAGAATTTAACCCTTCTTACAGTGTTGCTGTAAGGATTCAAAGAGGCAATTTATAGCCTGAAATGCCCACCAAATACTAAAAAATGAATATTGGCTCCTCCTCAATCCTTCATGAAGGATGTAACAGGATGTTATCTCTATGAGCGTGAAGATTTTCACACAAGAAGCTGACAGATCTCTTAAAGGGTGTGCTGGGAATATGAGCCAGCAAAGCTGCCACGCAGGCAGTGGTGCTGCCTCTAGTGGACGGTCAGTAGAAGTACTTCACAGTGGATTAAAATGTTGGGAAGTGAAGTCCATTATATAATGAGGGAGAAAGCATCTTTATGCAAAAAAGATTATAAATTGATTTATTCGATCAACAAGTATTAATGTAGTTCCTACAGTGTGCTAGAGACTGAACTTAGCATTGAGGATATGGTTCTGTTTGCAAAAAGATCTCAAGAAAATTGCTTTATAAGGAGAGTAACTAAGATCAGAGTAGGGATGAAGACCAGGAGAAGAAGATTAACATTTAACAGGGATGAGAGGTGGGAGGGAAAGGGAGAGAGAAGGGAAATTGCATGGTAATGGAAGGAGACCCTCAGGGTTATACAGTGGAGGGGGTAGAGAGAGAGGAGGGGAGGGGAGGGGAGAGGTGGGGAGGGGGGAGGGGGGAGGATGGGAAAGGCAGCGGAGCACAACAGACACTGGTATGGCAATATGTAAATCAATGGATGTGTAACTGATGTGATTCTGCAATCTGTGTATGGGGTGAAGGTGGGAGTTCATAACCCACTTGAATCAAAGTGTGGAATATGATATGTCAAGAAATTTGTAATATTTTGAACAACCCACAATAAAAAATTAAAAAAAAAAAGAAAATTGCTTTAGAATTCCCATTTATGGGGCTGGGGTTGTGGCACAGCAGTAGAGGGCTCACTTCACAAGTGTGAGGCCGTAGGTTTGATCCTTAGAACCACATAAAAATAAATAAACAAAATAAAAAGGTATAAAAAATTCCCAGTTATGTAGAAATGTTTCCAATAACTGTGCCAGGAGTTCCTATGTGGGGACTCCCATTTTGTTGACTTTAGAATTTAGTTTGGGATCTATTCTTTAGGATCAACTGTGTGTAGAGGACCAGGTGGACCCGGAAGAAAACTATTTACATTAGGGAATCAAGAAGATTTTATAGAGGAAAATCGTATCCTGACTTGCCACCAAATCTGGCCCAAGGATGCTGATCAGGGTTTGTGGGAGATGTGATTCTGAATTTATAGCTGAGCTCATCCTCTTCCCGCATAGCATATTAACTAAGACCTGAGTTCCAAGGAAAAGGAGGCTGTTAAAAAGGGAGCAATTAATAAGTAAAAGAGCTATTTCACTGAGATCCCCTTTGGGATATTAGAAAAGTGGTACCACTGAAGTCAACAGTTTGAGAGGGGAAAAAAAATATGCCTTGGTTTTCTTCTCCAGATGTAGATTCAGCAAAAAGGAAGCACTCCATAAGTACACATGAATGAATGAAGATCAAGTTCTTCCTTTATGATTTGTCAACTGTGAAAAAAGTAACTATAAGACACAATCCCCATTCTCAAGGGACAAACTGTAATTAGCATTATGCAAATAGTTATAGAATCACAAAGCTGGAAGAAATTCATTTACTTGGAGAAGTTAGTGTGAACTGCAAGAGGTGAATTGATAGCTGAGCAATGAGAAGTGAGAAGAACAGGTGGGCAGAGGGGCCAGGAAAGGGAAGAACACAAGCAAGCAACCAGATAGTTTTAATGAATTAGGAGCAACAGTATCTTAATAAGGAATTGTGAGGATTAGAACTGGTGAAAAAAATGGTAAAAAAAAAAATACTGGGACTAACTCACTTTTTGAGATTTCCTCCACTGTCCTGATCTATTTTATGTCATTTCTTCACTGTAGTCTAAATATTCTGAGTTTTCATGTTCTAAACTTGTAAAAATCATACAGCCCTTCCTAAATACAAGTAATGTGCACTGACCTATCAATATGCCTGGATTCTCTTCCTTTGGGAAAGGTTCTTCCTGGGAGGCACCTTCACCTTCAGGAAAAAGAACCCTGTTCACCCCACCCCACCCTGCCACACCTGGCAGTTTCTCCCCATTTAAACTTCTACAACAGATAGATTGGAGTCACCTGTCTCCTTGTAGAATCCTGGCCATGTTGTCAGCACAACCAGCTCACAGACCAAAGAGAGAAAACAGGAGGAAGAGAAAGAGATGAAAGAAGATGAAAGGGAGAGAGAAAGGGAGGGATGAAAGATCGATCAAGGCTTGCCGTTGGAGAAAATGCCCGTTTATTGAGGTAGCTCTGCATATTTATAGAGCCTGGGATGATCTGACAGTTGGCATGGGGTGCTTTTTCATTGGTGGGTAAGGATCAGGTGAGCCAGCAGGGCTAGTCTGATTGGTGGGTAAGGATCAGGTGAGCCAGCAGGGCTAGTCTGATTGGTGGGTAAGGATCAGGTGAGCCAGTAGGGCTACTCTGATTGGTGGGTAAGGATCATGTGAGCCAGCAGGGCTCACCATTGGACTGCTCTTCTTGGAGGATGGGGAAGTTAATCTTTGAAGCTGGGGCAACTCCCAATAAGGGACACAGGGAGAAAAGAACAAGGGGAAAAAGAAAGGGAACAAGCAAGAGAAAAGAGGAAGAGAGGACAAGTGAGGGGAGAGGTTCAGAGAGAAATGGAAGGAAAAGGAGCGAGAGGAAGAGAAAAAGAAAGAAAAGAAAATAGAGAGTGTGGGAAGAAGAGAACAAGAAAGGAAAGAGGATGAGCAAGAAGGGAGAGAGTGAGGGGAAAGCAGGGCTGGGGACTGGTCGATCTGCTCTTTAAGAAATGCATGGTTCTGCTTATACTATTACATGAGCAACTCCACTTACCAGAATCTAGATGATTTGGCGATTCATTTACTAAGAACATCAAATATCTATCTAGCACACATTTGCTTTGGACAATATATTTTGGTAGATTTTAAATTTAAAAATGCATTCTTAATGCTAACATATTTCCCTTTGGATAACACATATAAATCGTTTCATTGCCTTATATTTTCTATTTATATTCTTCAAGAGAAATATTTCTAGATTTTTGTTTCAAAGGATTTCACAGAAAAAGATTTTTGTCTTAGGTTAATTTAGGAAGACATTGATTTTCTTCTTGCATCTCATGTCAGCAATTTCTCAAGGTAGCACATGAAAATTTTATAAAACCTTAACTTTTTTCTGAAAAGTTCTTCATAGTCTACATGCTTACAAGGCTGATGGTGGGGGGGAGGTTATTCATTAGGAACTAATTTCCAAAGAGATGATGATAAACTAGCCTATCGTTGCAAAACATATTACCTTATTAAACCAGTAAATAGAAACATTCTTCAAAGATAATAGTTTTAGATATAGGACATTCTATTATATTTCACCTAAAAGTTATCTTAAAGTGAAAGCTCAGCTTCACATGTAAGCATCCAGAAAGTAAAATTAGAGAATTTGTTAAACATCCTGAGTCATGAAAAAGTCCTAATTCAAAATGATTCAAATTAAAAAAAAAAAACTCAAGTATTCAGTTCTACTACCAAATAATCATTAATATAAACAGCCATTACATCACAATAAAAATATTTAGGGAAAGGCCTGACCTACCATGCAGCCCAGCCCACTGCCAGAGAGAAACACCATACTGTGGTTCCCTGTTCACCAATGTATGGCTCCACCCAAACTGCCTCCATCTTGGAGCATTGCAGCCACTGTCATAGCCCTCCCTACGTGGTAATCTCCACCATGGGACATCAGAAAAGGCCAAGAGGCAGCTACCCATTGCAGCACTGCATGCGACACTGCAGCATCACCAAATAGGCCACCCAACACCATCATACAGCCCATCTTTCCAGCCCCATCTCCGAAAGCAGTTGCCTCCAGCTTGGAACACCTCCACCACTATCTTGGGTTACCTCTGCTGCCACCTCCACCACCTTTAGCTGGGAAAGCTTTCACCTTGGGACACTGACTGGGCCCTTGAAATCTGAACCTACAGGCTTGATGCTACTGCCACCACCAACTAGGGACATGGCCACTTCCATCTAGGAACAACATCACCAAGGTCTCTGTGAGACAAGCTGCATCAGAAACATCCCTACTAGGTGTGCTAATAGACACCATCCTGTTGCAGAGGCAACATGGAGCCTTGCATGGGGTTGCCTCTCTCTTTTTTCTCCTGCTAACAGCCAACTTCTTTTGATTACCCTTTCACTAGTTCTATAATCTAATACATCTATATTCTCACATCCTACCTCAAAAACATCACAGCCAACCTCCCCTCGCCTGTCCACCATTAGAAACCATAAATGCTTATGCAAACCTACTGGCTATATGATAGAGGATAATTGGACTCGTCATTTCTGTTTATAGTGACAAAATGTAAATGTCAAAATAGAAACTAATTGACTTATGGCTGCATATTTCTTGCATTGGATGCTGTAAACATTGATATCCCCCTGAAAGGTGAGGTATTGGTAACCTGCAGGGACACTGCAAGATTATAAGGTAGAAGCTGCAATGCCACAGATCTGCACTGCAAAAGAGGAAGACATATAGATAACATGAAAAATAAAAGATTTTGGTTTTTAACTTGACTTGGTTTTTGATTGGCTTTGATTGGCTTCTTTGATTGCCCCAAACAAACCAAGATACTACAACAATAGAATCCATTGACAGTTCAGTAGAGTAACTGTCAGGGAAGGAGTTCAAAATTTACATAATTAAAATGACCTGCAAATTAAAGAATGACCTAAGTGAGCAAATACATTGATCACACCAAGGAAGACATAAGAGAGAAATACAGATAGCAAAAGATTACTTCAAGAAAGAGATAGGATTCTGAAAGAAAAAAAAAGAAATCCTTAAAATGAAGGAAACAATAAACCAAATAAAAAAAACTTAATAGAAAGTATCACCAACAGACTAAATCACTTGGAAGACAGAACTTCAGACAATGAAGACAAAATATACAATCTTGAAAATAAAATTGACCACACAGTGAAGATGGGAAGAAACCATGGACTGAACATCCAAGAATTATGGGATAACATGAAAAGACCAAATCTAAGTTTTATTGAAATAGAAGAAGACACAGAGATTCAAACCAAAGAAATGCACACTCTCTTCAATGAAATAACATCAGAAGATTTCCCAAACATGAAGAAATAATTGGAAAATCAAATACAAGAGGCTTATAGGACACCAAATGTACAAAATCAAAACAGATCTACACCAAGACACATTATAAGGAAAATCCCTAGCATACAGAATAAGGATAGAATTTTAAAGGCCACAAGAGAGCAGAATCAGATTACATACAGGGGAAGACCAATTCGGATTTCAGCAGATTTTTCAACCCAAACCCTCAAAGCCAGGAGATCCTGGAACAACAAATACCAATCTCTGAAGGAAAATGGATGCCAACCCAGAATCTTATATCCAGCAAAATTAAGTTTTAGATTTGACGATGAAATAAAAACCTCCAATGATAAACAAAAATTAAAAGAATTTACAGCAAGAAAGCCAGAACTACAGAACATCTTTGGCAAAATATTATATAGGAGGAAATGAAAAACAACAATGTAAATCTGCAAAGGGAGGAACTACACTAAAGGAAAAGCCAATCAAAGGAGAAACCAAGTCAAGTTAAAAACCAAAAATAAACCAAAATGACCAGGCATACAAACCGTGTCTCAATAATAACCCTGAATGTCAATGGCCTAAACTCAGCAATTAAAAGATATAGACTAAAAGATTAGATTAAAAAAAAGACTCAACAATATGCTGCCTTCAAGAGACTCACCTTATAGTAAAAGACATTCACAGACTAAAGGTGAAAGGATGGGAAAAAATATACCACTCACATGGACCACATAAAGAAGCAGCGGTTTCCATTCTCATATCAGATAAAGTGAACTTCTAACCAAAGTTAGTGAGAAGGAATAAAGAAGGACATTTCGTACTGCTTAAAGGATTCATACATCAACAATACAAAACAATCATAAATATCTATGCCCCAAGCAATGGGGTATCTATAGATATCAAACAAACCCTTCTCAACTTTAAGAATCAAATAGACCATAACACAATAATACTAGGTGACTTTAATACACCTCTCTCACCACTGGATATATCTTCAAAAAAAAAAACTAAACAAAAAAACTATATAATTCAATAAAACAATCAATAAATTAGACTTAACAGACATATATAGAACATTCCATCCATTAACAAGCAAATACACTTTTTTCTCAGCACCACGTGGATCCTTCTCCAAGATAGACCATATATTATGCCATGCCACAAAGCAAGTCTTAGAAAATACAAAAAAAAAAAAACCATAGAGATACTACCCTGCATTCTATCTGACCATAGTGGAATGAAATTATAAATCAATGATAAAATATAAATAGAAGCTACTCCAACACCTGGAGAATAAGTAATACACTATTGAATGATGTATAGATAACAGAAGACATCAGGGAGGAAATAAAAAAAATTCTTAGAGGTAAATGAGAACTTTGATACAACATATCAAAATCTCTGAGACACTATTAAGGCAGTACTAAGAGGAAAGTTCATTGCATTCAGCTCATTCATTAAAAGAAGAAAAAGTCAACAAACAAATGACCTGACATTGCATCTGAAAGCCCTAGAAAAAGAGGAACAAATCAACACCAACAGAAGTAGAAGACAGGAAATAATTAAAATTTGGGCTGAAAGCAAGGAAACAAAAGAAACAATTCAAAAAACTGACAAAACAAAAAGTTCATTCTTTGAAAAAAATAAAAGAAATTGAAAAAACCTTAGCCATCCTAACGAAAAGAAGGAGAGAAAAAACTCAAATTACTAAAATTCATAATGAAAAAGGAAATATCATAATAGACACTATTGAAATACAGAAGATAATTAGGAACTACTTTGAAAATTTATATTCCAGTAAAATATAAAACCTTGAAGACACCAAAAAATTTCCAGAGGCAAATGACCTACCCAAACAAAACCAGGAGGACATATACAACTTAAACAGATCAATTTCAAGCAAGGAAATAGAAGATGCCATCAAAAGCCTACTAACCAAGAAAAGCCCAGGACCAGATGAATTCTCAGCCGAGTTCTACAAGACCTTCAATGAATTAATACTAATACTCCTCAAATTATTCCATGAAATAGAAAAGGAGGGAAACCTTCCAAATTCATTTCTACAAGGCTAGTATCATCCTGATACCAAAAACAGGCAGAGACACATCAAGGAAAGAAAATTTCAGACCAATATCCCTGATGAGCATTGATGCCAAAATTCTCAATAAAATTTTGAAAAATCTCATACAAAAACATATTTAAAAAATATTCACCATGATCAAGTGGGGTTTATTCCAGGGATGCAAGTTTGGTTCAACATACGGAAATCAATAAACATAATCCATCACATCAAAAGACTTAAAGATAAAAATCGTATGATTATATCAATTGATGCAGAGAAAGCATTTGACAAAACACAGCACCCTTTCATATTCTAAACACTAGAAAAACCAGGCATAGTAGGAACATACCTCAACATTGTAAAAAAAAAAAAAAAAAAAAAAAAAAACTAAGACCAACATCATCCTAAATGGAGAAACACTGGAAGCATTTCCTCTAAAAACTGTATTCAACGTTATCCTTGAAACTCTAATTGCCAGAGCAATTAGATAAAAGAAACTAAAGGGATACATATAGGAAAAGAAGAATTCAAACTCTCATTATTTGCTGATGACATGATTCTATACTTAAAGGATCCAAAAAATTTCACCAGAAAACTTCTAGAATTAGTAAATGAATTCAGCAAAGTAGCAAGATATAAAATCAATACCCATGAATCAAATGCATTCTATATATCACTGATGAATCCTCTGAAAGAGAAATTAGGAAACCTACCCCATTCACAATAGCCTCAAAAAAATTAAATACTTGGAAATCAATCTAACAAGAGAGGTGAAAGACCTCTATAATGAAAACTATAGAACACTAAAGAAAGAAATTGAAGAAGACCTTAGAAGGTGAAAAGATCTCCCATGCTTTTGGATACACAGAATCAATATTGTCAAAATGACCATACTACCCAAAGTGCTATGCAGACTCAATATGATTCAAATTAAAATCCCAACATCATTCTTTATAGAAATAGAAAAAGTGATCATGAAATTTATTTTGAAAATTAGGAGACCCAGAATAGCCGAAACAATTCTTAGCAAGATGAGTGAAGCAGATAGCATCACTATACCAGACCTTAAACTATACTACAAACCAAAAATGTCATGGTATTGGCACCAAAATAGACATGTAGACCAATGGTACAGAATAGAAGACACAGAGACAAACCTACATAAATACAGTTATCTCGTACTATACAAAGGTGCCAAAAGTATTGGAGAAAAGATAGCCTCTTCAAAAAATGGTGCTGGAAAAACTGGCAATCCACTTGCAGCAAAATGAAACCAAACTCCTATCTCTCACCTTGCATGAAATTTAACCCCAAGTTGATTAAAGACTTAGGCACTAAGACAGAGATCCTATGCCTAATAGAAGAAAAAGTAGGCCCAAATCTTCATCATGTCGGATTAGGCCCCCACTTACTTAACAAGACTCCTAAAGTGCAAGAAATAAAATCAAGAATCAATAAATGGGATGGATTCAAACTAAAAATGTTCTTCTCAGCAAAAGAAACAACCAATGATGTGAACAGAGAGTCTACAATTCAGGAACAAAATTTTGTTACATGCACATCAGATAGAGCACTAATCTCTAAGATATAAAAAAAAAAACTCAAAAACTTAACACAAAACAAAAATCAACCCAATCAATAAATGGACTAAGGAGCTAAACAGACACTTCTCAGAAGAAGAAATAAAATCAGTCAACAAATATATGAAAAAATGTTCAACATCTCTAGTAATTAGAGAAATGCGAACCAAAACTACTTTAAGATTTCATCTCACTCCAGTCAGAATGGCAATTATCAGAAAATAAACAATAAGTGTTGGCGAGGATGTAGAGGGAAAAGCACACTCATACATTGCTGGTGGGACTGCAAATTGGTGCAACCAATCTGGAAAGCAGCATGGAGATTCCTTAGAAAATTTGGAATAGAACGACCATTTGACCCAGCTATCCCACTCCTCGGTTTATACTCTAAGGACTTAAAAACACATACTACAGGGATGCAGCCACATCAATGTTTATAGCAGCACAATTCACAATAGCTAAATTGTGTAACCAACCTAGATGCCCTTCAGTAGATGAATGGATAAAGAAACTGTGGTGTATATATACACAATGGTATATTACTCAGTATTAAAAGAGAATAAAATCATGGCATTTGCAGGTAAATGGATGGAGTTGCAGAATATCATGCTAAGTGAAATAAGCCAATCTCAAAAAATCAAGAGCTGAATATTTTCTCTGATAAGTGTGTGCTAATCCATATGGACGGGGAATGGGATAAGTGGAGGAACTTTGGATGGGGCAAAGGGGAGGGGGAGGAGGAAGGGGTAGAAAAGACAGTGGAATGGGATAGACATCATTACCCTGGGTACATGTATGAGTGCTCAAATGGTGTGACTCTACTTCATGCACAACCAAAGAAGTGAAAAATTCTGCTCCATTTGTGTACAATGAATCAAAGAGCTTTCTACTGTCATGCATACATGATTAGAACTAATAAATAAACTTTAAAAATGTTTATTTAAACAGATAATCATTTTTATTAATTCAAAGAAGTTTACCTTTCTACTCTATTTTTAAAATAAATTTAGGGACTTGAAATAGAAACCCTGGTTAAAATTTTTTTCATTAGTTTAGTAATGAAAAAGTAAAAGTAATCATAACTATTTGACTCTAATTTTTAAACATGAAAAATATTTAGTGGTGTTATGAAATCCTACCTCCAACAATGGAGAAAGTTATGACAACCATAGAAACAAATAGCAATGTCATCGAAAACACTGGCAAACACATAAAGAGATCTCAGAACTCACTTCTCTCTTCAGAAGTTTCTCTCCCCCCCCAACAGAGCACAAACTGCTTTCCATAATCACTTGCCATGACATCACTCAGCTAACTCTCTATCGTGTCATTTTTTGACTTCCACATTAGAATCTAATGCCAGTAAATATCCAGATTACATTACCCCATTTCTCTTTGGCACGAACATGGAAAACAAACTATTTTTCCAGAGATGTTTTCATCTTTTTGAAGAATATTTTGCCATACTTTACAAATTTCCAAGTTTCGGTCTTCATATAATTGACATTTAAAATGAAACTCAAGGATTGCAACTAGTTCTCCTTGAAGTCAACAGATCCCAAATGGCTTTGAACAAAGACGTTAAAGAGGTCACTGAGAGAGCTATCGTCATCATGATTAAATACTAACAAACATAGGAGGAAAATTTCTGGATCAGATAGTAACTATATATGTGCCCTTTGAGGGAATGCCAAGCTGTTTTCTCAAGTAGCTGCACTTGGTGGAGTAGAGCCCTAGCAATGGCATCACACACCTAACTCAAGGGCAGTAGAGAACATTCCCACCAGCAATGTATCAAGGTTCTGATTTTTCCACATGCTTTTCAATATTTGTAATTGCCCATCATTTTTATGACAGCTTTTATAGTGAATGTGAGAGGTACCTCTTTTGATTTAAATTGTTTCCTTGATGACTAACTATGTTGGGCATCTTTTCATGTACTTATCAGGCATTAATATGTCTTATTTAGGGAAATGTCTATACTGATACTGTGCCCATTTCTTAAATTGCCTTTTTATTAATGAAATGTAAGAGTTGTTTCTATACTTTTTATATTTTTGTCTTTATTTATGACAAGAGTACCTTATTAGAAACATGACTTACAAGTATATTCTCCAAATCTATGTATGTGTGGTGTTTTTATTTCAAAAAAAAATGTTCATTTAGTCTGTTTCTAATGTAGTGGTGTAAAGTTGTCCAAGTGTCCAGAAGAGCTGTAATGATTTTTTTTATTTCATGCCTGATACTAATAATTTGTGTTTTCTTTTTTCCTGACCAGCCTTATTAGAGGTTTTCAATTAATGTTCTTTTAAAAGAAAAACTTCAGTTTCTTTTATTTCTTTTTTTTAATGAACATTAGATCTTCAGAATTTATTCATTTTATAACCATCCCAAGGAATGAGAGCTAATATGTTAGGAAAAACTAAGAGATGCCTAAAAAACAATACTGGGTTTCTGGAGAAAATTCAGTGATTGTTTACATCATAGAGAACTTAAGTATGCACAGGTAGTGATTCCTGCCACATTCCCATTCAACTCACGTAATTTGGCCCATACAGAAGACAGATCTAGGAAAATGAGATTTTCATAAGTTTAATCAGGTGGTGACACCAATCACAACTGCTGTTGCAGAGATTATTTTGTTTACTGAAGCAAATCAATACATGCTCAGTATGCAGCTACTGATCCATCAAATGTCTTTGTCCCTACATCTGTTAGTGAAGACCATCATCAGTTTTTCTCAGTTGGCAGAGCCAGGAAAACATCCTTACAGTCCTCCCTTAGAATAAGCACAACTGGAAAATGGTAATTGAAGTTCTGAAGGGTATGAAGGAAAATATCTCCAAATGGTCAGAGGGCGTATAAATATGCACCTCAGCAGAGGATAATCTTGTAAGTAGACAGTGAATGAACCATTCAGTGGCTCTCACTGTCTTTTCCCCAATGGACCCATGAACAAAAGAATGAAGGTTTTACATGAATTCAACAATATGAGATTTACTCACCAAGGACTATTTACTTATGACAGCTTTAGAAATGTCAAAGCTGCCAACAGTACAGACCAACACTGAGCCCTCGAGATGTCACCATTCACCTGGAGAACTAGCAAGAAACTTGTGGCAGGTTAATTACCTAGGATTATTAAAGAAAAGCCAGAACTTTCTTCTCATAGAATAGGCTCTCTGAATATAAATTTGCCTTTCCAGCCCTGAATGATTGTGCTCTACTCCCTGACATTATCCTCTCACAGTGTTACCTTTAACCAGGGAACTCATTTCACGGTAAATGAAGTCTGCTGAGAGGCTCGTGCTCACAGAATTCTACATCCTTATCTTTTTCCCCCATCGCTCTGAAACTGCTAGCCTACTACAAATTGTGGGATAATCTTTTGAATATTTAGTAATAGTACAAACTAAATGGCAGCATTTAGTGGCTCTTATGTGATGGGATTAAGGATGTAGTATTTTCTCTGAATTAGTAGCCACCCCCTGTGGTTTGGAAATGTCCCCAAAGGCCCATGTATTAAAGGCCTTGGTAACTAGTCTGTGGTGCTATTGGGAGGTGGTTGAAACTTCAGGAGGTGGTGGGAATGTGTTCTTGAAGGACCCCTTCCTGCCTCCCTGCCCCTCCCCATTTCCCAGGTTTCCCAGGTGCCAGGAGGCAAGCAGCTTTCTTCACCTGTGCTCCTGCCATGACACACTGCCTCGCCACTGGGTCCAAAAGCAGTGAGGCCAATGGACCTTAAATGGAGACCTTCAAAATCATGAACCAAAATAGACTTTCCTCCTTTGAAGTTGATTCTCATGTGTTTTGCCACAGTTGTGAAAAGCCAATAAATACACCACTATAGAATTCCTGAATTGGAGCTATGATTCAGGAATCCAAAAATCAAGGTGTGGAAATGTAAATGATTCCTTTCACTATTATTTCTAGTTATCCTAGCAATATTCTTATTCTTGAGACTGGTAGCAGCTCCATGGTGTCAAAAAAGCTAAGGTCAGAAACAAACAGTGTTGTATTCTATTCTTCTGGCATTCAAGAAACTGAGAAAAACTGCCTCTAAAAGGCATTTATAAACAGAGGGTAGCATCTGCTCAGTTACAGACAGGTTGGATTAATGGAACTCTGATGTTTTTATATTGAAAGAAGACCAATGTACAATCTTGGGCTGACCTGGAGTAAAATTATCAAATCCCACACAAGAGGTAGGAAAAATCAGATGAAAATGTAGGAGCAGGCCTTGGAGAAAAAGGCTGAGTCCAGGAGGAGGCATTTGCAATGATCATGAAGGAAACAAAGAAATGCCTAGGCACCCCAGGCCAGTTGGCAAGTAAGGAAGTCAGGGGTAGGGCCAGACCAAAGGAGCAAGGAGAGGGTCTTCCAATGAGGTCAACTTCCTGATTGACAAAAGTTCTCATGAACAGGAGTGGAGGACCCAATCAGACAGACACTTTTGTACTCATGCTCCTAATGAGGGATCCAATAGGAAAAACTAAAACAGATATGTGAACACAAGGGCACAAGTGAATAGTGAGGAGAGCATGGACAGGGTATGAGACATGGAAATTCCAGGGACCATAAAAAGAACAAACCAAAACATCCCCACCAGACTCCCAGCTCCAGGGCCCCTTCTCTTAGAAGTCTGTCACTGTTGCTTTTATAATAAACCTGCTGCTTGCTTGCTATTTCTGTGTCTTCTTCAATTCTTTGCTGAATGGAGGCAATAGACCCCCTGATTGTTACCTCTGGGGGTGCTGGATGTATTTCCAGGATGCAAGAGGAGTTTGTAGCCAAGAGTAGCCAAAAACCCTTTGAGATGAGGGCATTAGTGGTTAACTCAAATGAGACACAGAGGAAAAGGTTGTTGTCTTGAAGATTCAAAAGAATACCATGATAAAATGAAAAGGATGGTAGATTCAAGTGATGTGGGATTTTATCTGTGTACAAACAGTTTGTCCTTCTTATAGATATCTGAAGAATTGTGGAGAAAGAGGCCAACATGATGCTTTGGGAAAACATGCTAGACAGGCCTGCCCAGGCCAGGAGAGAAAGGAATCCTTTAAACCTGATGTTGGACATTCTTGCCTACATTCTTATTGAGTCTGAAGTGGCATTTTTGGGTGTAAACCATACCACAAAACCATCTTGGCTCACGAATATTTCTTCCTTGGGATCTCAGTGTGCCTTTCATTTGGTTTGTGTTTATTTGAAAGTTGCCATAACTCACTGAATTGAATTTCACCAGAGAGTTAAGGATCTGATTAGTGGGAACTTCTGGGTCCCTGCCTTCGTTGAGAACAAAGTCAAAGATAACTAAGTATTATAAGTTCATTACTCTCAAGAAGGTGGTAAGAGTCTCACCAGGGCTTTCTCTCCTGTTCCTGGGTTCAGATCAAAGCAGAAGTCATTACACAGCTCACATGGAAGGTGTTTCAACAAACAAATGTTAAATGATCGGAGAATGGCCATAAAATTTGAGATTCAGCCTCAAAGCTTTTGTCCATTAAAATTGCTTCAGTAACTCAGGGACACAAAAACCAGCAACTGCTTTATTAATTGTTAGAACTGTACTTCAAGAGGAATTACTGGAATTAGTTACATCCTAAGGGACTTGAAGGATGCACACATAGTGATTTCTATTCCATCTCCATTTAATCTGTGCAGAAGACAGATGGAAACTTGGAAAATGACAGTGGATTTTCATAAACTTAGGTGGTGACTTTAAATCCAACTACTTTTCCAGTTGTTTCTTTACTAGAATAAATCAGTACATTCTCTTGTATGCAAGTCTGGTCTGTCAATTTTTTTTTTCCATCTATACTTGTTAGGAAAGTGAAAAGCAGCTTTCTTTCAGTCAGGAAAGCCCATAATACATCTTTTCAGTGTTGCCTGGGAAGAAACACTATTGGAAAAATCTATGAAAGGAAGATCTGAGGGTTATGTAAACAGGAGTCTCCAGAAAGGCACAGGGTATGTACAAATCTGTGTCCCCATGAATTCCCAGGGAAGAACAACCTCAGCAGAGCAGAATCTTAATAGAAGAACAAGATGAACCATTCTGTGGCTCTCAGACAATTCCTTTCCATAAAGGCCACACAAATGAAGACATGAAGCTTCTACATGTGCCTTTTCTTGTTCTGTGCTTGTATGAATCTTTCCCTATCAGTATTGTCCAAGATATGATTATATTGTCAAACTTTTCAGAAACTCTTTTTTTTTAATTGTAGACAGACACAATACATACCTTTATTTTATTTATTTTTATGTGGTGCTGAGGATCAAAACTAGTGCCTCACACATGCCAGGCAAGTGCTCTACCACTGAGCTACAATTGTAGCCTCTCCATTATATTTCTTACATTTCATTTATTTCTGCTTTGATCTCTGTTATGTTCTTTGGGTTCACTTCTTTGGATTTGCTCTTGGATTTTCTGAATTGAATGCTATTCTTATTCATTTTTTAACCTCTTATTTCCTATTGGTTCTATTTAAAGCTATAAATCTCCTGCAAATTTAGTACTTCATCAATATTCCATTCATTAAGATTCAAGCCTCATAAATATTGAGAACAGTTTTTTCATTACATTTGAGTTTTAAGTGTTTCTTAATTTCCTTCATGGTTTCTTTTTTAATCCAACAATTATTTCATAATATAAAGTTTCCAAATATATGGTGGGCTGTGGGGGTTTGGTTTTGGTTTTGTCTTTTTTAACTATATTTTATTAAAATGAATTATATTAAAAAATTGATATCAAAGAACATTTGGGATCTGATGAAACTTCTGTGGCCTTCTACAAGTTATACTTTTTAATAATTCTTGATTGCCCAAGAACATGTACATTTTGCTTATTGCATAGTCTTCCATATATTTAATAGAATAAGCTTATTAATTGCATTATAGGGTTTAAAATAGACTTTCTACTTTAAATTGTTTATTAGCTTCTAAAAGGACAGTGTTAAAATCTCTACCTCTAATTTAGCTGTTTTTCCTCAAAGTTCTGTCATCTGTTGCTTTATACATTCTGATTTGGATTTTTGAATACATCTATATTTATAATAGTGACATTTTCATCTGTTTTCCCTTTTATTGTACATAAAATACATTTTTAAAATATGACATTGTACTGCCTTAAATTATTTTTGTCAAGATAAAGTTATGTATTAAGATACATAACTTTCTTCCAACTCATGGTTGGCTGGCATATTTTTGTTTTCATCTTTTATTCTCAATCTCTTTTTGTTTTAAATGTATCTAAGTAGATCATACATTCTTGGATCATATTTTCTTAATCTAATCTTGGTTTATTATATTTGTGCTTTCACTTTTTTTACTATTTTAGTACTAGATTTTATTTTTCACAATAAACTTATATGCTATTTGATTACTCTTGTCTCCTATATTACCTCTGATTTCAGAACTTTCTCCAAGAGTCTTTGGTAAGGGTTTGCATAAGGCCTTAAAAGCTAAGAGTACTTTTTATTAGATTCTCACAATTGAATGACTATTTAGCTGGATTTTTAAAAATCTAGTTCAGAATTTTTTTCATTACCTTAAAAAATAGTACTTCATCATTCTGTCTCATGTTAGTGTTAAGAAATATGGAGACAATTCTGTTCATTTTTTTGTATAAAATCTGCTCTTTGGGGAAATTTCTGGAATTTTTTCTTTCTTTTTGTTCCTAAATTTCACTATTTAATGTCTGAATGAGGATATTTTATTATCTCGCCCGTTTGGCCCTATAAGATCTCTTTCAAGTTGAGAGTGTTCATCTTAACAGTGGAAACCAAATCATTATTTCCTTCAAATTATCTTATTATCTTTTCTTCTTCTATAAATCCTATTAAGTGAATATTTGCACTGTCCTCTTTTATCTCTTAGGCTTTATTTCACTTTTCCCTCCATATTCATCTTGGTCCCTCTAGATACATTTCTAACAGAAAATATCTTTTCTTTCCTAATTCCTCTTCTGCTATGTCCTAGATGAAAGCTCAATTTGTTTATACCTTATTTCTGTATTATACTCTTTATTCTGTATTGTTTCCCTTGGTTCTTATTTATTTTCTTATTCTTGTTTCATATTGATAATAAATATATTCACACATATTTTAAATTCTTGGTATACCTGACCCAAAAATACTGTTCTGAATGGCACATGTTGTTCAGTTTATTGTTGTGCATTTATACACACACACACACACACGTTTTAAATAAGAGGTGTATTATTCATACATCCATTCACTTAACACATTTTCATTGTATACACATGGAGTGTTGGGTACCATGCTTGATCTAGGGATAGAACTGTGAGGTAGATAAAGAGCCATAATTTCTACCTCATGAGGATTATGGTCTAGTGTGTTCATGCCAAGGTATGGGGATGCCACACAGGCTAACAGGAAAATGCAATGTGCAATGATACGGTCAGTGATGCAGAAAGACTGGTTGAAATAGGAGCACCAAGGAACAGAACATGACACAGTGTAAATAACTAGAGATTATCCTGATGAAGAAACATCTAGACCAAAATTGAGAGAAAGTAGCATGTGGCAGATAAAGTAGGACTTGAGAGATTTACAGATAAAGAGTTTATTAAATGTTTAGTTATAAGAAAATAAGGTGTATTTGTTTATATTATGTTAGGTATATATTAGCTGCATTTATAGATCTAGTGACTTGAAGTTGAAGTGAAAATCTCCTCTATTGGTTTCTTTCCTCTATATTGTCATAGATGAGATCTCCTACTTAGTGTAAGAGGGAAAGTTATGGGGTCCTAAAGTGTTAAGTACAGGTGAGAAAATATGAGATATAAAGTAGTGAACAACAGTTCTACTTAGGTTCTGAATACAGAATGTTAGCTTTCATACTAACTCTAAAAATAAAAGAAAATCATAACTCTTTTTTCATATTTTTATTTGTTATGTACTTATCAGATAGCTAAAAATACCAAGAAATTTAAAAGAACCAAATAAGAGAATGAATAGCATTTTCTAAGACAGAAGATATCTACAGTAGTTTCATTCCTTGCTGAGTAATAGGAGAAAGAATAATATTATAAATCTCAAGAAATAAGGAAAAAATTATGTATATCCCACAATAAACTAAACTTTCTAGGCTAGAATGTGCCTAGCTTTGGTCAAGGTAGTTTCAAGTGTTATGCAAGCAGACCTCAGAAATGTGCTTGCATATTGGGGCTCATCCTTTCAGAACAGTCCTTACTGGTACCCAGAAGCCATGACATAAGGAAATTCAGGTGAGACTGCTAGACTTAGAGGTCATATGAAGGAATCCTGGAAAAACAAATACCATAGGAATATAAAAGCCCCCAAACTAGGAGAGAGGCTCTCTTGGAACTTCTAACCCAGCCCAACTACCAGCTGAATTCAGCCACATGAATGATCTCAACTAATATCATGTGAAGTAAAACTGCCACATCTACTAGAACCATGATGAGTGCTGATGTTCAAGTCACTGTTTTGAGGATAGTTTGTTACAGAGCAATAGATAACTGATAGACCATTTGAAGCTTTAATTGCACATATGGCAACATGGTGAATTAGAATCACCAGGAGGTTTAGACACAGAATATGTATGAATTCAGCCACACAATTTTTCCAAGGACATTCACCAAGTGCATAGGAGTTGTCCGCTGATGATTAGGGGCAGGCTAGAAGAGCTAAGGGAGTTCCCCCTTGAGACGCACGGGACATTTCCCAGTGGTCTGACTGAGGAGTGGCAGGGGAGCAGGAATGCTGAGATAACTGTGATGTGTTTTGAACTTCCACTGAGTGTAAGGCAGTGGCCAGTGAAGACTAAGTGAGCTAGAAAAGGCTCAAATCAATGACCTAAGATCCTGTGGAAAGAAGCTGGAATAATAACAATAGAAATCAGAGTAAGGCAAAGTAAGAAAACAACTGAAGTAACAACAAAGATGAACCTAACAGAAAAGAGACAAAAGAAAAAGAATAAAACTAACAAAGCCAAAAAATGGTTCTTTGAAAACATTGACAAAATTGATAAACTCCAAGTTATTCTCATCCAAAAGTACATAATGAAATTTAAAAAGATGAATACAGTTTACCCACTATCAGGAACAAAAATGTAGAAACGTAGTTATTACAATAAATCCCACAGACATGAAGAAATAATGAGAGCATCGTGAGCAATTTTATGCCGAAAATGTTTATTGGCATATAAAGCTATTGTGGGAGGCGGGGGGGCTTGTGTCTCTCTTGTTTTGTTTTGTGTGCTTCTGGGCAGAATGGTAGTAGATATGATTCTGTTCAGTATTGTGCAATGAGAATGGCTCAGAGGGCTGTCAGTTCCAGTGAGTTAAATGACAGGGGATGCAAGGAGGGAGGGTGGAGACCCTGTGGCAGAGAAAACTATTATTGACACTGTTTTGCCGCCCTTCCACCAGACAGATCCTTGGAGTAAGGTTTCCACCCTTCAGTACTTGGGAAGAAACCACATTGGCACAAGATAGTCTCCTGGCATTGTAATTCCATCGTCTCTGGGCCTTTGGAAGGAGAAGGGCTGGAGGTGTGAAGGTCCAAGGGAGGGCAACTGGCCACTCCATGGCTGCTTTCCACCCTCTCCCCAGCAGAGCTTTTCTGCTACTCTGTTACTACTTGTAGGCATTGCTCACAATTTCTCTGATGGGGAGACATCCTCCCAAGGAAATGGGGAAGGGGCAACAGTAGAGTTTAGAAATTTCCCTCCTTCTTCTCACTGAAGTCTGCCTCCCTGCAACCACCACACCCCACTATTCAAGAGAGCCTCAGCCTCATTTTATAGTTTCTTCAAGTTGATTTCTCCATCTCGGTGGGAACCACAAAACAGTTTTATTTCTTTCTGGAAGCCTTGTGCTTCACTCTCTTTATTATTCTTGATCGTCATCCAAAATACAATTCCCTCCTGTCAGCTCTCCTCTCCCACAGTCTCGTCCTCATTTTGCTTGGGGCCTCTTTCCTTCAAACCAATGATACTTCTCTCTTCTCTCTAAAACTTATTTATTGTGTCTTAGAGAAACTCAGAGCTTTACGACATCCTCAACATCTTCCAACTCCCTGCCTCTTCTGCAGCCTCTCAGGGTCCAACACCCATTCTGCCATATCCATCAGGCTTGGGTGTTTGGATCCACCTTTCTCTAGTTCCCAATGCTGTTATTCAGATCTTTTCTCTTCCTCCTTCAGGCAAAATGTCTGCTCCTATATGGATTGTACCTCTCTTATTCTTCATCACTGCCAACACACTGCTTCCATCTGCCTCTTCCTGACTAAACCAAAGACATTGCAAACCATGGGTTTCCTCCTGCCATCATCTTGGGTGACTTTACTGTCTACATGTACAGCCTACTCAAAACACTGTCCTTTCTCTTCTTAATTCAGTGTCCTCAACTCCATGCCACTTCAGCTACTGTACAAATAGTAACAAAAATCATGTCCATTTACGAAGTACTTATCATGTACCAGAAATATACCTAATATCTTTCATGATTGCCTCATTTATCTCTGGCAGCAATACTATAAATTAGTTACTCTTATTTGTTATTCCATTTTCCAAATGAGAAAACTGAGTTTTTGAGAGTTTACATAGTTGTCCAAGGTTTACAATAAAGGGGCCACAATTCAGAAAGATTCAGGCAGGAAAGGAAGAAAGGATACTTGAAAATTCCAAAGTCGAAAATACATACACTTTTATTATATTATCTACACCATTTTCTGGGTCAAGAACTGATACACCAGTAATTTAGAATCTTCTGAATCAACAGCAGCTGGAAAAGTCATCAAGTTGGCAAGTAAAGTGAATCATTTTTAAAAAGTATAAAACACAAATCAATCTGTTTTAATCTTTGTTAGAAAACAGGATTATTTTGCTATAAATTCCTGGTGCTGACACAGTTATTACCAGAATATTTATGAAATTTGAGCAAAGTTGGTCCCAAGAGAGTTAACACAACCTAACCAATGCCAAAAAAGAAAATAAATGTCTTACAAATCTTGATTCATGTGCACAATCTAAGATACCTTGACTTTACTTCCTCTTTTTCAAAAATAATATCTGGTCTTATTGTATGAATTTAAACTTTTGTTAGTTTTCAAAGTTTCATTTAATGATGTCTCCATAACATTTATACACAGAGGAAAAAATAAAAGGAACAAGAAAATCAGTATATGTTACTTTGAAAATGTCCAAAGCAACACATCTTTAAATATATATAAAATCTTTTATTGAATCTGTTCTGGAAAACCCTGAACAATACATATATCAGGCATCATACTCTGTGGGGGGTGGGAGGGTCTCGTCATCCTTTTTGTATTGGTACAACAAAATATCTGAGGTTAAGTACTTTATAAAGAAAAATGGTCTATTTAGCCCATGAATCTGGAAGCTGGAAATTCCAAACAGCATGGCACTGGCATCTGACAAGGTCCCTCCTTTGCTACATCACAATATGGCAGAGAAAACGGACATCTTTTGCCACTAAGTATAATGTTAGCTGTAGGGTTTGTTGGCTTTTATTGGACTCAAGAAGTTTAATTCTACCCTTGGTTTGATTAGGTTTTTTGTGGATATTGGATATTCTACAGTATTTTTACTATGTGTGTAGAAAAGACCATATGATTTTTCTCCTGTATTCTGTTAATAAGGTAAAGGGCATTAATTTATTTTTTTAATGTTAGGCCAACCCTGTATTTCACTTGGTCAGAGTATAGTGTCCTTTTAATATTTTGCTCAATTTATATATTTTTTTAATTTTTTATTGTTGGCTGTTCAAAACATTACATAGTTCTTGATATATCATATTTCACATTTTGATTCAAGTGGGTTATGAACTCCCATTTTTACCCCATATACAGATTGCAGAATCACATCAGTTACACATCCATTGATTTACATATTGCCATACTAGTGTCTGTTGTATTCTGCTGCCTTTCCTATCCTCTACTATCCCCCCTCCCGTCCCCTCCCCTCCCCTCCCCTCTTCTCTCTCTACCCCCTCTACTGTCATTCATTTGTCCCCCTTGTATTATTTTTCCCTTTACCCTCACTACCTCTTGTATGTACTTTTGTATAATCCTGAGGGTCTCCTTCCATTTCCATGCAATTTCCCTTCTCTCTCCCTTTCCCTCCCACCTCTCATCCCTGTTTAATGTTAATCTTCTTCTCATGCTCTTCAACCCTACTCTGTTCTTAGTTACTCTCCTTATATCAAAGAAGACATTTGGCATTTGTTTTTTAGGGATTGGCTAGCTTCACTTAGCATAATCTGCTCTAATGCCATCCATTTCCCTGCAAATTCTATGATTTTGTCATTTTTTAATGCAGAGTAATACTCCATTGTGTATAAATGCCACATTTTTTTTATCCATTCATCTATTGAAGGGCATCTAGGTTGGTTCCACAGTCTTGCTATTGTGAATTGTGCTGCTATGAACATCGATGTAGCAGTGTCCCTGTAGCATGCTCTTTTTAGGTCTTTAGGGAATAGACCGAGAAGGGGAATAGCTGGGTCAAATGGTGGCTCCATTCCCAGCTTTCCAAGAAATCTCCATACTGCTTTCCAAATTGGCTGCACCAATTTGCAGTCCCACCAGCAATGTACAAGTGTACCCTTTTCCCCACATCCTCGCCAGCACTTGTTGTTGTTTGACTTCATAATGGCTGCCAATCTTACTGGAGTGAGATGGTATCTTAGGGTGGTTTTGATTTGCATTTCTCTGACAGCTAGAGATGGTGAGCATTTTTTCATGTACTTGTTGATTGACTGTATGTCCTCCTCTGAGAAGTGTCTGTTCAGGTCCTTGGCCCATTTGTTGATTGGGTTGTTTGTTCTCTTATTGTCTAATTTTTTGAGTTCTTTGTATACTCTGGATATTAGGGCTCTATCTGAAGTGTGAGGAGTAAAGATTTGTTCCCAGGATGTAGGCTCTCTATTTACCTCTCTTATTGTTTCTTTTGCTGAGGAAACACTTTTTAGTTTGAGTAAGTCCTATTTGTTGATTCTAGTTATTAACTTTTGTGCTATGGGTGTCCTACTGAGGAATTTGGAGCCCGACCCCACCGTATGTAGATCGTAGCCAACTTTTTCTTCTATCAGACGCCGTGTCTCTGATTTGATATCAAGCTCCTTGATCCATTTTGAATTAACTTTTGTGCATGGCGAGAGAAAGGGATTCAGTTTCATTTTGTTGCATATGGATTTCCAGTTTTCCCAGCACCATTTGTTGAAGATGCTATCCTTCCTCCATTGCATGCTTTTAGCCCCTTTATCAAATATAAGATAGTTGTAGTTTTGTGGATTGGTTTCTTTGTCCTCTATTCTGTACCATTGGTCCACCCGCCTGTTTTGGTACCAGTACCATGCTGTTTTTGTTACTATTGCTCTGTAGTATAGTTTGAAGTCTGGTATCGCTATACCGCCTGATTCACACTTCCTGCTTAGCATTGTCTTTGCTCTTCTGGGTCTTTTATTTTTCCATATGAATTTCATGATTGCTTTCTCTATTTCTACAAGAAATGCCGTTGGGATTTTGATTGGCATTGCATTAAACCTATAGAGAACTTTTGGTAATATTGCCATTTTGATGATGTTAGTTCTGCCTATCCATGAACAGGGTATATTTTTCCATCTTCTAAGATCTTCTTCTATTTCTCTCTTTAGGGTTCTGTAGTTTTCATTGTATAAATCTTTCACCTCTTTTGTTAGGTTGATTCCCAAGTATTTTATTTTTTTTTCAAGATATTGTGAATGGAGTGGTTGTCCTCATTTCCATTTCAGAGGATTTGTCGCTGATATACAGGAATGCCTTTGATTTATGCGTGTTGATTTTATATCCTGCCACTTTTCTGAATTCATTTATTAGCTCTAATAGTTTCTTTGTAGACCCTTTTGGGTCTGCTAGGTATAGAATCATGTCACCTGCAAATAGTGATAATTTAAGTTCTTCTTTTCCTATTTTGATGCCTTTAATTTCTTTCGTCTGTCTAATTGCTCTGGCCAGTGTTTCGAGAACTATGTTGAACAGAAGTGGTGAGAGAGGGCATCCCTGTCTTGTTCCAGATTTTAGAGGGAATGCCTTCAATTTTTCTCCATTCAGAATGATGCTAGCCTGAGGCTTAGCATAGGTTGCTTTTACAATATTGAGGTATGTTCCTGTTATCCCTAGTTTTTCTAGAGTTTTGAACATAAAGGGATGCTGTACTTTGTCGAATGCTTTTTCCACATCTATAGAGTTGATCATATGGTTCTTATTTTTAAGTCTATTGATGTGGTGAATAACATTTATTGATTTCCGTATATTGAACCAGCCTTGCATCCCAGGGATGAATCCTACTTGATCATGGTGCACAATTTTTTTGATATGTTTTTGTATCCGATTCGCCAGAATTTTATTGAGGATTTTTGCATCTAGGTTCATTAGAGATATTGGTCTGTAGTTTTCTTTCTTTGAAGTGTCTTTGTCTGGTTTAGGTATCAGGGTGATGTTGGCCTTGTAGAATGAATTTGGAAGTTCTCCCTCTTTTTCTATTTCCTGAAGTAGCTTGAAAAGTATTGGTATTAGTTCCTCTTTAAAGGTTTTGTAAAACTCTGCTGTATACCCATCCGGTCCTGGGCTTTTCTTAGTTGGTAGTCTTTTTATGGTTTCTTCTATTTCCTCAATTGATATTGGTCTGTTTAGGTTGTCTATATCTTCCTGACTCAATCTGGGCAGATCATATGACTTAAGAAATTTATCGATGCCTTCACTATCTTCTAATTTATTGGAGTATAAGGATTCAAAATAATTTTTGATTATCTTCTGTATTTCTGAAGTGTCTGTTGTGATATTGCCTTTTTCATCCCGTATGCTAGTAATTTGAGTTCTCTCTCTTCTTCTCTTTGCTAGCATGGCTAAGGGTCTGTCAATTTTGTTTATTTTTTCAAAGAACCAACTTTTTGTTTTGTCAATTTTTTGAATTGTTTCTTTTGTTTCGATTTCATTAATTTCAGCTCTGATTTTAATTATTTCTTGCCTTCTACTTCTTTTGCTGTTGTTTTGCTCTTCTTTTTCTAGGATTTTGAGATGAAGTATGAGATCATTTATTTGTTGGTTTTTTTCTTTTTTTAAGGAATGAACTCCACACAATGAATTTTCCTCTTAGAACTGCTTTCAATGTGTCCCATAGATTCCGATATGTTGTGTCTGTGTTTTCATTGATCTCTAAGAACTTTTTAATTTCCTCCTTGATGTCTTCTATAACCCATTGATCATTCAGTAACCTATTGTTCATTCTCCAAGTGATGTATGCTTTTTCCTTCCTTCTTTTATCATTGATTTTCAGTTTCATTCCATTATGATCAGATAAGATGCATGGTATTATCTCTACTCCTTTATATTGTCTAAGAGTTGCCCTGTGACATAATATATGATCTATTTTTGAGAAGGATCCATGTGCTGCTGAGAAAAAAGTGTAACTGCTTGATGTTGGGTAGTATATTCTATATATGTCAATGAAGTCTAGGTTATTAATTGTGTTATTGAGTTCTATAGTTTCCTTATTCAACTTTTGTTTGGAAGATCTGTCCATTGGTGAGAGAGGTGTGTTGAAGTCTCCCATGATTATTGTATGGTGGTCTATTAGACTCTTGAACTTGAGAAGAGTTTGTTTGATGAACATTGCTCAATTTATATTAAAACTCCTTTATTTAGAATTTTTGTACCAATGTTCTTGAGAAGTGATGACCTATAATTTTCTTCACTTGCAATATTTCTGTGAAGTTTTGATATCAAAGTGTGGTAGGAAGCAGTCCAACTTTCAATATAAATCTCTATTTTCTGAAAGAATTTATATAAAATTGGTATTATTTTCTTAAATGTGTAAGAGAATAGAAACAGGATTTTTTGTGTATAGGAAAATTTATTATTATGAATTCAATTTCTTAAATACATACAAGGTTATTAAGATTTTCTATTTCTACTTATGTTGATTTTGGTAACTGTTTTCCTGTGAATTTGTTTATGTCATAAAAATTATCTGATGACTAAATGAGTTCTTGGTTTAAAAAAAAATGGCAGAGAAACAAAGAAAGAAACAGTTGCAAATGTAGAGAAGGCCAAGCATGTATGGTGGCTTCACTTTATAACAATCCATTCTCATGGAAACTAACCTGGTCCTGAGAGAACCACATTAATCCCCTCCAAGAATGTGGCACCCCTATGACCTTATCACCTTCCACTGGGACCCACCTCTTAGAGGTCCCACCATCCCTCAACATCAACACACCAGGGACCAAGATTCTAGTACCTGAACATTTGGGAAACAAACCGTATTCAAGTCATATTTTTTTAAAAGCTGAATAGTAAGTACATAGATTTTTTACCATTATTCTTTGTATATTATTTCCTATTTATTAAATACATAATTTTAAAAATTGATTTTAAAGAGTAATATAGGTTTGGTTCTTATCTTCCAGTGGTTTTCTCTGCTTCTTTGTTTACTGAGTTGATGAACATGGAATGGTCGCTCATACTTCTGAGTAGACAAGATTCTATTTTGAAGGCAGGAAGGAAGCAGCCCCAAGGGGTCTATTTGGGTACAGAAAGCAGCAAGCCTCAGTTCAGCATCAAACCAAAGCCTTGTTTTCCAACATAGTCTATGAAAAGTCCAATATTGGGGGTAATGAAATGGTGCTTTGATATTTAATTTTATCCAATCAATTCTCTTGAAACACCTCCACAAAGAATGAACAGAATGAATCCCCCCTATTGAGACTGCACACAAATACTTACAAAGAATTATTTCCAAGAGATTTTTAAAGTTATAATGACAATCAGAAATGCCATGTCTTTAGTCCACTCTTTGTGCCAAGTCAGAATTTTTCTCAGATAAAGTGAACAGTAATTTTATTCAAAATTCATTTTTTTTAAAGAAATACGGACTTTAATGAAGACTTTCCCTTTGGTATAACTGAGACCCGTGGAAACATCCAAACAAAAAGAGGCGGCGGCCAGAATTTAACGGTGATCCTCCCGGATCCCCAGGCCTAAAGAGCCCGCAGGGCCGGTTTCCGTCTGTCTCACCAGGGTCGCGCCTAAAAGATGCTCCACACCTGGAGGTTTTAAGCTACCACTTTGTGACATTGTACCAATACTCAGCCACACTTCCCAGCCTCACGGTAAGGGACCCAAACTCAGTCCCAAGACTAAATCAGTTTCTGCTGCAGGTCTTACATTAAAAAAAAAAAAATGCTGCCAGTCCTAGTTAACTCTGAGAAAAATGCCAATTGTAAAAGGACTTGGAAAAGTCAAAGAGGTGATATATAAATGTAATCGATTATCATCATTTTGTGCTCAAAAGCCATGGAAAACAAGATTAGGAAAATAAATCTATAGCCCTAAAGTATATGCATATAAAGTAAAAACTGAATGCAGTTCCAAATCTACAGATAGTATTTGGGAATTGTCCAGTGCCTTAGAGTCTTAATACCCCTGTTCCCGCCTCCACAAAACCCACCTGGGTCAGTTTACTATATGTACAGGAGGCCCAAATTCAGCCACCCGAACTGCCATAGCACTGCCACAGATGGGGAGGCAGGGTGGAGCTACAGGATGAAGGGCTACTTTGGCTGTAGAGTAAAACATGCATGCAACAGAGAAAAGGCGGAGCTTACGAAATGTATATACAGACCCCTTGTGCCGAGGGGCCCCAGCCAGGAGGCACTGAGCAGGGGAGGGGTCCAACTACCCCCTGGCCTGTAGGGGGGCTCTGGAGCAATCTCTAAGGGTTTTGTATCCCCAGGGAGAGGGGATACAGCTGCCAGCCCTGCCTCTGTTCTCCCATCCCAAACTGGAGGGATGCTGAACAAGAAGAGGGCAGGGTTCCAAAAGCCAAAAAGGTGTCAACACCCCTGTCCTTGAATTCAGGGGCCTCTTTGCATAAAATATCTTCAGACCTAGGAGATGGTCAAAGGCACAAAGTTTAAACACTAGGGCAGAGGGGGACTGAGAGGGGTCAGGGGTACCCTGAAGCCCAGGGTGGACCAGAGGTGTGATTTGTTTCCGCTTCCCCAGAAGGTTGATTGCTTCGCTGGGCTTATCACCACAGGGCATATTCCATTACAAGCACCTGCCTTCTTGAGGAAGATTGGCACAGGAAAGGCCCAGGCAAGGAGGCCACTCTGTACATTAATACTTTGGTGAGGTTTGGGGAGAAGCAGGGCTCTACCCCAGGCTCCTGACAAATCCTCCCTCAGCTGGATACTAAACCCAGAGTCCACACTACACCCAGCTCCTACCCGAGGCCAAGCCCCACAGAACACTCCCAAGTGAGTTCCTGAGAGTTAGGAAGGAAGGTGGAGGGGGTTGGAGAGCATCTTCTGGGAGAGAGGCTGGGAAGGATCACAGTTTCAGCTCCACAGGTTGCTGTAGACACAGTTCGCTGCCCGCAGAGATGATGGGCAAATGATTGTCCATGTGGTAGCTGATGAGATGACTGACACTCTCAAAGCGGTGATCCTTTGTCCGAACCACACCCTCAGGATCCACCAGAAGCAGGTGCTTGGGCTGCCCACTCTGCAGGCCAGTGAGCACGTACTGGCCAGGTGTGGTGGTGCTCTCTCGCACCAGGAAGTCCCCGTTGAGCTGAAGCAGCGCCTCTGCCTCCCGCCGATTCAGCTTCCCGTGGAACCAGGGCTCCCCTCGGAGCTGTTCAGCCATGGACATGGACTGGGGTTGGGGAGGTACCCGAAGGGCATCTTCAAAGGGTTTCATATCAAAGAGGTCCCGGGGTACACTGCCATTGACAGCAGGATTGGGGGGCCCAGCCCCACCCCCTGCTTGCCGGGCCTTGTCTAGGTTCTGGACATTGACATAGGAGGGATCATCGAAGAGCTCTCTACCTGGGCAGGGGGGTGGAAGTGGTATCTGTTTACGGACTTCTGGGTCTCCCCCGGAAGACTGCCCGGCAGGCAGTGTAGCTCCCAGGTGGCTAGAGGTCTGGACACTGGGTGGAGTGGGGCGAGCAACTCCTGAAGGGGCTCCTTCCCGAAGCCTCATGTCTACCACCCCCCCCTAGAGGGGGCTCCTTCCCCGGAAAGTCATTATAGTACTGATGGTCAGGTGGCTCTTCCTCCTCCTCATCCCAAGCGGAGCCATCAAAACCAGCCATCCTGTCATGAGGGGTGACCAGCTTGGGTGGGTTCCTGAGGTATTGTTTGAAGCGCAACTCGAAGGCCTGGCCAATAGTGCTGATGACATCCTGGGCGAGCCCTTCTGGACACTCCAGTATGTGGCAGGCTCTCTGATTCACAGGGTCTTTGGCAACATAGGCGACATACTCGGCTGTGTCCGGATCCCCGCTGGACGCAAATGAGATAGACTGCATGTGGTGGTTGGCAATGATCTGTTTGCAGTCTGCGGCCATGAGATTGAGGCTGCTGGTGGAGACGGTGAGAGTGATTGGCATTCCAGCAAATTTCAGGTTACTCCTCCCCAGGATAGAGCTGAGTGGGCGGCTGCAGGGCTTTCTCCTCCTTGTTGCCCCCTTAGCACCCGGCACAGCCTCACACACCAGACTGATGGCCTCCCTGGTGACCTGAGTCCGGGTATTGAAGTCAAGGGCACGCATGGACTGCAGGACCTCCACACAGCCCATGTACCGAACCAAGTAGGAAACCCCGGGTCCCATGACTTTGTCGTTGGGATGCAGCCAGCCCCTCGTGGGCTTATTGACAAAGCTCCCGTGGCGGGTCCACTCCTCGCCCTTCAGCTGGCCCCCTTCCACCCGAGTCCTGCGCCCGCCGCCTCCACTCAGCTTGTTCATGTCCAGGGCCTCATGGAGTCTCCGCACCGCACCCGAGCCAGTCTGGTTGCGGATCACGCCACTGCCTGCTTAAGTTGCCGCTCTAACTTTCTCCCTGACCTGGCCTCCCCAGAGAAACTTTATTACACTCACTTCCGGCCTCACTAACCCTTGACCCTCCACCTCATGGTCCCTCCTCACCCGTCCCTTATTCAAAAATTTAAAATGAATCTTTAACAGACTATCAATAGGGATCCAAGTCATTGTGATTAAAACTGTCCATGATGTGCACCAGGCACATTCATCCCATTGTACATGCTATATTTGACTTTTTACCAAAAGCAATCTTGATGGATGTCATAAAATGAATGCAATTCAGTCTCACATTCTTAAAAAATATTGTCTCGTTAATTTAAATTTCACAATATTAAAATAAATACAATTTAGTGCTGCCTATTAGAGGAGCCCCAGCACTTAGCTAATTTTGACCATTATATATTAAACTTTTTATTAAAGAGTGCTCTTTAAAAAAATAAAAGAAAGAAAGAAGTGGGTGCTATATTCAAAGATTTTTCAGTCACATTTGAATTTTCATCAATACCAAAGTAAATATAGGCTACTAGGTGGTACTATTTATATCTGTGTTTTCATCAGGTACAAGTTTTTAAAACTCTACAAATATCTCCATACCTTCAACATTCCAAGGCACATTATTTCTAAGTAGCTTATATCTGTAAATGCTTAATTCTGTTTAGGACACAATTTCTGCTGCATTCAACCCTTAATCTCACAAACTCCCCATCTCCAAAAAGTTTTGATATCTGGCCAATATTTTTCAATTATCATAACTGCATTTTAAATTATCTGTACCTATTTACCAATATTCCAAAACAAGCCTATTGTAATTTCAGTTGCTTAATCAGGTCTTTAGGTTTCTCTTTTTAAATATTTTAAAAAAAAAATTTAGTTATAGATGGACACAGTATCTTAATTTTGTTTGTTTATTTTTATGTGGCACTGAGGATCAAACCCAGTCCTTCCACATGTGCAAGCCAAGCGAGCCACAACCACAACCACAACTGTGGCCACTGAGCCACAACCCCAGCCACTAGGTTGCTCTTTTTATCAATTATTTTTACCTTGTATCAGTCATAGGCCTAGAATGGTTTGCTTCTTAATGACCCTCTTGAGCTGTATTCTTCCAAAACAGATATACTTTGAAAAAGATATTTTCTCATATTTGCATACACACAAAATATTTTCTTTTGTACTCTCCAATTTTTCTTGATATGTGTGAACTTCTTGGTCTTTTACTTTGCCACTGATACTAGAGACGATACAAGAAATATTTCATTTCTGTCCTGATAAAGAGTAAAATGCTCAGTCTCAGTATTAGGGAGACCAAATGAAGAGGCAGGGTCTAGAGTAACTCAGGTGTTCACCTCCAGTCAATAGTTTTAACCAAAAAAAAGTGGGTCCAATATTGTCAAATAGCATAATGTTTTAGGAGATGCCAGAAATCCATACTTGAGGGTTTTTTAAACTCATACCTTTTTAACATTGATAAATTCAATATTTTCTAACAGTAAACAGCTCAAATAAAACATTTTGCTAGCCAGGTATATCCTTCAGTAGACTCACTTCAGACTAGAATAAATGCTTTTGAGTTTCAGTTGTTGATATGATCTTACTTAATTAAAAGTTATTTTAAGTTATTTTGAGATGTATAAACATAAGAGCTTCCAGGGAAACATAGGACTCTGATGGAAATAATTAAATTCTGGGTTCCTGAGCTCTGCAGACAAATAGCTGTCCTTCTCTTTGAATAGTAAAACAACAGATATCTGGCCCACTGTTGATACAATCTCACTACAGGGAATATTTAAATGCAAAGACAATGGGAAAAGTTAACTTTTCCTTCAACTTTTACACATGGTGAGACTAACATTCCCCTCTTTTGCTCCCTTTTTCTGCTTCATCAATATCAAAATGTATCATTTTGTGGCTTCCCACTAGAAAAAGTGCCAGAATGTATGAAATTATCAAATAAAAACAAAGACATATTCTCCTAGCTGAAAGAAATAAAGAAGATGGCTAACTAATGTTTAAATTCAACAATATCATTGCAAAGACCAAAGAAAAATTTCTACACTATCTAAAAAAGTCAAAGAATAAAATAATTTCTAAAAATCTTCCAGGTGATTGATGGTCTAATTTTATATGATTTTTCAGAATGACTACCTTCTGGGGTGTTAAGCTATTTAATGAAAATTTTAAGATGTTAGCAATGTAACTTTATCATGATTAACAGAATTTATTCATCAACATTATCTTTTAATTTTTAGTTATTGTCAGTCTTAAGCACATTTCTATCATCTCTTTTACCGAATTAACCTTTATGATGTAATGAAAAAATACAAAGTACAATTCATACAAAGAATGAATTAGGAAAATTACAGACATCAATGATGATATTAATAACCTCTTAATATTATTTCTTAGGCTGAGGCCTTTGATAAGTTTTAAAATCTTATAATTAAGTTGCTTTCATAGGTATACAGAATCAATAAAGTATGTAAAACTAATGTTAATGCCCACATATAATGTTCTTAAGATGAGGCCAAGGAAACTCAACAGTTCTACCAATGTTCTCACTGTATATTACCAGCAATACTTACCTCACAAATGTTAGTCAAGCACTCTGTTCCTCCTAAATCCATTAGACTAGGTACTGGGGATGAAAGGATGAACAAGCATCTTACTAATTACTATTTATTGCCAGAGCATGTATAATACTGTTATAAAGCATGTCACTATTAATTTGAATCACAAAAATAAAGTCTAGCTTATTCTAAACGTCCTTATAGTTTTTCTATATTTTCTACTTGAACGTTCAGAAATTTAAAGTATGTAGAAATGATGACCTGTTGATAACTGTTTTAGTCAGCTCTTTCAGTGCTGTGACTAAAAGATCTGACCAGAACAATTTTAGAGGAGGAAAATTTATTTGGGGACTCACGGTTTCAGAAGTCTCAGTCCTTAGACAACAGGCTCCATTCCTCGGGGCTCAAGATGAGGTAGAACATCATGTGGAAGAGCGTAGCTAAGGGAAGCAGCTCACATGATGATCAGAAAGCAGAGATAGAGACTCCCACTGTACAGACACAAAATATATACCCTAAAGCCACATGCCCAATGCCCCAACTCCTCCAGCCACTCCCCACATGCCTTTAGTTACCACTCAGTTAATTCCATCAGATAATTAATTCAATGATTGGGTTAAGGATCTCATAATGTAAACTTTTCTTCTCTGAACCTTCTTGCATTGTTTCACATGTGAGCTTTTGGGGGACACCCCACATCCAAACTATAACAATAACATTATATACATATTAGAGGTAATTGTGTATTGTTGTATCAAGTATTTGAAATCCTTGTTATTCATCATTTTACATAGTGCTTCTATAGCCAGCTAGCATATCATTAACTAGTTTCTCTATGCTTTCTCAGGCAAAATGCTTGTATACAGAAAACAGGCACTGAACCTGAAACAGTCCAGCAAGGCATTTTATTTTAATTAAAAAAACCTATCTGTGTATATGTATGTGTGTGTGTGTGTGTGTGTGTATATATATATATATATATATATATATATATATATATATATATATTACACACAACATGCACACACACATTGTATGTGTATATCCCAACTGTTCACTTAAGAATCCTAGAAACTGATCAAGACAGTAGCAAAATTCATGACAGTGCAATTAATTCCCACTAAAAGAAGACAGTTTCTTATAGCCAGGCACAGTGGCACACACCTGTAATCCCAGTGGCTCAGGAGGCTGAGACAGGAGAATCACAAATTCAAAGCCAGCCTCAGCAACCACAAGGTGCTAAGCAACTCAGTGAGACCCTGTCTCTAAATAAAATACAAAATAGGGCTGGGAGGTGACTCAGTAGTCAAGTGCCCCTGAGTTTAATCCCTAGTACCTGCCCTGCGACACCACAAAAAAGAGACCAGTTTCTTGAAGAACTTGCTAATTCCAAGTCAGTAACAGGAAACGTACATGAGGAACATGGACCTGTTTTGACCTATCAGGCAGCAAAGGATTTGAGAACCAACCTGAATTCACTAGTCAAAGATGGAATAATCTGAGCATCAATAAAGCAAAGAATTTCATTAAAGATAATCTTTGCTTTCAATAAAGCAAAAAATGGATTTATAAACATCAAGTATGGTTAAATTGGTGAGTCCATAGTAATCCTTTAAATCATAAGATAATAGAGAACCATGTTTTTTATTTTGAATAACGGTTATAAGAGGTGGAATCTAACCTTAATAAGAGATTAAAGGATTTTTCCTGCCTTTCCTATATAAATTGAAACACATGTCAACCAAATAGTTGAGGAGGGGAAGTATTTATAAAAGTATTGCAATTGTGAAATGAAAATTAAATTGCAGAATTAGAATATGTCCATTCAAATTACTAAATTAAATAAGTTGAGGCACTGAGCCTCAACCATTGTCAACATCAAGGAAAACAGAAACTAGATGTGATGCACTTTCTTTTTTTTAACATGGTAAAATTTATGTTTAATTTTTTATTTTTTTATAATTTCTTTTTTATTGATTTTTTTAAAAAAATAAACAACAGCAGAATGCATTACAATTCTTATTACACATATTTAGCACAATTTTTCATACTTCTGGTTGTATATAAATTATGTTCACACCAATTCGTGTCTTCATACATGTACTTTGGATAATGATGTCTATCACATTCCACCATCCTTGCTAACCTCCTGAGCCTTCCCTTTCCCTCCCACCCCTCTGCCTTATCTAGAGTTTGTCTATTCCTCCCATGCTCCCCCTTCCCTACCCTACTATGAGTCAGCCTCCTTATATCAGAGAAAATATTCGGGATTTGGTTTTTTGGAATTGGCATTATCTTCTCCAACACCATCCATTTAGCTGCAAATGCCATGATTTTATTCTCTTTTATTGCTGAGTAAAATTCCATTGTGTATATATACCACATTTTTTTAATCCATTCATCTACTGAAGGGCATCTAGGTTGGCTCCACAGTTTAGCTATTGTGAATTGTGCTGCTACAAAGATTGATGTGACTGTGTCCCTGTAGTATGCTGTTTTTAAGTCCTTTGGGTATAAACTGAGGAGAGGGATAGCTGGGTCAAATGGTGATTCCATTCCCAATTTTCCAAGAAATCTCCATACTGCTTTCCATATTGACTGCACCAATTTGCAGTCCCACCAGCAATGTATGAGTGTACCTTTCTCCCCACATCCTCGCCAACACTTATTGTTGTTTGTTTTCATAATAGCTGCCATTCTGACTGGAGTGAGATGAAATCTTAGAGAACGCAAATCAAAACTACTCTACTAGAAATGATGAACATTTTTTTCATATATTGTTGATTGATTGTATATCCTCTTTTGAGAAGTGTCTGTTCAGTTCCTTGGCCCATTTATTGATTGGGTTGTTTTTTGTTTTTTGTTTTGTTTTGTTTTGTTTTTGGTGCTTAACTTTTTGAGTTCTTTATATATCCTAGAGATTAGTGCTCTATCTGATGTGTGAGGGGTAAAAATTTGCTCCCAGGCTCTCTGTTCACCTCACAGATTGTTTCTTTTGCTGAGAGGAAACTTTTTAGTTTGAATCCATCCCATTTATTGATTCTTGGTTTTAATTCTTGTGCTATAAGAGTCTTATTAAGGAATTTTCAACCTAATCCCACATGATGAAGATTAGGGCCTACTTTTTCTTCTATTAGACAAAGAGCCTCTGGTTTGATTCCTAGGTCCTTAATCCACTTTGAGTTGAGTTTTGTGTGTGGTGAGAGATAGGGATGTAATTTCATTTTGCTACATATGGATTTCCAGTTTTGTGATGCACTTTCTAATGAAAAAATAACAATAACAACTCCAGTCAGAGGTTTCTCCAAGAATGAGAACAACAGCCTGATTTCACTGGATCCATCTGCCAATTTACAGGAAACAAAGGAACAGCTGAAGTGCACCATAATTTTAATTGTGCAATCAGTTAACTCTACATGGGAAATTCTAGAGGTCAACAAAATAACCCAGTTCTTCCAAAGATAACTTTTAAGGGAATGAAAGAGACACTTGCAGACTAAAAGAGCTCAAACACATCTCTTTTTTTATTTGGCAAGATTTAACTATTTTTTTTAATTTTTTATTGTTGGCTGTTCAAAACATTACATAGTTCTTGATATATCATATTTCACACTTTGATTCAAGTGGGTTATGAGCTCCCATTTTTACCCCATATACAGATTGCAGAATCACATCAGTTACACATCCATTGATTTACATATTGCCATACTAGTGTCTGTTGTGTTCTGCTGCCTTTCCTATCCTCTACTATCCCCCCTCCCGTCCCCTCCCCTCCCCTCTTCTCTCTCTACCCCCTCTACTGTCATTCATTTGTCCCCCTTGTATTATTTTTCCCTATCCCCTCACTTCCTCTTGTATGTACTTTTGTATAACTCTGAGGGTCTCCTTCCATTTCCATGCAATTTCCCTTCTCTCTCCCTTTCCCTCCCACCTCTCATCCCTGTTTAATGTTAATCTTCTTCTCATGCTCTTCAACCCTACTCTGTTCTTAGTTACTCTCCTTATATCAAAGAAGACATTTGGCATTTGTTTTTTAGGGATTGGCTAGCTTCACTTAGCATAATCTGCTCTAATGCCATCCATTTCCCTGCAAATTCTATGATTTTGTCATTTTTTAATGCAGAGTAATACTCCATTGTGTATAAATGCCACATTTTTTTTATCCATTCATCTATTGAAGGGCATCTAAGTTGGTTCCACAGTCTTGCTATTGTGAATTGTGCTGCTATGAACATCGATGTAGCAGTGTCCCTGTAGCATGCTCTTTTTAGGTCTTTAGGGAATAGACCGAGAAGGGGAATAGCTGGGTCAAATGGTGGCTCCATTCCCAGCTTTCCAAGAAATCTCCATACTGCTTTCCAAATTGGCTGCACCAATTTGCAGTCCCACCAGCAATGTACAAGTGTACCCTTTTCCCCACATCCTTGCCAGCACTTGTTGTTGTTTGACTTCATAATGGCTGCCAATCTAACTGGAGTGAGATGGTATCTTAGGGTGGTTTTGATTTGCATTTCTCTGACTGCGAGAGATGGTGAGCATTTTTTCATGTACTTGTTGATTGATTGTATGTCCTCCTCTGAGAAGTGTCTGTTCAGGTCCTTGGCCCATTTGTTGATTGGGTTGTTTGTTATCTTATTGTCTAATTTTTTGAGTTCTTTGTATACTCTGGATATTAGGGCTCCATTCACAATATCTTCAAAAAAAATAAAATACTTGGGAATCAACCTAACAAAAGAGGTGAAAGACTTATACAATGAAAACTACAGAACCCTAAAGAGAGAAATAGAAGAAGATCTTAGAAGATGGAAAAATATACCCTGTTCATGGATAGGCAGAACTAACATCATCAAAATGGCGATATTACCAAAAGTTCTCTATAGGTTTAATGCAATGCCAATCAAAATCCCAACGGCATTTCTTGTAGAAATAGAGAAAGCAATCATGAAATTCATATGGAAAAATAAAAGACCCAGAATAGCAAAAACAATGCTAAGCAGGAAGTGTGAATCAGGCGGTATAGCGATACCAGACTTCAAACTATACTACAGAGCAATAGTAACAAAAACAGCATGGTACTGGTACCAAAACAGGTGGGTGGACCAATGGTACAGAATAGAGGACAAAGAAACCAATCCACAAAACTACAACTATCTTATATTTGATAAAGGGGCTAAAAGCATGCAATGGAGGAAGGATAGCATCTTCAACAAATGGTGCTGGGAAAACTGGAAATCCATATGCAACAAAATGAAACTGAATCCCTTTCTCTCGCCATGCACAAAAGTTAATTCAAAATGGATCAAGGAGCTTGATATCAAATCAGAGACACGGCGTCTGATAGAAGAAAAAGTTGGCTACGATCTACATACGGTGGGGTCGGGCTCCAAATTCCTCAATAGGACACCCATAGAACAAAAGTTAATAACTAGAATCAACAAATGGGACTTACTCAAACTAAAAAGTGTTTTCTCAGCAAAAGAAACAATAAGAGAGGTAAATAGAGAGCCTACATCCTGGGAACAAATCTTTACTCCTCACACTTCAGAAAGATTTAACTATTTTATGTAGGAATGAACCTTAAAGGTAAAACCATAAAGAAATGCAAGGAAATATTTACCTGATAAAAGTCAATGGTTTCTTTAGGGGAGGGAAGGAAATGAACTGAGATGTGGCACACAAGAGCTTAAAGCTCTGCTTCTTGATCTGAGCAGTGGGTATAAGGGTCTTCACTATCCATGTATTCATTTGTTTTGTTTAATTTTCTACATCAACATTTTTTAGGTATTTCTCACAAGTGAACAGCAGAAGACAATTTCCAAAGTTTTGATGTGGAATTACTTACATTCTGTTCAGTTCTTACTTTCCAAAGATGAGCATTAAGCAAAATCACTTGCCAAATCAGGCAATTATCAGAAATATTTGTGAAGAACTAATGTATCCCAACACTGTGTTAAGCTTCTATGCATATGTTAATCTGTCTTAGATCACTAAATAATGAGCTCTTGCTTTACTAGTTCATTTATGATTTATTTTGTTTTCCTATGTGCCAGGCATTGTCTGAACATACAAGGACCCCAACCTCAAGAAGTCTATATATAATCTTCATCTGCAAATTGAGGGGTATATTAAAACAGGTTCTCAGTAAGGTGCTAGCTAGACACACATTATCTTATCTCCATCTCCTAGAATCCCCATTTTATCCTAAAGGAGATCAAGTTCAAAGAAATTGAGTAACATGCCTACTTAGAAAGAAAAAGTCAGTATTCAGGCTAGGTCAGTCTAATTCTGTAATCAATGTTCTTCAGTGCTTGCCAAAGCTTCTCAAACTAAGATTCTAATTTTCATGAGGATACTTGATGATATGCCAGGGCTACAAAATAATCACAGGACTATCATGGAACATTTTTCTGGAGTGATAATCATACTAAATTGTAAATAATTTAAAACATGCTGTGTACTAACATGTATTTTAGAGTATTTCACAAGACCCATACACATTTTTGAGATAAAACCTAGGATGACAACAGAATCACTTCACTCTAGAAGGTCAAGAATTAGTCTTTCTTACTAAGGGCAAGTCATATTTGCTTCTTTCTATAACTCCCTGCCTCTCCTTCTTTATAAGGATAACTAAATTTCTCCCCAGGACTAGTCAATTCAATGACTAGTATTTCTTAATAACTACTCATTATAAATTTACTCTAGTAAGATTCTTGATAATTCAATTCTCCTGATTAAATTCTCCAGATTTATTTTATTAGTGGGAGGGGGTGTCTAAGAAAATGAGTAATAAATCTAAACTAGTGGTCTTTTCACTATTGTGAAAATGCTTTAATAGATGTGAAGTTTAAAGAATGTGCCTAGAGGAAGACTGATTTTTAAACAGAATCTGATGGTTTAAAAGTGTTGTAGCCAAACTAACTAAAATCATCTATGAGATTGTTCACAGTGAGCTGAGATTCTATTCTTCCACTCTTCACTGCCAAGTTGTGAGGCCTTCAATAAATGCAGTGTACATGGCACAACGGCGCTCATAAGAAATAATGACCTTAAGCAACAAAAAAAGTATTTGTAAGTACCAAGTCCCTTTGGAAGAACAAAGGTAGAGGCATTTACCTGATTCTGGCTGCAGGACCCTTCCACATGCACAGCTACATTTCCTCAGACTGTTGGTGGGTGGGGTAAGGGGATGAGTCATAAGTTGCCACTAGAGGATGCCACCCAAATAAGCTTCTGTGCCAGGAGTGAGCAAAGCATTGACTGGGAAGTGATGCAGAATGTTCAAGAGCCAAAAGAGTTTAGTTGAGCTAGGGCTCAAACTGGAAGCCAAGCAAACAGAAAGCTGATGAAAGATTATAGGTCAAGACTGGGTAGTTATAAATGAAATCAAGACACAATAAGGTTATGGCCAGGGTAAAAACAGACTTGAATACAATCCAGTAGAATCATTTCAAATAACAGGCAAGATAGTCCAGTACCTTTAAACCAAATTTTATATATACATATATATGTCTGTGTGTATGTATGTATGTATATATACACACACATAAATATGTGTGTATGTGTATATATATATATATATATATATATATATATATAAATGTAGTTTTATTTGCACATATAGCTAATGGAAACGTATTCTTCTTTTTTGGAGGGTCAAAAAAGGAGGAAACTGGGGCTGGGGTTGTGGCTTAGCCATGGAGCACTCGTCTAGCACGTGCGAGGTGCTGAGTTCGATCCTCAGCACCACATAAAAATAAATAAAATAAAGGCATTGTGTCCAACTACAACTAAAAAAATATTTTAAAAAAAGGAGGAAACCAAGATTAATGTAGTAGTGTAGATGAAAACAGAACCTTAAAAGTCAATTTTTGTCATATGAAGAATTGCCTTCTGTCCTATGTTGTTCTATAAATCCAAGGAAACCAAGCATACTGTTATAATGCTAAGTAAATACTAAAAGGCAATAAAATTCAAAATAGTCATTTCTCTTTGACAAAGAAATATTGGTTGGCTGATTGGTTAATTTTAACTCTCTAGTGTCAACGCTGTACCTCACACATAGTGGGCCTTCAACACACATTTGACAAAGGAGAATTTTGCATGTCTGGCCAATGGGGCATTCCTTTATCATGATTCCTTAGTAAAATTTCAGTCTCTTCACTTCTCAGAGGAGGACATACAATCAATCAACAAGTACATGAAAAAATGCTCACCATCTCTCGCAGTCAGAGAAATGCAAATCAAAACCACCCTAAGATACCATCTCACTCCAGTTAGATTGGCAGCCATTATGAAGTCAAACAACAACAAGTGCTGGCAAGGATGTGGGGAAAAGGGTACACTTGTACATTGCTGGTGGGACTGCAAATTGGTGCAGCCAATTTGGAAAGCAGTATGGAGATTTCTTGGAAAGCTGGGAATGGAGCCACCATTTGACCCAGCTATTCCCCTTCTCGGTCTATTCCCTAAAGACCTAAAAAGAGCATGCTACAGGGACACTGCTACATCGATGTTCATAGCAGCACAATTCACAATAGCAAGACTGTGGAACCAACTTAGATGCCCTTCAATAGATGAATGGATAAAAAAAATGTGGCATTTATACACAATGGAGTATTACTCTGCATTAAAAAATGACAAAATCATAGAATTTGCAGGGAAATGGATGGCATTAGAGCAGATTATGCTAAGTGAAGCTAGACAATCCCTAAAAAACAAATGCCAAATGTCTTCTTTGATATAAGGAGAGTAACTAAGAACAGAGTAGGGTTGAAGAGCATGAGAAGAAGATTAACATTAAACAGGGATGAGAGGTGGGAGGGAAAGGGAGAGAGAAGGGAAATTGCATGGAAATGGAAGGAGACCCTCAGAGTTATACAAAAGTACATACAAGAGGAAGTGAGGGGAAAGGGAAAAATAATACAAGGGGGACAAATGAATGTCAGTAGAGGGGGCAGAGAGAGAAGAGGGGAGGGGAGGGGAGGGGAGGGGAGGGGGGATAGTAGAGGATAGGAAAGGCAACAGAACACAACAGACACTAGTATGGCAATATGTAAATCAATGGATGTGTAACTGATGTGATTCTGCAATCTGTATATGGGGTAAAAATGGGAGCTCATAACCCACTTGAATCAAAGTGTGAAATATGATATATCAAGAACTATGTAATGTTTTGAACAGCCAACAATAAAAAATTTTAAAAAAAAAATTTTCAGTCTCTTATAACCTGAAATTTCTTCAAAATTAGGAGTAAATTTTTCACTCTGAAATTTCTGAATAAAAACAGCTAAGGCAGGAAAATTATATTCCTTTAAATTTGTTTCTAAAAGAGTATAATATAAAAATAAATATTCTATGTGGATATTCTTTAGTTCAATTTTTAGTAATGTTTCCCTTCAGTTTCAACACACATTTCTGCAATTCTGGCACCACGAGCAGAGATGACAGCCTCAGAATCTCTCTGCTGCTCCCTTCTACAATCAACCACAGGCAGAGTTGTGTGTACAAATAGTGGAACTATGGTAGGCAGAAAGCTGCTGGTTTGTAATTTAAACTTCATTTCCGTACATTCGTAATCAGAGAACACAATCAAATTAAAATGATTTCACATTGACCGGATATGTTGTTTATTTTTTTAACAGATTATAATAACACAGGAGGAAAATGGCTGGATGAACCAAGATGCATATGTTCAACAACACATTTTATAACCAAGGAAAAACTTGAAGTAAAAGCTGCAGCAAAAACTAATTATTTGTCAGAGATTTTTTTTAAGAAGTCAAGGATTATCAAAAGTGAATTTTTAATCTTTTAATCAGCTTTTTCGCACATCTTACCAAAATCTGCTCCATCATTTAAAAGAAATATTTATAATGAGAAGAAAAATATTGTATTGTGGAAACAGATAGAAAACAAGTTATTTTCATGGCAGGCCTTTGTTGATGTATTTGAGAAATAATAAATTCCATTTATTATTTGTGTAGAAATGTATTACTCTTAGTCATCAAACTAAGAGATCAATATATTGGGAACCATTACTTCCAGGCTTAATGGTTTAGCAAAAACCAGTTTACCCCTTAAAAAACTAGAAGGCCAAACAAAATAGGTGGGGGCGGGGGGAAGTTGTCTTCAAACATTATACAATAGGTGGCATGAGACTTGAACCCTGGGAAAATAGAAATAGATGAGGTAAGCCCCACTTACTACCTAGAAGAATTTCCAGCTGCAGCACAGAAAAGGAATGGGCCATCAGAGATCAATGGTATTGCTGGGTTGAGAGACAGAGATTAAAGTACAGGGAAGCCAAGAAAAGTAGAATATGTGGGAAAGAATACAAAAAAAACAAGAGAGTAGCACAGAGAGTGCGGGGGTGGGGGGGGGTCCCCTCCAGTCTTGACAATTGCAATAGAACATCTTGGCAGGCATGAGAGGAAAATGCCCCAGGCCAGGAAAAGAACCAGTAGACCAAACAATTCTCTGAAATCATACAGGGCTTGGAATATACTGTGTTCCCACCAGCTGAAATGGAAAGACTTTCTAATATCCAGGGTACTGGGTAGAGTCCTCAGAATAATACCTCCTTAGCAGTAAGATGAAATGAGCTCTAGACTAAGTATGCCCTGGCTGTGTCCGAAGGAAGCTTAAAGCAAGCTTTAAAAGGACCAAACTGTTTCCAAGTAACTTAACTATATGCCAAAGCAAAGTGCAACACCATTTAAAAGAAGATGACCAATCCTTGCACCCAAAAACCTAAAATAAGTCCGGCATCCAATCAACAATTACCAGTTGTTGACCTACCACCAAGAGGGAAAACAATCCAATAATATAAATGGAGCCAAAAATTATGGGGAGGATTGAATTAGCAGAAAGTGACATTGAAATGACAATTAAACTGCTATTAAAATTATGATTCATATTCACAAGAGGGAGGGAAAATACAAATGTGATGAGGGTAAAAGTAGAAGTATTTTTTAAAGGACTTTAGTGACACTGGTAGAAATGGAAAATACTAGGTATAAGGGGTGAAATAGTCAACATGTTTCAAGGATATTTGTTGTGAGGTAAAATCCATAAAACCCTGGTACCGCCCTTTGTTCAGTGGGGCTGGATCTATAGAGAACAGCTACCAGGTTCTGTAATCAAACAAGACACCCATCTCCTTTGTGACAGAATTGCTTCCCAAAATTTCTTAGGACACATTCTTAAAAGCCAGAATTTACAAAGCCTCTCTCATCTAAAGATATCATCAGTTTTCCCGCAAATATTATTATCTTCCTTATTCCTATAAGTTCTGGAACCATTTTAGATGGAGTGAAAGAGGAAATGCAAAATAATAGAATATTTGCTCATGTACAATGAGTCAGCAATAACCTCGTATCTATCAGGATTCCTTCTGGTCCTGTTCCTGTTCAGTTTCTCTGTGGCACATGCTGCTGGTGGCTATTTCTTTCTTGGAACTCTTCATGGTTGGCTTTTCACCATCATTTCTCTTGCTTTGGACTTCTGTTTTAACACCTCCCTCTCGTTCTCCTGTGCAATATCCCTGGGGAGATTATTTAAGCGAAGAAAGCTTAAACTTCAGGGTCCTTCACAATGTGTTCCAGAGTGAGTCATTTTTATAAGATAAATCAGAATTTTATAAAAGTTAGACATGAAGTGTGGTGATTGTGTTTCATATCACCACGCAAGATTGTATTTCCCCAAACCTTAGACATCAGTAATTACCCATCAGACATGGGAGTAAAAAAAGAAAAAAGAAAGGAAGAAAAGGGGGAGAATGAAGAAGAGTAGAATATGTTGCCTATATTTCTTAATCCAATTAAGGGAACACTGAATTGGAGATACATTTGCTGGGGATTTATAGGGGTATATTTATGTGGTCTCTAGTCACTTCCATGTATCATCAATTATTGCCCGTCATTGAAGAGCAGAAACACTCCTGCAGCCCACCAAGCATCATGACATTAAGATGCACTGCCAGAGGCCACATTGTGATGCAAACATGTCCTGCGACTTCCAGCACCAGAAGTATAAGGAAAATAAGATTTGAAATGTACAGTGCTAGAATCTAGTTTGTGGAACATTCTTCTAATCATTAGCTGAGTAAAATTACAACAAAGGAATCAGTTCTCAGAAACATCTAATCTAGAAAAGAAAACCTGTCTAGTCAAAAATACATTCAATAAGGTAACACAATATACACAAAAGAAAATTTATTATAATTTCTGCCTTTGGGAGACACAATTGATCACGATATTACAATCAGCAAATTGTTTATATTTAACAAAAAAATTGTGCTTTATGCATCCCAAAATAGAAGTTCACATCTTAGCAAAATGGATATATTTTTTCCTGACCTAGTATAATAGTTTAAGTCTTATATCATAGGCTGAAATATGGCTGGCAGAGCTGGTATAGCTAGTAGAGCCAGCATCAGGGATCTGGAAGATAGAGGCAGATCTAGGACAAGGAACCCACCAATACAATCAAGGTCAGTGCAATTCATTTGATCAACAGGATCCATGGACCCAGAGTGGTTGGGAGTTCAGGGACTGGAAATAATATCAACAGAGCTGCCATATTTATCTGGACCAGGGATGAAGATTCAGTTAGGGCAGTTGCCATGTTTGTTGAATCAGGACCAATAATTCAGCTGTCAGAGCTGATATGTTTAGCAAGTCAAGGATTTGGCAAGAGCAAAAAGAAGCCAAACCCTTAGTCATATATTTTTCCCTTGAAATATTGAAATATCCCTCAAGGTTTTCTTTTTTTATCTACCCAAGACTACAATATAAGCAAAAAATAAATTTCTGTGTTCAAGCCAAATTTGGGGTACATTTGTTTCTGCAACTAATCTGTTCTAGTGCTCACTCCTCCCTCTCTCTCTATCCCTCTCTCTCTCTCACACACACATACACACATCTCTTGTGATATCTTTAGAGTGAAAGAATATCCTGGAGGCCCTGAAAGAGAGACAATGTTTCTATCATTAAAGGCAGGTTTCTATAAAAACAAATGATAGAGATAGTATATTACAGAGGTGTTCAAAAAGAGTAGGGACTTCACAGAAGAAAATAAATTTCTAAAAGACACAATAGAAAAAGTTATAAGAAATGGAATATAAGTATGAGCACAAAGCAGAAAGTTCTCAATATTGGAATGAAATCTAAATCTTCAGAGATGACTATATTGATGAATTTGGGGTCTTGGCACAATATAAAGACAAGGCATGGCAGCATTAACTTCAGAGTTCTAATTATAACTCTGACAGATGATAATCACTATAGTTTGGATGTGGAATATGCTCCAAAGGCTCATGAAATAGTCTTGGTCCTCAGCCAGGCACTATTGGAAGGTGGTAGAATTCTTTGAAAAGTGGGGACAGTGGCAGATTTAGGTCATTGAGGTACCCTTTCAAAAGGGACAATGGAACACCACTTTCATGCTTTTTTTTTCTTCCTGACCACCATGAGGTGAGCAGCTTGCTCTGCCACATGCTCCTGCCATGATATGGGCTGCTTGGCCAAAGGTTACCTGACCATGGATTGAAATCTCTAAAGCTATGAGCCAAAATAAACCTTTCTTATTTGTAAGTTGATTATCTCAGGTATTTTGTTATAGTGATGGAAAGCTGACTAATTCATAAGTCATCTGCAACCCTACTGAGATCATTACCTACACAAAACCTTTAATTCTGTGAATATATTTATAAAATGATTTTGTCTATTAATTCCATCATCTCTGCCATTCTGTGCCTGATTATATTCACTAACTTTCTTCTGGTTATGTGTCATATTTACCTGCTTCTTCACAGTCTAGTAAATTTTGATTGAATTGACATTATGAGCATTATGCTATTACATGTATACATTTTAAAGCCTTCTTTAAGAGTGTTAGGTTTTTTTGACAGGCAGCTGGGTTATTTGTTGGGTTTTTTGAGGTTTACTCAGACTGTCCAGATAGAAATCCCATATCATCATAAAGTTTAGCTAATTCTTTTTTTAAAAGGTATTATCCTGTACTGCCTGTTATCCAGTATCTAAAAGCAGTTGTTTCATATATTAATTCCTGAGCAAGTTGCATTCATGGTAGGTACACCCACAGCTTAAAAAAATTAACTTAAAGAAATCCCACAATTTACTTACATCTTTTGAAGAATATTAATCTGATTCATAATACACAGTAACATTTCTGTATCTCTTCCCTCCAAGACCCTTGATTATTTCATATGTGTCTTAAACATGAGGAAAAGAGCTCAAAACTATAAAATAAGGTGAGGAGGCAAGTTTTGGGATGGAGATTCCCAGGCTTGAGTTGTGTGACTGGTATTTGATTTCTGGGCTCCCAATTATAACCTATGACAAGTCAGCTAAGTACCCTAAGACCCGTTTGCTGGAGAAGGGAGGAGGTTATCTACCACACAGTTTTGTTATTGGTGTTACATTTTTAACTGAGATGGAGTTGTGATATAGGCTCTAGAAAACACCAGAAAATGTCACTTTGGAGCAGGTTGGAAGTCACTGGTCCCAGGATGAGGGAGTCTCTGTCTCTGCAGCCTCCTGTAGCACTCAGGACTGGAGCAGAACTGGGTATACCAAAATGCTGCTCTCCTGGGGTTGGACCCCCACCCACCTTTCCCTTATTATAGGAGCAGTATGAGCATATCCTTAACATAGGATATGAATACCTGGACTCAGACAGCGGGCGGTGTGGGTAGAGATGCCAGCTGGTCAGTAGCATGTGGGGAAACAACAACTTCACAGAACCTGGAAACCTAGGAAAACTAGGTGCTAATAGAAACAAAAGTCAGGAACAGTCACTTTCTCTGAGGGAAAAGGAAGTTCCTGACCAACTAATTCAGATCACCTAACTCTGAATCATTGTTCAAATCCATTCAAGGGGATAATCATGATACTGGTTCCACAATAGACTTTGAAAACCACATGTAGCTTACAGATGTTCACAATGTCATCATTGATGACTTGTAGTGATTTTCTTTTTCTGCATTCAAAATTGGTCATCGGGATTAGCCACTTAGGATACAAAACAAAATAAATGGAGATATAGAAACAAATGTATATCCTCATTCCCAAATTCTACTCTCTCCACTCAAGTATTTAGAAGCTTGATGATATCAGCCTTACATCAATTATTGCTAACCATTTTTAGTTCATTATCCTCTTTGAAAATAAGGTAAACTTATTCTTCACTCTCAGCTTTAGAAAAACTGATATGTATATGAATGTATGCAACTCCATAAAGTTTCATATAATCAAGAGATTCCAAATACATCCCAAGTTAAAGTACTCTGAGGCAGATCACTGGCTCCCTCTCCTATGGGAAAACTGAGTATTAAAATAGACAACTAACATTTCTAAGGTGGTAAATTATCAAAAAATGTGAACCTACATCATCGGATTCCAAGTGCAATACTTTTCCTGTAATCCACGTAGAGTGATCTCATCCTCCACAACATCCATTCATCAATGTAACAAAGTCTCACTTCCCAGGTGCTTTAGCAAGGTGGGAGTCCTTGTAGGCACCCACACTCTTCCATTCATATTTTGTGAGAGCACATCTATATGAATTTGTTCTACAAATATTTAAGTCCCTGCTATATGCCTGGAACTATAAGCTTCAGGGATAAAGAGCTTAAATATGTACAGTCACTATAAACATGGAGCTTACGATCTAGTTTACTACCTCTCCTCTGAAAAGCAGAAACCCTCTAGAATGATCATTTCTTTGTATAGCACTCTATGTATAATTAAAACTATAGAAAATATTCACTATCACTTTTAATACTCAAATATAATTACATGTATAGCATATAAACAGTATTTGTACACACACACACACACACACAAACAGTCAATAAACTTTGAATTGATCCATACGCAAATATATTTCACCTTAAAAGAGAATTTATTGGTAATTAATGGTCAGATGAAATTGATAGATTGTTCGGGTTTTTTAAATGATCATTCTCAATTGGTGTGACCTCAAAGAAGAAAAATTTAATATTTGAACAATTATGTGCAAGTCAGCTGTTCATCACTGTGACCAAAGTATCTGATGAGAGAAACTTAAAGGAGAAAAAGCTTATTTGGGCCTCATGGTTTCAGAGGGCTTAGTACATAGTCGGCCAACTCCATCGCTCTGGGCCTGAGAAGTGGCAAAACATCATAGTGAAAGGTTGTGGGGGAAGAAATCTGCTCAGTTCATGGTGACCAGAAGAGAGCAAGCAAGGTACAAAGAGCAAAATATAAACCCCAAAGGCATGCCTTTCTGGTGACCCACTTCCTCCCGCTCCACCCTACCTGCCTAGAGGTATCAACCAGTACAGTCATCCTTTCAAATTATTAAGCCATCGGATAGAGTAATCCACTAATTGGGTTACAACTTTCATAATCTAATCATGAGCTTCCAGAGTACACCTCAAATCCAGAACATAAAAATGTCCATCTTTCCAGACTCTATAAAAATTATTCAATAACTTGAATATATTATAGTCAACGGTGTTCAGAATATTGATTTGGGGGATTGTGAAGGAGGAAAAGAGCATGCTAAACGGAGCACCATTGCATTCCATACTCAGTGGGAACCTTTTAGGAATTAAAGAAGCTATGTTAGCTCAATACATTTCAGTTTCATTTTGAGTTGGTCAGCACCGACTAACTAGGTTGCGGCAGTAACAAACAATTCCAAAATTCTAGGCACTCAAAACAAAAAAAGTTTAGTTCTCGTTGAAACACAGCCCATCATTAATCCAGGACACTCTCCAGGGCAGCTGTCCTCCATATGTTGGCTGGGCATTCCAGCTGCCTCAGTTTAATGACATCTCCGTCTCAACATGGACTTACACCCCTGTCAAAGAGAAAGAGAGCTGGCGAAACAAACCCAACTCTCAACTGTTTCCCCACAGATGTCCCCTCTCCTTATATTTCATTGGCAAGAGTGGGTCACATGGCCATACCCGGCCTCACAGGAGCAGAAAGTTTCTCCTCCCATGTGACCACAGGGAGACAGAATCAGATGCCAGTGCCCAGAAGTAACAACTACCATGGGTATCTTCCAATTTAATAGCAACAACATGATTCAACAAATAGTTTTCAAAGTGGAAAATTTAACTGAAACTATTTTTCTTTGTTTTGTTTAAGAAGGAACGATGATATATATCAGCTTTTCATAATTGTAACTTTTAGTGGTATGTTATGTTAGGTAACTATCCATGACAGGAATGAAATCTTTGAGCTATTGTGAATGTTTTCATTAGATGAAAGCTAGTTTGGAGAGGCTACCACTTCACGTTCATTCTAAAATAATTCACAGAGAATGTACTCAGTCACAATCTAGTACTCATGTTTTTACTGTCAGTCTCCATCTGACTTCCAATTCCAGTTTTACTCCTGATTAAATGACTGAATTAACCTTTGGGGGCTACTATTTCTTTTTTTTTTCTTAGTTGTCAACGGACCTTTATTTTTATTTATATGTGGTGCTGAGAATTGAACCCAGGGCCTCACCCATACTAGGCAAGTGCTCTACCACTGAGCTACAGCCCCAGCCCGGGGGCTGCTATTTCAGTAAACCAGGAGCAACGTGTTTCAAAGGTTGACCTGACAAACAAATTAATAAATAAAAATGAAAGTGCTATTAAGCCTATAAACCAAAATGATAGATATTATTTAAAATACTCACAAGTTGAAAGGTTACATTGGCCTATAAAATTTATCTGTCCTAGAATTTAAATTCCAGACAATGGAAATAAATTATTTAGCTCTTACTATAATACCCAGAGATATTATAGAGAAAAGAGATCTGGTAATGTTTTTTGATGATGTTTAAACATTGTTTATTTCCTAATTTTATCATCCACTGGGCATATCCACTCAAGTTCTTAAATAACCCTAATGAGTAGCATTTATGCAATCCCTTCTATGATCTCACTCTAATTTTTGGCTCCTAGGAAAAGGCATGAGGTGGTCCAAATGAAAAACTGCTCAAATTAAACCCATCTGCTGATACTAACATAATAGAATGAACTTGGATATAAAAGGCAAAAACAATCAAGGTTTTACGTAATGCATCTTATTCTAGAAATAGGAAGGGCATGTTAACTAAACCACCTGCCTTTGCATCTAATCCACACTCTGTGGATTGTCTAGCTATGTTAAAATCTCATGTTAAGATAAATATTTGTTTAATGTTTGTATTTTAAATAAAATATTCAAGCAAAACAAGGAGAAAAAGGAGGAGGGAAAGGGAAGAAGAAATGAAGGAGAGAGGAAGAGAAAGGAAAAACAACTTGAGACTTGGTGAATGATCAGTCTGACAGATAAAATTCTATTTGAAATGTCTGTATTTGTAATCTTGTGATTAGATATATATGGAAATTTCTTTTCCACGCAATAAAACAATTTTTCCCCTCTTGCTGAGGAATAAATGCAATGTGCCAAAGACAAAAAAACCAGACAAGAGATAACCTTAGAACTCTTTGGAATCATTTATTACTATTTTTATTCAAGCTAAGAGTGTAATTTCCTTCCACAAAACGCTTTTGCCCATTTTTCCCTGTAACTGGACAGGACAGTATTTCAAAATAAATTTTCCGTTCTAGCACAGCCTAAGTCCTCTTCTTCTTACCAAGCGTGTGCTTCTGAACTGTGTTTTAATTTAGGCTTGTGATAAGAAAGTCCATTCTGTATCAAACCAAAGAAATTAAATCTCTAAAGTGGTATTACACAGTTTCATCAGGAGACACCATCTTAAAAGTTGATTATCACTCAAGAAGAATAAACACTAAATTTGAAAAATAGTAACACATAGTCCAGACTAAACTTGGAATCCTGAAAACGCTATGGAACATTTTGTAAATATGTTTTTGATTTTTAGTCAGCAGAATACAAAAGCATCTTACTAATGAGGCACTTTTTTTCTGTAACCTATATGTGGAAATTCAGTTTTATGAAATACTCTGATTCATAGGTTCTTTTTTCCCTTAGCATTTTTTGTAAATGAAGAAACACTACACATATCCATTGCATATTGAGTAGCCAAAAATTTGTCCTGGCCCTGCATGATACCAGTATGTTTCAAATTAACAGACTTGGCATTAGACACTGAACATATGGAACCTACTGACTCCCTATGACCTAACAAATTAATACAACTTCTATGGCTGCAAAAATTTGAGTCAATCAACAGATCCAGAAACTCAGCGGTGTTACCTAGCCTGCTTACTAAACACAGCTTTTACTGGCAAATAAAGCCCTGAAAAACAAACTAGAAGATAACTGACTGGGAATTTGACTCTCAGCTGTAACCTGCCAGCACTAGGGTGGTAGTCAACGACACACTTTCTGTGTGCTGGATGACAGTGTTGGTAAATGCAGCCCTAGAGCTGACACAGGTGCACATCCTCACAGGTCCACGCATAAAGTCCATTCATGATGCATTTTACTTCACAAACCACTTTGAACTTAGTGGAAATTAGAATGACCTGGTGGTTGTCCCATTTGTTTTGTATTTAAAGTCTCTTTAGATTGATAGGGTGACCTTACTCAAGCTGGATGGCCTTCTTCAAACATGATAAATATATTTGGGGGGTTAAATGGAAAACTTCCACTCCCTCAAAGTGATCTTCTCTTTTGTAGATTTCTGAAACTCCTCTGCTAGTCATTGGTTTAGATAAATGAAGCCTTCCCATCATGCAAGAAAGGTATCATACTGTGCTCCAACTAAGGAATTTGGGGGTGACTGGTGAAAGCACTAATTCTTTGCTTAGGGGTCAGCACACACTGGCTTGTAGGCCACACTCATTCCCTTGTGCACCACTTCTATGCTGCAGTACCCACATGGCATTGAGTAGCTGACATGGAGACAGTATGGACCATGATACCTGAAATATTTGCCATCTGTCCCTTCACAGAAAACATCTACCAACTCCTGACTCACAGCAATGGGCCTCAGGGCGCCTAGAAGGGAGAAAAACAGAGAGGCTATGGGGAGCATGCAGTAACAATGCTTTGCGTTTGGGGAGCACTCTGCTTTCAGGAAGGATCTTTGTATAACAAATTTTCAAAACATAATCTTCAGAGATAGATACCACAGACTCTACTACATGCAGGTGCTCAAGAAATAACTATGACTGCTTACATTTACTTATTCAACAAATAATGCACCAAAGCTTACCATGTGCAACATACTGTTCTAGGATATGTGAGAAGAACAGATGGCCAGAAAAGAAAGGAGCAACACTGTATACTCAGAGTTGTCATTGTCGTGTAGGGAGACAAAAAACAAATGTGTGATTATAGAAATGGTCAAATAACAATGTGTTAGTACACAGAACAGCAGAGGGGTGCAATTTTAAAAAGTGGCCACAGAGGTCTCCCTGATTCTGAGATATTGCAGCAGACCTGTGGGAAGTGAGGGGGAGCTGCAGGTAGTCCAGGGAAACTGCAAAGGCCCTGAGGTGTTAAGGAGCGTGGCAGATCCCAAGAAGCCACCATGGCTGGTGCACAGTGAGGAATAGGTCATGGAAGGCCAGAGGTCAGAGGGGAACCCAAACAGCAGCTCATAGGGCCCTGAAATCCACATGAAGAACTCTGAATTTTACCTGAGATGTAAAAAGTTTTAAGGAAAAGAGGAGAGAAAGAATTTCACTTGCATTCAGAATGATCCTTCTGTTTGCTGCATGGACTATAGGGAGAATAGCAGGTAGATACTCGTATAGGAAACCAATCGTTCTGAGGACAAACAACAATGAAAAATTCTCCCCCACAGTAAACTCCTTCTCCTTCAGGATAACACCTCAGAGAACTTGCCTTGTTATTAAAGATAAATCCCACCACCTCCACCTGGGACCAATCCTCGAAAGAAGAGGTTGAAAATAATTTTATTATAAAGGCCAATTAAATTAACAAAAATCTTTTGTGACCTTGTGCAAGGTGGGGAAGACAAAAATGTGGGCTACTGACATGGAATAAAGAAGGCAGGTGCTGGGACACAGAAGCAGTCTGAGCCAGGGACCTGAGGAGACACCAGTGGGTGGGTGGCCAGAGAACTTGAGCATAATGATACCTAATGTTCAACTCTTAACCTGTTTACATTTCTTTATGTTGAGATGTAACAATCCCTATTGCCCCCAAACATCCATGAAATAGACCTGCAACACAGTTTGGTTTTAGTGATGGTTTTAGAAATTCTTAAAAGACTAGTGAAAAGCAGCCTTCTTCATAACCTGCTCTATAAGAAACCCAAGCTCTCCCATTCTCTCCACCAAAAAAAAAAAGGATAATTATTCAAATAAAAATTCTGATGACAACATGCTCACATTGCATGGGTTAGGAATTCAAGGTCTTCCATTTAGATGGTTTTTTTAAATTTTTTTAGATGTTGATCAACCTTTATTTTATTCATTTATTTATATGCAGTGCTAAGAATCGAACTCAGTGCCTCACACATGCTAGTCAAGTGTTCTACCGCTGAGCCACAACCCCAGTCCCATTTAAATGTTTTTAAGGTTCACTTTAGATTGGAAGAGGATTTGTGATCCATCATGCATGCAGCCAAATCTTAGGTTACACACACAAGAGATATCAAGAGATATCAAGGCAATTAGAGATATCAAGGCAATAATTAATAAAACAGGTGACTTCATGCATAGGTTGGAACTTACAGCAGGTTCCCTGGAGGAAGTGGAGTCCAAGTCCAGTTCTCTCCACCACAGCTGCCTTGTCCACACAACTTTGTCTAAGTCCAGCTGTGCTGATGGTGTGTTGAGCCAGATATTCCCAAAGTTTCAAATTGCTTCTTGGAAGAAATTACTCATATAGGAAATCAGACTAGAAGTTATTGCAAACAACTTTCAGAGTCTAATTTAAAAAGCAAGTAGTTTCTTGAGATGCATTAATTGGTGTTGATTTGAGAACTTTCTGCTTTTTGATATAAATTTATTGCTTTAAACTTCCTTCTTAGCATTGCTTTTGTTGTATCCCAAATCAAACCTGAAATTAGTAGAAGGAAGGAAATAACATAATAAAGACTAGGGCCAGGAAGGAGAGAAGCCTAGAAAGAGAAAAGAAAAAAATGAAGATCAGAGCAGAAATAAGTGAAATGCAGACTAAAAAGGAAAAAAATCAAAATATAAATGAAATAAAGAACTGTTCTTTAAAAAAGAAAAAGAGATATACCCTTAGACTATAACAATTGAGAGAAGACTGAAATAAAATCAGAAATGAAAAGGGAGACATGGCAGCTAACACCAAATAAATACACAGATTCATCAGAGATTATTATGAACAACTATCAACAAATCTGATAACCTAAGAGACATGGACACTTTTCTAGACACATAGCCTTACCAAGATTAAATCATGATAGTAAATGGCATAAGCCAGGCCCAAAAAGATAAGTAGCACATGATCTCACTCATAGGTGGAATATAAAAAAGCTGATGGTTTTCAGAATTAAATATTATATAATATATAATCCCATTGTCTTATCATTTATAGATATATATAGATATAGCTATAGATAGGTATACACATATATGTGTGTGTGTGTGTGTGTGTGTGGTAGAGATAGCATTCAATACTTGACACTCATTATTAAAATGATAAATAATAAGAATTACTTGAAATAAGTGGAGCTAGCCTTATACTGACGCAATGGTAAGAACCACCCACTGATCATAGACCACCCTGAAAAACACTTACTGAAAAAAGTCAAGTTTCAACCTAAAAATGCTGTATACTCCATAGATAAATCTCTTTCCAAGATTACAACAACCTAAGAGGCACAACTAGGTGAAGGTAAGAAAAGTGCTTCATATTTCTACAGGCAGCACAAATGCCTCTCATCACTCTAAGCTGTCTTTGTTCCTGAGCAGACAATGCATAATTATCATTCAGCAATGGCCATGAAAACCTTCATGACCACTAGATTTGAGAAATAGAAGTTGTAATTTACTTTCTTCTAAATCTTTGCAACCTTTATTTAAACAAATAACTTTGACATGGTCAAAATTTCATGCAAGAAGTAATTCTGGAAATATTCCAGTCAGAATGGTAAGGAATAGAGCACCCTGGACAGCTGGGCCATAGCCACAATCCTAGGAAAGTTTGCAAGGCAGGTTGCTCAGAAGACCACACAGCTGGCAAGCCAAAAAGACCTGGGTTCTGGCTTTACTTCCACCTTTACCAGTAGTGTAAACATGTGCAAGTCCAACGATATCTCCAAGCTCCACCATCCCTCTTTCTAAATGGGGGATAACAACAGATCTATCAGCCTTATTGAAATATAGACAAGATGTACAGGAATGTGCTTTATAAACTATGAAGTATTGTGTGCAAACTCTTACTATTATTTGTCTGTTCTGCTCCACACAGAGCAAAGTAAATAAGTCTTTGGTTTATGAGTGCCCTGTAAGCTGACAAGCAGACCAAGGGTATTTTCTATTTTGTTGTTTTGTTTGATTCTTTATTTCTAGAATGACCTTGGTCCTCCTTTAATACCATTTCATAAAATGGAAAGTAAATTAGGCAGTTGGAATCTCATAGGCCACCGAGTGACTCTCTGCAGTTAGTAAAAATGTTTTCACTGTACTCGTGAGTCTCATTACAAATATAAGCTTTGCTGTGGGCAGAATCAACAGGTTCTCTAGGCAAACCCTTGAAACTTGTAACTGATCTCTAGCAATACCTTTTCTTCCTCTTTGGCTCCCCTCTTTCAGTAATGCCACAATCTTATCCAGTGCTCAGGATGTTCTTAGTGATTTTTCCCTGATCACCCAGAGATCCCCACCAGCAGATCATTCCAATCTGACATTGTGAGGAAAGACCTTTTAATCCCCCCTCCTCCCCTCTCTTATCAAATTGTATCTGCTCCAAATTACAGACCTATCCTCTGCTAACAAAAGATAGTGGTATCTCTTTGAGGTAAGGGCTTTTCAACTGCACCATCTTCTTCTCTCTTCTGGGTTTTTGGATTTTTTGTTGTTGTCGTTTTTCTTTGTATTTTCATTTTTGCTTTTGTTTTCGGTTGTTGTTGTTGTTGCTATGGTTTGGTTTTTTATTTTATCTTTGAGTTGGGATGTCACTATGTTATCCAGGCTGGCCTTCAACTCCTGGGCTCAAGCAATCCTCATATCAGCCTTCCAAGTGGCTGGACTACATGCATGCATCCGTATGCATGGCTCATCTGGATCTTCTCAAGTGATACTTAATACTTTAAGGAAGAGCTTCAGTTACAGGGAATTTTTTTAAAACCAGCACAAGAGGTATTTGAGGCATTTACACACACCCTCACGTATTTATTCATCAAGTGTATATTCGGCACCCATGATGGATTAGGAATGAGTCAGGAACAGAGGGTATCACAAAGATCATAAATTCAGTGTGTGATGAGAGACAGAGGTGGGGTAACCAGCCTAAGCATAGATGCAGAGGAAAGTCTGCTCTCTGCCCAAGTCCAGCAGCTCTAACTAGGTCAGCACATACCAATTGCTTCATGCTACCACCCAGCAACAGAGTTCAAGCTGTAATAAAACATTCCAAGTTGCAATTAAGAAATAACTGGAAAGAAAAATTAATTGAAAAATGCAGAATATATTCTTGCCCTCAAAGATCTCCCAATCACATGGAAAGGACAAATAAGAAAGCAGTTCATCATAATATAAACAGATAAAGGTTTATTATTTGTGTAATTAAATAGCACTAATGCCAGATAAATGCCAAAAAACTAAAAGAATTGTATTCCAAAAAAATGCATGTGTCATGGAATATTAATAGTCCATGTAATAGTAAAGGGAGTTAAATTTGTGCCCATCAGAAGCAAAATTCTAAGAATGGTGTCCAGTGGAAAAGTAACAGCCAAAGCCCTGGATCTGAGGGGGTTGGGGCAAAGTACATTTAGAATAAGAGAGATCAGCTGGATTTTCTTTAGTACAGTAGTAGTAATTTCTCACCAGTAGTTTGATTTATGAGATCAGCTTATTTTCAAAGAGCTTAGTCTATAAAATCTTTAATTGTGGACATTTTAGGCAAGACAAATAGAAAAAAAAAGGTATTTATCCCCTTTGTCTTAGACTGACCTCTGCTGAGCTCTAAGATTTACCGAGGTGTAATAATCCCCTGGCAATGCTCTGAGTGACCATAGGAATTCAGTGATGGACAGGATAGAACAGAGCTGGAGCTTCATCGTGGTAAAGATGGACAGATATGTGGGAAACTGGGGGATATTAGGCAGTCACATCAAAAGGGGCTTTAGTCATAGATGGTGATGGTAAAAACATAGATGGCCTTTAAAACTCTTTTATATTCACTTACTCATTAAGTATCTGTCAAGAATTGATGAACTTGTATGAAAATAAATCATGAATAAAACCAAAGGAGTCTCTGCCTCTATTGGGCTAACACCACTGCTACAAGCAAAACAAAATAATTGCAGACTATGTGTTAAGTATTACAGAAAAACCCAACATGGAACTGAGATAAAAATACTGACATGCATACACACATGCTTGCATGCACCTACAGATGAGTCAGGAGAATAGAGACAGTCACGGTGATAATTACACTGAGACAGGAAGGATAGAAGTAAACTAGTTACACAAATGTGTAAGGGTGGAAGGGGGGTGAGGGAATAGTGACTTCAGATCCAGGGACCCATGAGTGCAAAAACTCAGATGCTTAAAATAGTCCCGCCAGCAAGGAATTTCTAGAAGACAACCAAGCCTGGGGTTTAAAAAGCAAGAGAAATATAGGCAGGACCTAATTGTAGAGCTTTATGAACAGTAAAAAAAAAAAGAGAGAGATAATATTGGCCAGGCACAGTGATGCACACCAGTAATCCGAGCAACTAGAGAGGCTAAGGCAGGAGGATCACAAGTTCAAGGCTAGCCTGGGCAACTTTGTGAGACTCTGACTCAAAAAATAATAAGGATGAGGATGCAGCTCAGTGGTAAAGTATCCCTGGGTTCAATTTCAAGTAAAACACCAAAAAATGTAAAAATTTTTATTTTACTTACAATATTTGTTTTCTAGAGCTGTCATAACAAAGTTCCCCTGATTAGGTGGTTTTAACAACAGAAATTTATTTTCTCATGAATATTGAGTTGGTTTCTACTTAGGCATCTCTCTTTTGCTTGCAAATGACCATGTTATCCCTCTGTCTTGTATGGTCTTTCCTCTATACCTGTTTTTGTCCTAGTTTCCTCTGTTTATAGGGACAGAAGTCATAGTGGATTAGGATCTACTCTAATGTACTCATTTTAATTTAATTACCTCTTTAAAGATCCTATCCCAAGTACATTCTGAAATACTAAGAGTTAGTATGAATCTGGGGGAAATAGAATGCAGCCTATAGCACTTATGCCAATAGGGAAACCATTAAAAGATTTAAGCAAGAAATGATATAAACTAATTTATATATTAAGAACAATGTGGTTACAGAATGCAAAAAAAAATGGAGAAGAAAGTGATGCAGAGACTATTTCAGTAATCCAGACCCCCAAACAAATATTCCTTCTTAATATATTTTTATTTTTAATTGATACATAGTAGTTGTTTATATTTATAGGGTGCAGTATGACATTTCAATACACACAATGTATCATGATGAGATCAGGATGAAGGGTATATCTGTCATCTCAGATATTTATCTTTTCATTTCCTTGTTTTGAGAACATTCAAAATCCTTTCACCTATTATTTTGAAAGAGTTAGTTAATTGTTACCAGCTATAGTTAATCTGTGCTACAGAATGTGAGAAATTATTCCTCCTGTTCAATTTCACCCCTAAGCACATGAACCTTCCTCTCTCTATTCTTCTACCTTTACACCCTTCCCAGGTTTTGATAACCACTATTCTATACTCTCTACGTCTATGGGATCAACTTTCTAGCATCTATATATAAGTAAGAACATGCTCTATTTGTCTGCCCTTCAGTTCCATCCATGTTGCTGCAAATGACAAAATTTTATGCATTTTGTGACTGCACAATATTCCACTGTGCATCTATACCACATTTTCTTTATCCATTCATCAGTCAACAAAACCTTAGTTGATTTCATCTTGACATTGTAAATAGTGCTGCAATAAACATGAGAGCACAGGTGTCTCTGATATTCAGGCTTCATGCCCCTTGGATATATGCCCAGGAGTAGGATTGCTAGATCATGTGACATTTCTATTTCTAGTTTTTTGAGAAACCTTCATACTGTATTCTATAATAGCCCAGCTAATTTACATTTCCACCAACAGTATATGAGAGTTTCACTCTCTCAGCCATCACGCCAGTATTTATTTTTTGTCTTTTTTATAATAGCCATCCTAAGTGGGATGATGCTATTTCATGGTGGTTTTGAGGTGCATTTTCCTGATGATTAGTGGTTTTCTGTATTTATAATACAGTTGTTGGTCATTTGTATATCTTCTTTTGAGAAATATCTGTTTCGGTCACCAGAATACACACTGAACCTGGAGCTTACAATTAGGCTAGAGTGGGACTGCTCCATAATTTCCTCAGTGCTGAATTTATAGAATTGAATGAGGATGCATATGTGCCTGTAATGTGATTTCATCCCAAAACTTTGTTACATTCAAAAAAACACCAAAATAGCCTAAATAAATAAGTAAAGACAAATAGACAATTACTAAATCCCATGTTTTATTCATATTATTCAAAGACATTCAAACACACAATTCATAAAAGCATTTACTAAAATACTCTCTGTTCTTCTGCCCCCTTTGCTCCTTTTCTACAGGTATGACAAAAATCTCTCTCCTCGAAAGCTTCAGGGAAAAATATTCCACCATTCCTCCAGTGCCCAAAAGATTTTTCTTCTCTTCACCTAGTCTTCCTTTTCTAAGAACTTTCCTATGTATCAACTTAGCTTCTCATCTGCAAAAAGAAAGAAAGAAATCTTTGGAGGGAGAAGTTTTGTTTCACTTAGACTAAAGATGATTTTTATCAGCCAGAGAGGCGGTGGGAAACGTTTCTGAGAATTCCCACATAATCCTTTTTTGTCTAATCACATGTATTTTCTTAGAGTCTGGGTTTTCATGATATTTTGAAAGGAATCAGTACATTTGTTAATAAGCATTTAAATAAAAAAGAGGTAAGGGGGAGATGGGGAAGAGTTGTGGTTGTTTAGGGACTAAGCAAGGACACCTGACTATTCTCTAACAGACTGCTCCATAGACAGATACCCACATCTGTGGTTATCCACCCTGCCCAAACTGCAGCCCCAAATAACCAGTGTACACTGAGGATACTTCTAACAAAGCTACTGGATTGATTGAGACTCACCTCAAAGGGCAAGACTTTTGAAAATAAATATATCTACTTCTCATGATCTACTCAGAAACCCTGAGCAAATTGCTGATATAGGTCATCCAGTCCAGTACTGAGTGATATTTTCATTCCAATCAAACAAGAAGTTAGTGAAGATAAGTAAATAGTGATTTTATTTATTTATTTATTTTTACATTAGCTTTATTATTATTATTATTATTATTATTATTATTATTGGTGTCAAAATATCTTATATACAGAGATATGATAAATTGTGGTATAAAGGTATATTAAGTAAATAGTGATTCTATCAGACCACTAACCTACTGTCTACAGATACAGTATGGGAAGACACAGTAGAAATGAAACACAGAATATGAGAAAGGAAAATGAAGTGTCCCAACAACATCTTCCTCCCCATCTAATTTGTTCACATCCTCCATGTCCCAAACGAGGGCTTATCTTTCTACAAGCCTTCATTCCAAGTGAGACATCTCAACTCTTGTCCCCACAGCATCCTATGAGTTCCTGTATCATTTTACTTACTGCCTTGTAATTCAAATTATTCATCTCCCCTACTAGATTGTGAATCTCTATGGAACGGGGATAGGATTTTGTTTTCTGAACACCTAGTAATTAAATACTTTGCAATATAGGTAAATATCCATTAATAAGGCTAGTTTCATTTTCACTATATTACCCTGCATCCTAATAAGAAGATCTAAGTAATTTGTCTATGGTTTAGAGTATGGGAAGTATTGCAGAGAAGCTAGAAACAGGGGTTAGAGGTACCCTTGGCTCAAATTTCTTCCAAAGGTTTAAGAAGTTCTGTTTTCTTGGAAAGCAGTGGTGTTGGGGTCAGGAAGTTGGTGGGACCTGGTGGAGGACTTAAGGAAGGAAGGGTTTGACCATTCTTCAGCTTCTATGGAAGCTTGTCCTCATATTATTTGACCTTTAGAAGGGAACTTCCCAAACTGCTTCTAACCATATCCCATCCAAAGTTTCCCCCTGAATCATTCAAGAGCCATGAAGATGTGGGTAGAACAGACCTAAGTTATTGCAACTATGTTTTTGTTAAGCATCACAAAGAATTACAACATCTTTGTGAGGGTATTCTTGATTTGAGTTTCCTGCATTAGCAATATATAGAAGTCCAACATCAGAGGCCCATTTAGTGAAAGTTAGAAAAAAAAAATTATACCCTTCTATAAATCCACTTGTATCAGAACCACCTCCCAGGCTGTGTGGCATATGGATTTAGGGATCTGCCACTAAGATTCTCTGAGGTTGTGGGCCAGAGAGATACCCCTCATTAACAAGTTCCTGGGTAATAACACTTAACAAAACTCAGTTCAGAGAGATTACATCTTCAGAGAAGCCTTTTTGGCTCCTCACCCAAGCTCATGAGCTGCCCCCATCTTCTCCTCTCATTGTGCATACCATGTTGTCTGCCTACCCTGCTGCATTAGGTTCCAAGAAGGCAGCAGGTTTTCTTCTTGTTCACATCTGAAGCCCAGAATTGTGGATGGTATTGATGAACTGAGTGAATGATTCTTACACATTCTAAGATGGACAGACAGAACACTAGGGTTGAAGTTCCTGTCCAGGGCTTGCAAGATTCTTGGAGGTCTTGCCCTAAACATAATATCTTAAAGTGAGAGAGCTCCCTGGATAGCACCTGAAATAACCTATCACTAAATTCCATGTTAAAGGGAGGAAAATCATGTTGTTTTTTTTACTAAGAGCCCAATGATCTAGTTTCCTATTGTTGCTTTAACAATTAATTATAAGACATCACAAATGTATTCTCTTGCAGTTCTGGAGAAAATCTTAAAAAGGGACTCACAAGGCTAAGTTCAAGGTGTCGGCAGACTGTGTTCCTTCTAGAAGCCTTGGCAGAGCCTCTGTCCTTGCTTATCCAGCTTCTGGAGGCTGCCTACATTCTTTGGCTCATGGCTCCTTCCAGCAAAGGCCTCTGCTTCTGTAACCTCTGCTTTTATCATTGTATCTCCTCTGCCTCTCCCTCTCTCACCACTCACCTTCTACTTCTAAGAATTCCTGTGGTTCCATTGAATCACCCAAATAATCCAAGATAATCTCTCCATCTCAAGATCTTAGATTAAGTACATTTACAAAGTGACTTTTGCCATGTAAGGCAACATATTCACAGGTTCCTGGAATACTGCAACATATTCATGAACTCTTTGGGGGCCATTATTCTGCCTACTCCACTCAGCCATATAAAAAAATATTTTAAAAATGGAGTCAAATTTTAGTAGAAACAGTAATCATGTAACTAAATTTCCTATCAGCAACAAGAAAAGATACACAAGGAGTAGTAAATTAGAATTATGTCATAATTCTGTCATAATTTATAGTTTCAATTGGTTTTCCTCAGTTAAAAATCCAAATATAAATGATATTGTCCTCCTAAGAGAAGAGCACTGTCACTTTCATTTTGATTGGCTATGCATCTCCTCCAGGTCCCTCTTTTGGTGAGCAAAGGCACATATCAGGACTATAGATGATAGCCACTACAATGTGTCAGCACCAGCAATTCACTAGTAGAGATGGCAGGTAAGAGAAGGGACCTGTTGAGGAAGACGAGAGAAGCAGAGAAGTCCATCTGGGTACCCAGATGAAGACCATGAACACTTCAGGTATGTGCAAAGGACAGCAAGGAGGCCAGTGTGGTTAGAACAGAGTGAGCCAAGAAACTAAGAAAGGAGTTAGGAGGTAACAGAAGTCCTGGTGATATGGGACCTTTCCAGACATTTCAAGAACTGTTCTTTTGTTTTGTTTTTTGTTTTTTGTCTTCTGAGTGAAAATGGAAAGTTTTTCAGAGGGTTTTCTGCAGAGTTATGTGATCTGTCTTCTGTCTTAGCAGGATCATGAGGCCGACTGTGTGAGAATGAGATGAGGCTCAAAAGTCAGCTTGTGGGCGCACAGGTGCAAGTAGGGAGATCCCTTAGGTTATTGTAAACAATCTCAGCAAGAGATGCTGGCATCTTGGACCACAGTGGTTGCTGTGAAGTTGAGAGGAAGGGATGAAATTTTGGATATGTTTGAGGGAGGGGTTACCAAATTAGCGGAAGGATTGAACACAAAAAAGAAAAGGATGACTGGGGTCTTGGCCTAAATTACTAGAAGTCTGGAGTTACCATCAGAGAATAGCCCACCTTCTATGTATAAATGGTGGGCTTGGTATACAAACAAAACTCCAAGGTCAAGGTCTAGTCCTTTATTCCAAACAGATGACCATTCTACATCCCTTCTATATAATAATTTTGGTGGAACAACTGTGCAGGGCACATCCAGGATCATGTCAAGTGCTGTGTCCTGCAGCCCAAAGTACAAAGGCATGAAGGAAAGAGGAAGCTCAAATTAGATGTTGACAAGAGATTGTAACAAGCAAGAAAAGAAACAAAATTACCTCTCAAAAGTCTCACAGCATGTTGATTGCATACCACAAACTTGAAAATGCACAGATGTTCCTTCCATAATCCATCAAAAAATAAAACCCCTGATGATTCACTCCTCAGCAAGAAAAATCCTAGGAAATTTTGATTAAATTTAACTTACCAATGCTACATCATTGCTGAAAAATTCACACTTGTGGAAAAAGAAAATGAGTATGTTCTTTATGAGACAATAAGCCAACTACATATCCCCACCAGAGAATCACAAACTATTAATATTGTGAAATGATACTACCAATTGAATAGGTTTATTTCCCAAACTCTCTGGGTGGTGTTTGAGACATCTAAAGGGTCAGAGCTTGGCAACAGCGTGGTACTATGTGGAAATGATTGAGGGATGAACTCTACCTTTGGAGCCTACAGTCACTCCGGAAACTCTAAATTATAGGAATACGCTATTGCACATGCAAATTGCATTCACTCTGAAATTTATTAGTGTTGCTCCAATATCTTCTATTCAAAGGCAGCCAGATCCTCTCCCAAGGGCATAGGACTTCCACTGAGCAAAGGAGTTAGGCCAACCTGAAAAGAATACAATGAATCCTTCAGCATTTGGCAGGCAGTAGGGTGAACATTTTACTACTTAAAAATAAACATGAGCATCCCATAATTTTTTTGCCCTAGAAGCCTGTTGTACCTGGGGGTTAGATTCCCAAGTCAGTCCATAAATATTTGTTTAATCTACATTTTTCCTAAAACAATCTATAAACAGTACTCTAGGACCTAGCAACATGAAAACCTTGTTTCTGTTAACTTAATGAGTATTTGGGGAATACTGGTTATGTGTGGGTACTGGAGTTACAGAGTTGCAGAACACAAGGTTCCGCCTCAAGGAGCTGACAGGAAGGGGCACAGACAAGGAGAACATCAGGGCTATGGCAGAAACAAGGGTAGGGGCAAGGGAAGCAGGCAGCAAAAGCTGACATCTGAAGGAAGAATACTTCCTCAAGGCAGATGAAATGGCTGTGCAAACGCACAGCTGCAATGAACACTCAAAACTAAAATTTAGATCATATCTCTCTGCAGCTATTTCTCTCTTATTCACACAGACTGAAGCCCACCCAGCTAGGAGCTCCTTATGAGGGTTCTTCTGCGCTAGGACAAGTTTTCTAGCAGAAGATGAAGCACTGAAGAGGGGTAAAGAGCCAGAGCAAGTGCCAGCAGGCATGAAACAAGCAGAGAGCACTAAGAGAAGAAAGCAATATCTCCAGAAAAATGAAAAAGGACACTGTGGGAGGGAGTGTCATAGATCAACCATTATGAAGAACCCATAAGTGCTTGAGTGTAAGCTCTGGGGGTATAAGGATTCATAAGATATGCAGTAACATGTTGTAAAACAGTAAATATGAAAGCATCAACCTCAGATGGTTATTATGAGGCTTACAGTTTATACACTCGGTACTTAGCACTTGGGTTACTGTGTGGTAAGAGTTCAAGAACTGTTGATATTATTTAAAAATGCAGTTACATACATACATTCAGATGCAGTGTTCAGGGTGAAGAAAGAAATAGTTCATTCTAATTGGGAGAAGACATGAAAAGCTTGCAGGTGCTAATAATAAGGGCACTTATCACAAAGGCTAGGACATGGGTGCTAGAGGACATTTAAAAAGAAAGAGCTAAGACATAGAGGCAAAACTAGCCTGGAGCATGCTGACCTCAAGCAGAAACTCAAGACCACCTTCTATTCCCCTTAACCCAAAATCCACTTGCAAGATAAAGATGCTACTACAAATCAGCTAAATTCCAAGATATTTGTTAAATGAAATAATAATAATATTCACAAGGGCTATTACTACTAGTACTTACTATGTCTCAGATACAGTGCTGAAATCTTAGCAAATATTCATTCAGTTAATCCTCACAGTCAAGATTAGGTATGGTCCCGTTCCACAAGTGAAAGGGGTTCGGCTATCAGGAGCCACACTCTTAACCACGACTCTGTATCACCTATCACATACAAAAGAAGTGTGAGAGTCAAGTGTGCACATTCTGAAATTACTCATTTTTGGTTACTGTGTGGTACTATATTCATTTTGTTGTTGTTGTTGTTTAGACAGGGAAAAAATAGAGAAGAGACATATTTCTTTCCATTGTTCAGAAAAGAAGCAACAGCAAAGGAAACTGATAGCTGGTAGTTATGGGTGAAATTAGAGGGAAGAGAGAATTTTATTTCAGAGACATTTCCTGACGCTGTGGTTGAAGTGTGTCCCCGCAAGTTTCAAGTGTTGGAAACCTAATCTACAAATTAGCATGTTAATGTTATTTAGAGGTGGGGCCTTTGGAGGAGTAACTGCAATTAGATGAGGTCATGAGGGTAGAGCCTCCAAGGTGGCATTAGTGGCTTTATAAGAAGTGAGACCCAAGCTAACATGCTTACTCTGACTCACCACGCGATGTCCTCTGCCTTATGATGTAGCAAGAAGGACCCCAGCAGATGTTGAGCTGATGTCCACAGCATGCTCTTGGATCTCCCTGCCTCCAAAACTATGAGCCAAATAAACTTCTAATCTTTATAAATTACCCAGTCTCAGGTGTTTTTGTTACAACGACAGAAGATGGACTGAGACAACTGGTGTTATACAGTTCTAACCCTATCTTTTCACTTTCTATGTTGCCTTTACTCCTAATTGAGGATTGATTCAATTGAGCTTGACACTAAACAGCAGTCAAAGAATGCCTCTGTGCACCCCACCAGGAGGCATACTTGAAATTTCCCAGGACTATTGATTTCTTTCAAGTCTTCAGAAATCAGTCATTCTTCTATTTATACTGTTCTGGAGTTACAGAAGATGAGAGAATTTTTATCAATCAATTTTATGAAGCTAGTACATTCCTTGGGGAGGTGGCGGAATTCCTAATGTATATAGCAATAGAAAAAAAAATCTTAAAAATATTAACTATTCAAATTATTTATTAAATAAAATAATGGACTGTAATCAAGTAAGATCTATTTCCAAGAACAAATAACAGTTCAACAAAGGGCTCTATTAATTTAGATAATTTACCATCTAAAATATCCTGTTCTTAACCTACTAGACTGTGAATCTCTTTATTTCTTCAAATTGCAATCAAAAGGGTTGGGAGGGGAAGGGAGGAGGCAGGGAATTAGCAAGGATGGTGGAATGTGATGGACATCATTATCCAAAGTACATGTATGAAGACACGAATTGGGTGTCAACCTACTTTATATACAGAGATATGAAAAATTGTGATATATATGTGTAATAAGAATTGTAATGCAAAAAAAGTACATGTATAAAGACATGAATTGGCGCGAACACACTTTATATACAAGATATGAAAAATTGTGCTCTACATGTGTAATAAGAATTGTAATGCATTCCGCTGTTGTGTATTTAAAAAATAAAGTCAATTAATTTTTTTTTTAAAAAGACCAGGAAGAGAAAACAGGGAAGGGAAAGGGAAAATACTGAAGAATTATATTGGTCAAATTAGTACCATTACATTGTGTACATTTATAACTATGTAACAACAAATCCCTCCACTATGTACAATTAAAATTCACCAATAAAAATGAGGAAAATTAAAAAAAAAAAACAAATTATAATCAATATCTGTATCTTATATTGTGAAGATATTGTGCATTAGTGTTCATAATTTTCAAGTGTTTGGGTGGCTTATCTCTTTTATCGATGTCTATTTTATCAATATCTTTGTCTCATTCATGATTTTGCCTCATTTCATTTTATCCTCATTCAAAGAAGTCAATACTCTTTCATCAAATTAAACATCAACACTTTAAAATAACTTTAGAAATCTAGACAAAGACTATCCATCCAAACATCCAAAGATAAGAACCATATCCAACCTAACAGAAAGTGAAGACATTCCCATCTTAATATCAGTAATAAGAAGAGGATGGTTATTATTTCCATTATTTTTTCAATTCTGGAAATATAAACCAAGAAATTAAAAATAAATGAAAGGGATAAATAATGGAAAGATAAAAATAAAATCTTAATTAGTGTCAAATGGCATGACATTAGCAAATTAAATTCAGTTGTATTTTTGAGGAAATTACTACATTATGATCAATAATTCATTCACTTCCAAATTAGAGGAAAGTGTAAGTAAATACTTAATTACTCTTGCAGTGAAAAGTTCTTTAAAGGCAGAGAGAGAGATTCAGAGAGATTTTAATTAGAAAGGCTTGGCTTGGTCGTGATGTAAAACTTCTAAACAATCAAAACTCAGTTTATACTGGGGCATGTGGAAATGCCTTACAAAAATTTCCAGACAAAAGGTCAGTAGTTCAAAGATACAAAAAGTTCTAAATTTTAAAATAAAATTAAAAAGACAAGCATGTCATCCGAAAAATAAAGGTCAAAGACAATTCAGAAAAGAAAAAGATCAATAAATAAAATTTAATATCACTAGCAGTTTAAAAATAAGTCAAATAACATACCACTTTTTCTTCTCAAAGTTTGGAAAAAATAAAGGGAAATGGACACTTTCATCCACTCAGGGTAGGAAAGTATATGGATGCAATATTTGACAAGAAAATTAAGAAGCCATATCATACCTTTAAATGTACACATTTTTAACCCAGTCATTTAATAAACTTATTCTAGGTACATAACAATGCATATGAACAAAAATGCACATTCAAGGATATTTGCAACAGTAAAAAGGAGACAAAAATAAAGGATTAATTAAATAAATCATGATACCCCCATACAATAAAATGCTATACAATCATTTAACTTGACTCACTAAAACACTTAATGATTAAAAGATTTACACTACCATGTACTAAAGATATAAATCGGAAAAAAATGTTACCCACTAAAAGATTAACAGTGTTGGGGTTATAAAATGTTTTCTTTTTTGTGTTTGTCTATGTTTCCTTGATTTTTTATGATAATAGTAAGTCACTTTTAAGCAAAAATATTTTCATTGAACAACCCCCAACCCCTTCACTAAAACCCATTGAAAAGAGAGTTTCTACTGTGTATTGGGCACTTTGAATAGATTGCCTCTAACCCTCACTATAGCCTAATTAAGTAGCTATTGTCTCTGCACTTTAAGTAAGGAAACCAAATTAGGAAGCCGTAATAACTCCTCTAAAGTCAGATACAAAGTCAGATCTGCTTGACCTTGGTCATTACTATATTCACTACATCCAGCCATCTTAAAGATTACTGAATTCCTGAGGAGCCTTACAAGCTCATCTTCCGCAGTGACAGCACTGGCTTCTAACCACCACTGGTGTCCAAAATCTCAATGTTGTGGAGGCAATGCAATAACCCAATAAAATTTGTATTAAAAAGAGGTATTTATCAAACAATCAAACAAACTACACAGAACCAAGAGTCAAATGGGGTTACTTTTCTTTGAAAACTTCACCAATACAACCATTAATGGATGCAGAAAACCATCAAAACCTCAAGATGTCAGAGTTGACTCACGATGGAGAATTATGCTACATGCTCCACTTCTTCAAAAATACTGACATAATTATAAGCATTCTATTTTATGGTCTCATTTTTTGATATAGGCTTAGAAGCACACAGTCACAAAATTGCCATCTTTAAAATTTTCCTGCTGGGGATGCATTTCAGTGGCAGAGCTCTTGCTTAGCATGTGTGAGGCCCTGGGTACAATCCTCAGCAAAAAAAATAAAAATAACATATATCCTGGTGGGTAAGACCAGTGTTCTGCCCTTTCAGTCCTAAGCCAACAGTGACACCTTTCACATTCTGTAAGTCATCCCTCACAGGACCAACTTCAGAAGCTTTGCATTTGCCCCAAATCATCCATTTCCCTCAATAATCTCATTATAGTTCCTTGACCATATTCATATATTCAGCCTCTTAAAATAATGAGTTTCATAAGTTATTACCTTCTGAGTGGGCAGCATTTTCCTTAAGCATTTTTTTTCAAGCTAAATAAAGAGTTTCTTCTTATTCTAATGAAGAGGACATTGAAGAAGAGGTCTGTGTTTTATGTTATCCATTATTTCAAACATCAATCTTCGCTTTAGTCTTTCTGAAGTTCTCAACCAATAGAAACTCTGATTACAATGGAATATTACTAAGACTAAAAAAAAGAAAACTATTCTTCCCTTGGCCTCAACAGGGATAAACCTGGAAGACATTCATTATACCATGTGAAATAGGCAGACCAGAAAAGCAAGTGCTGCATGATCTCAATGACATGTGGAATCTTAAAAAGTCCAATTTAAAGAAACATAGTGTGGAAGAAGGGGGGGGGGCTAGAGGAAACAGGGAAATGATGATCAAAGGGTGCAAAGTTGAAGTAACAAGATGAACATGTTCTGGATACTGGTGCAAAAGCATGGTGACCATAGTTAATAACGTATCGACTACTTGAAGTTGGCTAAGAGTTAAATACACGTACAACAAAAGATGGGCAGTTAACCATGAGGTAATAAATATGTTAATTAGCTTGGTCATGGCAATCATTTCACAATGTTCATAAATAAATGCCTCAAAATATTACATCACACACTTTGAGTGTACATTTTTATTTGTTATACCTCAACAAAGTTGGAATATGTAAATCAATTAGTTCAATTTAATTAAGAAAATATATCCAGGAGGTACAACCAGGTTCTTCTTAGAGCAGATGGCTCACATTCATCAACTCAAATGTATCAGAGAGACTAAGAATTGCTACAGGAAAAATGTGTATAGGTAAGAGAAGTTAAAAAAAAAAAAAGCATCCCTGGTGGAACTTCTCAGAAAGCATCAGTTGTTCCAAATCTTTCCAAAATCTTCCTCAAACACACATACCAATCTCACTGCAAGAAACTCTGAATTTAAACCCTGGATGAAGATCTCTCTATCATTCTAACTTGATGTGAAGAGAACAGATAAAAATTAGAAAGATAAAACATTTATGGATTGTACTGTGACCCTGTATTATCTTGAATCAAATGCTTTCATATTGGTTATTAAAGGATTCCGTTTATTTGTTTCACTTAAAGTTTAGAAAGCTTTACAGAGTGAGGAATATAAATTATCTAACACTGGAAACCATGTCCATCATCAGAGACTAAACCTCTTCTCTCTGCTATAAAACAAAAAAGAGATTTTGTTACTCCAAGGTCATCCCCATTTTACCATGATATCAATCTATAGCAGCAATATCACTCTCTCTTTTCTGCCCCTCAACTTACAGTAGTTATCTAAATTCTTTTCAAAGAGAAGATATTCTAACACTAAAATAAAATGATCCCACATGTAGATTTAAACCTCCACAAGAAAAAAAAAACTTTAAGGAACTTTCCAAAAAGTGTAAAAGACACCAGCAGCTGCTCTATTACAAAATAGTACAAGACAATATTTCTGTGAAAAACTTGGGTGAAAGTCCAGGAAGCATCTAGAATGATTGTCTCTCTGAAGTAAACATCTGTGTTGATGGGAAATTAAGACAAAAACACACATCTGTATTCAGAATTCAAACGCAATTCCCAAGTGAAACATAAGAATTCCACTGGTTTTAGGGTGAAAAAAATAGATCTTCTAAGCTTTGTAAAATTTTGAACAACAGCAAATTCAACCACATAAGACTGTCTTTCATCTATGTGTTTGGGTTACCAATTAGAAAAACTAAAATTTATTTTTTGGTTGTTGTTGTTGTTGTTGTTGTTTTTAACTGAGTATTTTCAACAGCCCCTCTGTCAAGCCCGTGTCTCTGCTGTGCAGCTGACACTAGCCATGGCATTTGTACATGATGATGATTTCTTTCCATCTACTCATTGATTTTTCCATCCTACAAAGCAGTCATGAATGTTGTGTTTATGGGCTCTATTACAAAAACATTCCTGTACACAAGTAGTGAGAGCTGTCACTCAAGAGCCCCTACCTTGAAAAAAAATACATATCCCCCTTCCTCATTCCCATTTTCCCTTCCAAGGATGGGTTACAGTGGAAAGATTGCTTCACCAGTCTTATAAAATACACCAGAGCAATCCCACTTCCTGCAGGAACCACACCCTTATAGTCAGCAAAAGAGAATACTGAGGACACACAAAAAATAAGATGGTATAGGTAAACCTACCCAGTCTTCCCTTGAATGTCAGTCTCCTTGGGGTAGGAAATATTCCTTCTTGATGTTCCTTAAGGTACCAGGTACAGCTTTATAAACAAGTGGATTCATAAAAAAGCCAACAATGAAACCCAAAAGGCTTTTCTTTCTGTTTTGTCTCCTTTATTTTTAATGTCTTTCTGTAAAATTATACCCTAAAAAAAAATAAAGATAAAGAAGTAAGGATAAATGAAGGAGAAAATGTGGAGAAGTGAATAGCACTCTCTATATGCACTGCATCCCCAGGCCTCACAGGTAGCACTGCTGAGCCCAACTCACAAATGAAGAACTTGCTATCATAAGGTGTATGTGACTTGTCCCTGCACATCATTAATAACTGACAGACCAGATTTCAAACCACTGACCAATGAGTCCCTGGCTTCAGCACTTCTGTGTTGCCAGGTTAACGCAGAGCTCTTGACAGTTGAGCTAACTGTCTGAAAGAGGAAAGAAAAAAAAAACACTACTATGATTGACTCATTTTATTCTTGAAATATGATGAAAGTTGTATAACCAAAAGTTCATTTTGGCCAGAAAGCAATCCTAAGAAAACATCCATAAAATCTCAAGTTTTGAACAATGTAATTTCCTGATGAGTCCTCTGTAATAAAATAGCTGCAAAAGTTTACATAATGAGGCAATTTGTTTTATCGGATTGCTACATACAAAATAGTAAAGAGTTGGGGGACTGTCTTGGTTTTCTATTGCTGAGTAACAAATCACCACAAATTTATCGGCTTAAAAAAAAATGCCACCTACTAGTGCACACTTTTTCAGGTCAGAAGTTCAGCCTGGCATCTAGGTTCCTGCTCCAGATTTAAAAGGTTGAAATCAGGAGTTAGCCAGGTTGAGGTCTTCCAAGTCCACTTCCAAGCTCTTTTTGTTGTTGTTGTTGAATGAAGGATTCAATTGCTTGTCATTAGTGGGCTAAGACTCCAATTTTCTTGGTAGCTGCTTCCAGCCAAATAAAATTCTGCTTCAAAAGGCATCATACAATTATGTGTGACCCACCATAGAAAAACTCTTTAAAGTCAGTTATGCAGTGTAACATAAACGAATCATGGGAGGAAAATCCATAAATTCCACTCTGGAAGTTTAGATATTGCATATTTACCACGGGAAATCCTGGGAACCATCCCAGAATCTGATAGGAAGCGAATTAAAAATAGTATAAATGATATATTGAACTAGAGAAGCCAAACACAAAAGCACATACTGTTTGATTCCACGAAAGCTCAAAATAGACAAAATTAATCAGCACTGTCATAAATGAAGACAGTGGTATGAGGGTCAAGGAGGATGTAGACAATAGTGTGCATGGAAAGCAAGTATTTATTTAACACTGAATATTTACCTGATGCTAAAGAGGGGGTGTTCCACAGCAGTCAAGACAAGGCCTCTGTCCAAGTAGAGCTTAAAAATCTATCTGGGAAAACAGAGGCTACTAAATAAACTGGTACCATAGCAGTGATAGGCCTTATACTTAGGAAAGTAAAAAGCGCTCTGATGCCATAGAGCAGGAGGATTTAAACAAGAATAAGCTTCAAAAAGGGACATTAAAACTGAGACCTTTAAAAGAAGTAGAGATCATACAGACAAAGGGGTCCTAGCTGACTTAGTAGCATTGGCTGACTGTGGACTGATCTTTACCTACAAGATGTGACAGCATGAAGGCCACATGGTCTATGGCTCTGTCATTGGGAGAATGGCCTCAGGACCAATGGAGACACTACTCCTAGTGTGTCCTGCCCTGGTCAAGCAATCACTTTAATGTTGCAATGGATTCTATACTTCCTCACTCAGGAGGAATATTGACAGCCAGAAGGCAACCTGAGAGTAACCATGAGGATGGTTCAGGTTCTTGAATCTATGTGGAGGGAGGCAGCAGAAAGACACAGTGACTTCACACACAGAGTCTGGGATCAGACAACCTGGGTTGGAATCCTAACTCCACCACTTGCTAACTGAGCTTTCTCTAAGTCCTCAATTTCCTAATCTCTAAGATAGAGGCAATAGTGCTATACCCCATGAAAGGGTAGCTGCTGCTTTAGGAGAAGGGAGGGGACTGTACGGACTATACACTTGTCGTCAGGTGAAACACTCCTCATTGTGCACAGGCGCGGTATTGGTAGATCCGGAATGCATATGAGGAAGAATCGTGTCCTGCCACCCTTGGACTCGTGAGCCATGCTCACTTGTCACCACTCCAACACATTGAGCACTCTTAAATGTCAAGGCACTTGTCCCCTCTGGTTCTCATCCTCCAGCTTGTCTTGTTTGCTCAGTAAAAAAGTTTACTTCTCCTCCACATCGCATCTTATACACTACCTTACCTGGGAAAATTTTTCTGACAGCCCAAGACAGAACTTGGTGATTGCTTGCCCATAATCTCATAGCACTTGTGAATATCTTTGAAACAACACATACCACTTTGTATCCAAACTGTTTTTTTTTTAATAGGTTAAAATCTTCTTGCTGGAGCTTCTTGATACAGGAGACAAACACAGTATATTTAGCCCATGGTAGGGAGAAAATGTTCACTGAATGAATTGAATGATTGAATACTGTTGCCTTAAGAGGCAATGAATTCCTGCAACAAAATATAATTAAAAACTACACAACTATTTATGAGAAATGGTTGTAGCATCTGATACTGGACTATACACTAAATAGGACCCTCGAAACCTGAGTTTCCTTGGGCTAGATGAAAAAAAAAAACAGCAATTGAATAAACACCAGTTGGCTCTGGGCAAGAGAGGACAGGACAGATAGAGTCAAAATTTCAGCAAGAAAGGTATGGCACATCCAGAAGAGTAAAGGAAACTCATTTAATATTTGTATTATTTTAAAGGAGTGAAATTGTATTATTTTAAATAATTGTATTATTTAAAAGGCAAGGTGAAAGTACCCAGCATGGGCTGAGAAAGCCCAGAAGGACTAGCAATAAGCATGGGGCCTTCCACCAGTGGATCTGAAGAGACAAGGGAAAATGTAGAGCCAGAAGCACCCTGGGGAAGAGGGGTGGCTTGATGTGAGTCATGGCCTAGATAGAAGAACAAGACTTAGTCACACCAAAATCAGGGACCCACAGGAGGAGAGGGAAGGAATAGGTGTCCAGACATCCCCCCTTCAGATTGTTCAGGGAATGACAAGGAAATAATGGCCATTTATGCTTGGTTCAGGCACAATTTCTTTTTCTGAATGATTTGGACCCATGACTGGTTGAATCCATGGTGGCAGAACTGGATGTGGAGGACCAACTGTATTTGCTCCTTGTAGTTTCCTCCTCTACACTTGAATAATCTGCCTTCCTTCTTCCATTACCATTTTGCCTTATATCCATCCCAGCAAGCAAGGCACCTGGAGGGCAGCCGTGTCTCAGTGGTTGAAGCTAGTGTGATAGGAAAGGGTTCCACCAGCAATTTTTTGTTTTCTTTTCAGAATGAGACTCTTTTTAAAAAATTAGTGTTATTACACAAAGTTTCCTGAAATATAAAGAACAGCAGTTCTTTGAGTTTTTAGCTTTTTTCTGATATGCAATGCAGTAAGGTCTCGTTTGATTGAGATTTACAACTCTTCTGCACAGCCTTATCAGAAGATGAGCATTCTTTAGAGGATTATGTGCAATATGGTATTGCTGAGCATATGGACATTCTTTGAAGATGTGTCTCTCAACACACTCCTCACCAGACTTTTCAACATCAAAGCATAGAAGGAAAAAAAATATCTGGAAAGGAAGAAGGCTGAGTTACCACACACAGAGAAAATCTTCCCATACTGAAGCATTACCATGTACCATCAGCAGCATGAGTCCACAAATCCCAATAGATAAGTTTCTATTTCAGACTCAAAGGCAGAATGATGATACAAATCAGCAACTCCATGGGTCTGGGGCTCACATACTCTCACACACTTATTCTTCAAGCCTGTTTAAAAACATCCTCTTTCCATTATGAGATCCACATTCATATTGGAATTCTTTTAAGTTGTATTCCATGTATGTATAATATGTCAAAATACACTCTACTGTCAGGAAGACCTAAAAAGAATTTTAAAAAGTAAATTAACCAATAAATGATCATGACTAAATATTACCCTTAAGAACTGCTTATTCTATAACTTAAGCAATGTTCTGGAACAAATGAATAATCTTTAAATACTAAAAAAATGGAATTCTTACAAATAAAGTTTTCCTGATAAACTTCTCCACTTCCCCACACCCATCACTATATCCACTTCCAAGAACAAAACTTCAAGGTCAGAACAGGTCAACACATGGAGTTTTGCTCAGACTCAGGGCTGTGGTAGAGATAATAAGATGACCCTCAGTACAAAAAAGCAAGACTGGTTGAAGGCCACAAAGACAAGAAACCACTTGGAAACTACATGTTCCCCTGAAAGAGTAAATAACATAGTATGGATTCCACAATTCATGCTATTGATGTATCCAGCACACAATGATTTATCTGGCTACAAATTTATTTTTGTTTTCTGAGATCTTTTACAAAAGTAAATATCATGGCAGAAAAGCATTCTCTTTAATACTCTTGATTTTGGAGCTCAGAACTCTTTCTGGGGCTGGGGTTGTAGTTCTGGGGCTGGGATTGTAACTCAGTGGTAGAGCACTTGCCTTGCACGCATGAGGCCCTGGATTAGATCCTCAGCACCACATAAAAATACATAAATAAATAAATGAAAATAAATATATTGTATCCATCTACAACTAAAAAAATTTTTTTAAAAAAGAACTCTTTCTGTACAAAGGGCTGTACAAATAAATCCCTCCCATCATTCTCCTGGTACAGTCGACATCCCTCGCACATAACCACACCATTTCCCTGTCTTTCAAGTAGACACACAACAGCTGCCTTCCTGATGGAGCCCTCTGCAAAAAAAGAAGGTGCAATTCAAAGAGGCTGGCAAATGGAAGATTCCCCAGGGTGGGAAGGGCCATCATGGGCCACATGGACAGACAGGATCCATGAACTGCTGCTGCCGTCACTCATGCAGCTGCTCACTCTTTCATCTTCTAAGGAGTGGTGCTGGCTCAGTGTTCAGAAAGCATCTGTTTCCCAAATTATGTGATAAGCTCCTATCATCACAGCCTATTTTCTTTAGCAGAAAGAAATCAGCATATATTAACCAAATTATGTGGTTATATTGTGTACATGTACAAATATGTAACCATGAATCCTACTACTATGTATAATTATAATGCACCAATAAAAAGAAAGAAAGAAAAAAAAGAAGGAAAGAAAGAAAGAAAGAAGAAATAAATCCGTTTTAGAAAGTTCTTGAATGGGCAAAAAGTGAATAAATGTCTTATTTTTTCCATCAATAAATCATAAGTTCTCCAATGGTGGAAGCATAGTATAGGTGACTCTTTTTGTTAATTGTTGATATCACGCTAAAATACAGATTAATTCATCAAGAATGCTGGACTTCTTTCTAATCAGACCCTGTCTGAATGGAGGAGGAGTACAATAATAGGGGTCTGAACATTTTGTTTTTCAACCCACACTGTTTTGGTTGAGTTTTTAAAGAAACATCATTTTTGTCACTATGATACCAAAAAAAGCTCCTACACTAAAGGAGTTTTGCATGTGACATAAATGGTCTTGGGGTTTTGTCATTTAAATGAGTTATTCCAGTGTACAGTACTGTCCCAATGAACAGTACAGATAATGCCCTTGATAAGAGAAGAATCCTGAGATGCCCTAATTTAAGTTACAGGCTAGAGAATTGAGAGAGGAAAGAGATAATAAAGGCTATTTTAACTCAGAGCATCAAGCTAAATCAAAAGAGTAGACTGGAAAAAAAATTGCTCAGCTGTGGTGGCACACACCTATAATCCCAGAGGCTCTGGAGGCTGAGGCAGGAGGATTTTGAGTTCAAAGCCAGCCTCAGCAATTTAGTGAGGTCCTAAGCAACTCAGTGAGACCTACTCTAAATAAAATACAAAAACAAAGGTTGGGGATGTGGCTCAGTGGTATAGTGCTTGCCTACTATTTATAAAGTCCTGAGTTCAATATCCCAGTACTGCATGAAAAAAAAATTTTTTTCACCAGGCAATTTCCCTTTCAACATCCCCCATGACACTGTACTTCAGTCATGTCTACTGGTTGGTCCCCTCCAGGGCAAGAACTGTATTTTACTCACCACTGCATGTCATTGCACAGCGTAGATGCCCTGTCAATATGGTGAATTGGATTGAATTGAATCCAACCATACCTTCAATTCAGACCATATCTTCTTCCAGAAAACACCCTAAAAAAAGTATCGTGGTTCTAGGTTCAGCCTGTTTTGGGTCTTCCTGGTTCCTGTGTCTCGCCAACTTGAAAACTTCAAATGCAGCCCTAGTCTCAAGTCACCGGATCAAATGTGAACTAAGTCAAGAGAATTTAAGGTAACTCCAGACCACAGAGTCACCCTTGCCACTAGTCCAGTCTTGCCTTTATTTATTAATTTATTTGATAAATATATAAAAGCAAATTTTTGTCAGTACAAAAGAAATAAGAATGAAGAATGTACGTGCCCAGTCCTTAGAGAGCCACAGTCAAGTTGGGAAAATGGAGGTAGGCCAACAACCCTGTTGCAAATATTTTATCACATCTTGTCCAATCTCCAGTCTCTCTCCTCCATTTCTTGTCTGTGGGATTCGCTCTGCTTTAATTCTTATTCCAAAATCCTCCACTCTCTTTCCAGACTGAGACCTTCCAATCCCACTGCCAGGATAAAAGACTTGTTCCCAAAATTTGTTTGCACTGTAACCAGGCTTCCTGACAATCCCTCTTCATGGAATGAGGAAAAGCCAGCTTTTCCACAGAACCCATTGCTTCACAACTCTGACCTGGCCCTAAAGTCCAGCTTCCAATATGAATTATCCAATGTTCTTTAACTTTAAAGCACACAAGACCCCCATCCCAACCCTGCCCTGCCCAGCCCCTATTTAAAATAGCCTCAGGCTCTGCCCCAGATATTCCAGTTCTCTGTACTTTTCCCAAGCGTTCTAGGTGATTTTGAAGTGGGTGGTCAATGATCTTTGGAAAACAGTGTCCTAACATGCACGCAATCTTAGAATCACGTACACTATGTCTCACCCCAGCACCACAGCATCACAGCCTCAGAGCCTAACATCCTCCACTGACTGCACTTAATCCCCAAAATCTCCTGCTAAAGGACGTATCATTAAGATAGCTGAGAACTAGGTGAAATGGCACATGCCTAGGAGGCTAAGACAGGAGGATCACAAGTTCAAAGTCAGCCTCAGAACTTAGCAAGTTCCTAAGAAACTCAGCAAGACCCTGTCTCAAAATACAAAATAAAATAAAAAATGAGCTGGGGATGTGGCTTGGTGGTTAAGCACTCCTGGGTTCAATCCCCGATACCAAAAAAAAAAAAAAAAAAGAGACAGCTGAGGACTGACTGTCTGACCCAACTTTCGAAAATTAACATCCCCAAAGTCCCCATCAGTAGGCACTACTTACCTCTTGGGACACCTTGATACTTATCTTGGCCTTTTTCACAGTTATTTTCTTGGACTCTGATCTATTTCCATAACCACTGGAAATGTTCTGTGTTTTGCAACAATATCTAAAATCTAGTCATTTTCATCAGCCCCTGGCTGATGTTTCTACCTAGCCAGATCCAACCCTCCCCATCTAGCCCATCCAAGTGTAAATTATTGACTATGTCTACTTAATTCCTCAAAAATCACAGCCCATGGTCATATTTTTCTTAATCTGAAATCCTCTAGCACCAACTGTTTACATTGCTAATAGACACTTGTTATGCCTAATCCTGCTACCTATTTCCTGTCTGCCCAGTTAGATTGTAAATTAATATTATAAGTATTTGCAGATTAAATAATCCTAAATATAGTAACTTTGGGGGAACAAAAATTAAGAAATGTAAAATCATGGCAAAAGCCCTGAGGAACTGGCATTGCCAGAAAGGTCAAATTTAAAGGAGATATAAAGTTTTCACTGAGCCCTGGAAAGAAGAGGGTTTATTTTTAAAATTAAAAGGTCCTTATTTCTTTTTTTAATTTGTTCTAATTAGTTATAAATGACAATAGAATGCATTTTGACACAACATACATAAATGGAGTATAACTTCTCATTCTTCTGGTTGTACATGATGTAGAGCTACACAGGTCATGTAATCATATATGCACATAGGGTCATGATGTCTGATTCATTCTATTATCCTTCCTACCCCCATCCCCCTCCCCTCCCTTTACTCCCCTCTGTCTAATCCAAAGTACCTCTATTCTTCCATAGCTGCCCCACCTTGTTATATAAATTAGCATCTGCATATCAGAAAAAAACTTTCGGCCTTTGGTTGTGAGGGATAGGCTATTTCGTTTATCATGATATCCTCCAGCTCCATCCATTTACCGGCAAATGCCATAATTTCATATTTCTTTAAAGCTGAGTGATATTTCATTGTGTATATATACCATATTTTATTTATCCATTCATCTATTGAAGGGCACCTAGGTTGGTGCAATGTGAAATGAGCTGTTATAAACATTTATTTTTTTAAAGAACCTAACTTTTTGTTTTGTCAATTTTTCCAATTGTTTCTTTTGTTTCAATGTCATTGATTTCAGCTCTGATAATAATTATTTCCTGTTTTCTACTGCTTTGGGTGTTGATTTGTTTTTCCCCTCCTAGAGCTTTGAGATGTAATGTTAGATCATTTATTTGTTTACTTTCTATTCTTTTAATGAATGAGCTCAGTGCAATGAACTTTTCTCTTAACACTGTCATAGTGTCCCAGAGATTTTGATATGTTGTATCAGTTCTCATTTACCTCTAAGTATTTTTTATTTTATCCCTTATTTATTCTGCTATCTATTCATCATTTAGTAGTGTATTATTTAGTCTCCAGGTGTTAGAGTAGCTTCTAATTTTTATTTTATCATTGATTTCTAATTTTATTCCATCACCTTTCCTATTTACTGAGGGCCAATTATGTGCCAGGCTCTACACTAGGTTTATTATGTGACTACTTTTCTTTAATCCTCACAACTATCCTATGTGTCTCAAGGAAGTTATTGTGTTTCCTAACTTACATAACTAGAAAATGAAAATGCAGATATATTAGTTAGGAATATATATATATATATATATATATATATATATATATACGTATATATATGTATATATACATATATATACACACACACATATACACATACATATATATATATGATTATATATATATATGATTATAAAAAGGGGATTTCTTATATTGGCTTACAGGATTAGGCAAAGACACAAAATCAGGCAAAGACACATTAAAGAAAGAAAACTTCAGACCAATATGTCTAATGAACATAGATGCAAAAATTCTCAATAAAAATTCCAGAAAATCGAATACAAAAAGATATCAAAAAGATAGTGCACCATGATCAAGTGGGGTTCATCCCAGGGATGCAAGCTTGGTTCAACATACAGAAATCAATAAATGTAATTCATCACATCAATGGACTTAAAGAATCATATATATGATCATCTCAATACATGCAGAAAAAGCATTCGACAAAATACAGCACCCCTTCATGTTCAAAACACTAGAAAAACTAGGGATAACAGGAACATATCTCAACTTTGTAAAACCTATTTATGCTAAGCCCCAGGCCAACATCATTCTAGATGGAGAAGAAATTAAAAGCATTCCCTCTAAAAACTGAAACAAGACAGGGATGCTCTCTTTCACCACTATTTCACATAGTTCTTGAAACTCTAGTCAGAGCAATTAGACAAATGAAAGAAATTAAAGGGACACAGATAGGAAAAGAACTCAAATTAGCACTATTTGCCAACAATATGATTCTATACGTAGAGGATCCAAAAAATTCCACCAGAAAACTTTTAGAACTAATAAATGAATTTAGCAAAGTAGCATGATATAAAGTCAACACCCTTAAATCAAGGGTTTTCTATACATCAGTGACAAATCCTCTGAAAGAGAAACTAGAAAAAGTATCCCATTTACAATACCCTCAAAAAAAAAAAAAAAACATACTTGGAACCATCAACTTAACGAAAGAGGTGAAAAACCTCTACAATGAAAACTACAGAATGCTAAAGAAAGAAACTAAAAAAGACCTTAGAAGATGGAAAGATCTACCTTGTCCTTGGATAGGCAGAATTAAAATTGTCAAAATGACCATACTACCAAAAGCACTACACAGATTTAATGCAATTCCAATAAAAATCCCAATGACATTCCTCATAGAAATAGAAAAGCAATCATGAAATTCATCTGGAAAAATAAGAAACCCAGAATACCTAAAGCAATCCTTAGCAAGAAGCATGAAGCAAGTAGCATCATTATACCAGACCTTAAACTATACTAAAGAGTAATAGTAACAAAAATGGCATGGTATTGGCACCAAAATAGATTTGTGGACCAATAATACAGAATAGAGGACACAGATACAAACCCACATGAATACAGTTATCTCATGCCAGAAAAAGGTGCCAAAAACATATATTGGAGAAAGGATGACCTCTTCAACAATTGGTGCTAGGAAAACTGGAAATCTAGATGCAACAAAATGAAATTAAGCCCCTATCTCTCACTATGTACAAAACTCAACTCAAAATAGATCGAGGACCTAGGAATTAAACCAGAGACCGTGAGCCTAATAGATTAAAAAGTAGGACCAAATCTTTATCATGTCAGATTAGGCCCCAACTTCCTTAATAAGACCCCTATAAGAAATAAAATTAAGAATCAATAAATGGGATGGATTCAAATTGAAAAGCTTCTCAGCAAAAGAAACTATCAGTGAGATGAACAGAGATCCTGCAGCATAGGAGCAAATTTTTACCACAGGCACAGCAAATAGAGCACTAATCTCTAGGATATATAACAGACTCAAAAACCTTAACACCAAAAAAAAAATAACCTAATCAATAAATGGGCCAAGGAACTGAACAGACACTTCCCACAAGATGATATACAATCAACCAACAAATATATGAAAAAATGTTCAACATCTCTAGCAATTAGAGATCTTCAAATCAAAACTACTCTAAGTTTTCATCTCACTCCAGTCAGAATGACAGCTGTTAAGAATACAAACAAGTGTTGGCAAGGATGTGGGGAAAAAGGCACACTCACACATTGCTGATGAGACTGCAAATTGATGCAACCAATCTGAAAAGCAGTATTGAGATTCCTTGGAAAACTTGAAATGCCACCACCACTTGACCCAGCTATCCCACTCCTTGGTTTATACCCAAAGGACTTAAAAACAGCATACTATAGTGAAACAGCCACGTGTCTCTGGTTGTACACAAAGTAAAGTCACACCATCCATGTCTTCATACATGTCTTCATTTTGTTTATAGCAGCATAATTCACAATAGCTAAATTGTGGAACCAACCTAGATGCCTTTCAGTAGATGAATAGATAAAGAAACTGTGGTACATATACACAATGGAATATTACTCAGCATTGAAAGAGAACAAAATCATGGCATTTGCAGGTAAATGGATGGAGTTGGAGAATATTATGCTAAGTGAATTAAGACAATCCCCAAAAAACAAATGCCAAATGTTTTCTCTGATATTAAGATGCTGATCCATAATGGGGATGAGAGGAGGGAAACATGGGAAGAATGGAGGAACTTTAGATAGGGCATAGAAGAAGGAGGGAAGGGGAGGGGGCAGGGAGATAGAAAAGACGATGGAATGAGATGGACATCATTAACCCAAGTACATGTATGAAGACACTAACAGTGTGGCTCTACTTTGTGTACAACCAGAGGCATGAAAAATTGTGCTCTACATGTATACTATGAATTGAAATGCATTCTACTGTCATATATAACAAATTAGAATAAATAAATAAATTCAGCAGAAACAAAATAAGCAAACACTGGGCATGATGGCACATGCTTGTAATCCCTCCTTGTAATCCCACTCACTGGGGAGACTGAAGCAAGAAGATCGAAGTTTGAGGCTGGCCTGGGCAATTTTAATGAGACTTTGTCTCATAATAAGGTATACTGGGGATGTAGCTTAGTGCTCACCTAATATGTTCAAGGCCCTAGGTTTAATCCCCAGTACCAGGGGCAGGGGAAGGCAATGCTTAGATATTCTGTTTGAATTTTTTCCCCTGACCTGAAAAATACCCTTCCACTTATAGTATCTCGTTAAATTTTCACAACTTTGTGGAACAAAAAAGAAGAAGAAGAAGTGGGATAGTCCCACAATGGCCATCTGCAGGCTGCAAAGCCAGAGGAACCAGTAGCTGCTTAATCCAAGAAGTTGGAACTTCAGAAGGACCAGAAATGTAGCCCCATTTCAGGGCTGAAGGTCTGGAAAACTACCTGGAGAGTTTGGTCAGAGTTGGCTTTGGAAGAATGAAGCAGATAGAGACTGATGTCCTCAGGGGGTCCCAGAAGCGGTTGAAGCACCCTCTCAAGATGAATGGAGCTTGCCTCTGCAATGGCTTCCTCGTCCTTCCACTTTTTTGTTCCATCCAGCCCCCTACACACACACACACACACACACACATACACACACACACATACGCCTATTAGACAATGCAGTGCACATTTAGGATGGGTCTCCCTCTCTGGTTGCTGTCCCTTGCCAATCATTCTTGGAAACTCCCTCATCGACACACTTAGAAGCCTCTTAATTTTAGGCATCTCTTTATCCAATCAAGATAATAACCAGATTAACCGTTGTACTGAGATAACAACACAGATTGACTCCAATGTCTCCTGATCTATCTACTGCACTACTAACCAAGGCAACAATTATCTCCACCTCAGTTTACTAGAGTTTCATATTTCTTGAAGGTTCTGCATTAAGAAATTTTCAACAGGTTCAAAAATTTGTAAGAAAGGAGAGGAGTTCTTCTGGAAAAATCAGAGAAGAGCAGGCAGTTGGGGTAGACAGAAGAAAAAGGGAAATTTTTCTGCCATGTTAATTCTGCAAATTTTCTGTGGTATTCATTCCTCTATTCAACTTTGTGATACTAAACTTAAAGTGAAATGAAATGAATGTTTTGTCTGACATTTATTTAATAGAACAGGAAAACAGACTAAGCAGGCTGCTGCATTGTGACTCCTCCAAATAAGACTGCATGGCTGAGCCTCTGTAGCTTCTGTGTTAGACTGAAGGATCCCCTGGTCCCTTCCCTAATTGCCAAGGCTGCTCCCAGCAGGAATGCTGGATTACCAATGCTAGTTAAAGAGCATTTAGTGCCATGCCTGTCAGAACACTCTCAAAGCTTCCAGGTCTTCAGTGGATGCCAAGAACTAATTAATCGATCCCAATGGGAGTTGTCAGCTTGGAATGAGGGTACCACAAAGACTGGGAGCAGATGCAACACAGCCACAAGCCTCATACCCTCAGCACTCCAGCTACTGCATAAAGCAGCAGGGAATATGTTGGGTGCATTGGAGTCACAAGCCTAGGGCTCAGCCCAGGGATCTGAAGTCTTGCTAATCTTTCTGAATGTAATATCTCATCGGTAAATGAGAAGAATAATTCCTGAACTACTCATTGCCTAAGTCTCAGAGAGGCTCATATGAGGTATGTGTATGTGAGAGCTCCATAAAAACTAGGTTAAATGCCCCCTCAACTACTCCAAGAGCAATCTGTGCTTCCCCAAGAAGCATTCACCTTATTTTGTAGTTATTGGTTCTTTGTCTATCTTTGTCTGCTGTGCTATACCTAACAGTATACCAATATTACCAACTACCATATCCTAGTATCTACTGAATACAAGTAACCAACCAAGTGCTGGGGACTTGGTTGGTGCTCAGTAAGTATTTGCAAGATGAATGGATGGATGAATGCAGGCCTATAGAGTGCTTATTTCTTTTGTGAAAATCTCATGCCATGGTAAAACAAATCCTATGTCAACATCAATGTCTTAATTTATTGCAATTATTGGCAAATTTGCTTCATTTTATAACTAAAAAAATATCCATCAGCTACTTATGGTCTTCATGATATGTAGAGTCCAAAGGGAGGGAAACATGTACAAACAAAAAATCAAACGACAAGACACTTTTTAAGTGCCACTTCCAACAGACATCTCTTTTTATTTCAAGCTTTTCACAGAATTAATCTTCAGGGTGATTCCCCACATTCTAAAACCAGAAGTTTCTATATTTGTTGGTCATGAGCGTCTTAGTGACTTGATGGAGTATTTTAAATATCGATGGGATCATGCAGAAACCTCAGACTTTTCTTTGTGAAGGAGTGACTATTTCCTCAAAGTTTGGAGAAACAGAAGTAGACAGTATGTGTGGAAGATGTGGTGGAGGGTGCAGAGGGGAGCAGAGAATGCTACTGCAGACCCAGGGGAAACATTTGGTGAAAATAGATCCAGACTCAGGACTTATGGATGGGCTCCGGCATTTACAAAGATCTGAGTGCAATAAGAAGAAATTGGGGAGCAAATGCAATAGCAGAGACTTAATGCCCCAATATTTTTAGTACCTTAAAATTATAAATGCTCTTTTATCTCTTTTATGTAAAACAACCAGCTGGCCTAAAACTTGATGGTGCCACCAGCATGTTCTTTTAAGAGGTTTGTTTTGTTTTGTTTTGCTTTTGTTTTTGTTTTTGTTTTGTGGCGATGAGTCTGTAGAGGAGCTGAGGACAGGGGCATCTTGTGATACAGGGAAGCTTGGGAACAGTTCTGGTGAGGAAGAACTGAGTAAAGTCTTTATCACTGTGGAGAAGGGTGAGTGAGAGAAGGGAAAATGATGAAAAAGACAAGCTGAGAAGTCTAACAGAAAAGTCTTAAGCAAGTGGTTCAGTGGTTAAACACCCCTGGGTTCAAACCCTGTTAGCAAAAGAGAGAGCCAGAGAGAGCATTACTAAGTATGTGGAGAAACTGGAATTTTCATAAATGTCTGGTGACTAGTACACTTTGGTATAATCACAACTGAAACCGTGCTGCAAATCTACTGAAGCTATACAGTTAGCCCAGTATCTATGAATGTGATTCCTCTCTTGGATTTATATTTAAAAGTTCTGAAAGCTTATATTCACCAAAAGACAAGTAAAATAGTGTTCATAGCAATATTTTCATAATTGTATTTACTAGAAATAAACATTAAAATGGATAAAAAAAAAAAAAAAAAAAAGAAAAGTCTTCTTTTCCTAGCAACTAATTGACTACTAAAAGTTGCAATCCTTAAGTTTGAAGAGTTTAAAAGATAAAAGATAAGAGTTCTTTAATTATTTTTCTTATCTCCCTTAAAGATAACAAGCAAATATATGGTGAATAAAATTCCCACTATATCCACTACCCAACAAATAAGTGTGAGTTCAGTGTTACTTACCTGCTAAAAGTTCATCATGTTTTTCTCATATAAAACAAAAAAGGAAATCAGTCCAGTGCTCCAATAGTGCCTCTTGCTCTGAAAGTCCTTAAGGATGCAAGTTCTACTCCTTCCGGTCACCATTCCCCCATCTCAAGTACTGTCCTCGGCTTCAAGGTGGCAATATTAATTAATTAACCTGGGGGTCTGGAGTTGTGGCTCAGTTGCAGAGCACTTGCCTTGCACATGTGAGGCCCTGGGTTCAGTCCTCAGCACCACATAAAAACAAATAAACAGTAAAGATATTGTATCCATCTATAACTAAAAAAGAAAAAGAAGAAAAGAATTAGCCTGGAATAAGTGCCCATGGTAGATACTTTAAGGCTATAACAGAAACTGAAATTTGTCACCCAATATTAGTTCTCACCTTTGTCGACAGCTAGGCACAAGACAGCTGTTATGGGTTGGATCTTATATGTGCCCCAAAGGCTAAAGGCTTGGTTGCTGACCTGTGGAGTTACTAGGAGGTGGTGGACCCTTTAGTAGGTGGAGCCTAGTGAAAGGAAGTTAGATCATGAGGGCATGACCTTGAAGGGGATATTGAGACCATGGCCACTTCTTCTTTCTCTCTTTGTGTCCCTGCTACCCTGAGATGAGCAACTTTGCTACATCATGCATTCCCTGCCATGATGCTCTATCTCACCACAGGTTCAGAAGCAATGGAGCCAACTGACCTCAGACTGAAACCATGAGCCAAAATGAGTCTCTCCTCCATTTAAGTGATTATCACCAGTATTTTTTCACAGTGACAGAAAGCTGACAAAGAGAGTCAATAAAAATTAAGACTGCATTTTCCCTTGAAGCTAGGTGTGTGCATGTGCCTAAGTTCTACAAGTGGGACACAAATAGAAGTGCCACATGAGCAGCTTCCAGGGATCTTTCTATGGAAATAGCTGATGCCTACTGTTAGCACCCTTATCCTTGTCTCTCCCCACTTTCTTTCTTCTGAAACAATCATACTGCCACCTTGAAGCCGAGGACAGTACTTGAGATGGGGGAATGGTAACCTGGAAGGAGTGGAATTTGCATCCTTAAGGACTTTCAGAGCAAGAGCCACTATTCCAGCATTGGACAGCTTTTCTTTTGAGTTTTATATGAGAAAAACATACTTCTATCTTGATGAAACCACTGTTATTTAGAGGTTTGGTTATTGCTGCTCCTGTGCTTCATTAATACAGAGAAAGCCCAATATTCAATAAGAAACAGACCCCAACTTTGAGTTTCATAAACTTTAGAAGGATATGAATTGTATACACATAAGTACCAATCTGCACAAAGTAGAAGATTATGAATTTCACAAGAGAAACCAAACAAAATGTTATCTTGATGAATAAATAATAAAAAGAAGATGAATCACTTCTGTCAGGAGAATATGAAAGAGGCATCCTGCTGTCTGATCACCATGTGAGCTGCTTCCCTGCACCACACTCTTCTGCTGTGAAGTTCAGCCTGACTTCAAGCCTTAAAGAATGGAACCAGCTGCCTATGGACTGAGACCTTTGAAACCGTGAGCTCCTGAATAAACTTTTCCTCCTCTACGATTGTTCTGTTTGATTCTTTTAATCACAAGAGTGGAAAAGCTGACTAAAACAAAATGCATAGAAAATTATAGCCAAGATAGAAGAAGCACTTAAAAAATTTGAGGGAAGCATAGATAGAAAAAGTCCATAATTATTTCATTTAAACTTCAAACCTGAGCACACCACTAAGATAGAAAGTGGCTCTATTTTGATTCTTTGTACTTTTTTAGCTAAAGTAAGTTAAGGTTCAATCTGGGAATAAATGGGATGTTCTCTAAGATATATTTTCATACAAAAATTCATATAGGGAAACACGGATGTTCTAACCCTAACCTTAACCCTAACGCTAACCCTTATCTTACTCCCAACCATGATCCAAGCCCTACCATGGATGCCCTACCATACAAAAACGTATACAATTCAGTGCATATTTATACATGTATTGACATAAATATTCATATAGTCACATATAAATTTACATATAAGATCATATTTATTCATTTGCATACACATGCCCTGTATTTTATCTAAATGTAGCTTTGCATCTTACCCTAAATTTTTCCATACACAGGAACACATATGTTTTAAAGGTTTCCATGCATATTTTTCATATATATTCATATAAATATTCATATTTATTGATATATATGTTCTAACCCTAACCCTAACACTACCTTCTAACTTGGTCCAAACCCTAACAACTAATGGAAGCCATGAGATGATTCTTATTAAAAATCTTATATGTTTATATGACTATACATACTTATGTTAATATCTACATTCACATTTTTGCATATAAAGTGGCATATGTTTATATTCACTCATTTGCATATTCTTACCCTATGAGTAGATCCAACCAAAAACAAGCATGTGTCATGAAATTCATCTGTATATAAAGACAAATACTTATACATGTTTTTGTATAGATTCTCACACAAAAATTTATATACATAAATATGTATGTTTTTACCCTAACCCTGCCCCTAATGCTAGCCCTAAACTTGCTCCTAAGCCTTGCACAACCCCTACCTTGGAGCCCCTGCTGCTATACAAAAATGGATATAATTTATTGCATACTTATACATGTGTTGACATAAATATTTATATATTCACATATAAATATACATATATGTTCACACCCATTCATTTATTTATGCATGCACTATATTTTATCCAAACTAGTTATGCATCTTACTCTAAATTTCCCCATATGTTTTAAGTGTTTCTGTGTATATTTTTACATGTCTATTCATATAAAGATTCATATTTATGGATACATATATTCTAACCCTAACCCTAACCTTACTGTCTGACTAGGTTCAAATCCTAACACTAACAGTAGCCATTAGTCAATATTTATTTAAAATCATATATATTTACATGAATATTCATATTTTTAACTCGTATTTACATTTTCACAAATGAAATGACTTATATGTCCATATACACACATTTGCATACACACTCATTATGAAATTCATCAACATCTAAAAACAAATAGCTATCCATGTTTTTGTGTATATTTTCACCTTTTTTATATAAAAATTCATATATGTGAATATACCCCTAACCCAAACCCTAACGCTAGCCCTAATCTTCCTTCTATGCCTGACACAACCCCTACCATGATAGCCGTTCTATACAAAAACACATATAATTTAATGCTTATTTATACATGTATTGACATAAATATTCACATATTCACATAGCAATTTAAGTATATATTCATGTTTGTTCATTTGCTTATTTTGCAGGCCATATATTTTATCAAAGCCATAGCTATTCATTTTACTCTAAATTTTTCCATGTACAGAACCACATATAATTTAAGTGCTTCTGTGTATATTTTGACATGTCTATTCATATAAACATTCTTATTTATGGATATATATGTTCTAACCCTAACCCTAACCCTAACCCTACCTCTGACTAGGTCCAAATCCTAACACTAACAGTAGCCATGAGGTAATTTTTATTAAAACTCATATATGATTTTATAAATATTCATACCTATGTAGACATCTCCATTTACATTTTCACATATGAATTGGCATATATGTCCATGTGTACTCATTGGCACATTTGTACCCAAGGAGTAGACCCAATTGTAACAATTCACATAACATGAAATTAATCTGTATGTAAAAACAAATACTTATATAAGTGTTTGTATATATTTTCATGCATATTTTTCTACAAATATTCATATATGTGGATATGTGTTTTACCCTTACCCTAACCCAATACCAGCTGTAAATTTTGTTCTAAGCCTGACACAACCCCTAAAATGGAAGACTTTCTATACAAAAAGTATATCATTCAATGCATAGTTATATATGTATTGACATAAACATTTATATATTCACATATAAATTTACATATATGTTATGTACATTCATTTGCGTATGTATGATCTATATTTTATCCAAATGATAGCTATGCATCTTACACTAAATTTTCCTTATAGAGAACCTCACATGTTATAAATGTTTTTGTGTACATTTTAACATGTATATTCATGTAAATATTCATGTTTATGGATACATATGTTCTGACCTTAGTCCTAACCACTACTCTTCGAACTAGGTCCAAATCCTAACATGACAGTAACAACATAAAAAGGACACAAAGGACCATAAACTGCCATTGGGGATACAAATTATAAGCCCAGGAAAGCATGCACATTGTTTGGAGGCAACTAATACTGAATCTGGATGTGCTGCCCTGACCCATGGACCTACCAGTTCTATAGCTGCTAGTTTTGTACAAGGCCAGAGCTAGAGTCATCTCCAAGCAAGATCCAAGTTTGGATGAACTCCATCCTGCCACTTGGTCCTCCACCAGTAAATCCAGGGTAAGTCCAAGTATCTGCACTGAATGAAGATGTGGTATGGAGTCTCTAACAGCCCCTAATAAAAGAATCACAACAAAGAGCCCTGGATTCCTCCTCTGTTGGTAACTCTTAAGTTTCACCTTTTAAGAAGCAGCTCCTGGGGCTGGGGATGTGGCTCAAGCGGTAGCGCGCTCACCTGGCATGAGTGCGGCCCAGGTTCAATCCTCAGCACCATATATAAACAAAGATGTTGTGTCCGCCGAAAACTAAAAAATAAATATTAAAATTCTCTCTCTCTCTTTAAAAAAAAAGAAAAAAAGAAGTAGCTCCTGGCTTGCTCTCAGGCTGAGCTGAGATTAAGTACTTGAACAAGACCCCAGTTATCTACCAGGAACCAGATGCCATTTGATTCACTGTTTCAGTTATGGGTTGCATAACAAATCACCCCCAAAACTTAGCAGCTTAAAACAAACCAGATAACAGAGTTCTCTATGCCAAAAAAAAATGGTGATTTTTAAATCCCACAGTGGTTGTTAAGTTACATTAACAAATTTTGCAAATTCAAAACTAGTAAGTACTTTCTGCATTACTTTATAAATACTTTCCAGATTTTTACTGACTTAATTGGTTTTGACCATAAAATGTAGGAATACGGCCTATAGGAAATACAGGAATAAATTATAGGAAGAAACAAAGTATTTGCTACATAAATCCTCAATTTCCCAGAATTATGATGCTTGAGAAAAATTGTGTAATGCAATAATTCTGAAATCACAATGTAAACACCAGTTAGTGTTACTGCTTATCCTCAAGTGAATCCTTACTAGGAAATCAAACCAACAAATCCTGGCTACAGAGAAAGATAGTAAATGTGTCTAGTTTCTAGTAAATCCCATACTTTCTCAGCTACATCCTTCCCCAATCACACAGATGGGTCTCCTGAGAGTGTGTTTTAAAGAAAAAAATTGAATGGAATGACAATAACCAGAACTGCAGTAATGACTGGTCCCCAGATCCCACTGGTGTGTTATGTACCTTCTTGTACATCAACAGCTGGAGGGCACATTCATGCTACCTCTATAAAGGCAAACATTGCTAAGCAAGGAGAACACTATAAAATAGTTTACTGTAGCTCTGAAGCCCCTGACCCCAACTACCAAAAAAAAAAAAAAAAAATTCCCCAGTGAGGAAATTAAATTCCAGTTAAGATTTAGAATACTTAGCCAACTTTCAAAAATGTTCCCAAATACACAGTCCACTCAAATTTCTAGTGAATGAAAGCTCAGTCATTTTTCCCTTCTCACAAAATCAGCAGAAACTTTTATTATTCTGTAGGCCAATCTTATCCCATTCTCAGCTACATCCAATAGAAGTTACATGTGAACTATTTCAGGTCATTAGCACCATTTAAATAACTTCTGTTTGGAGTCCATGAAAGTGAGATCAAAGTTCAGTTCTGGTGATCAGGCAGCAGCTCCCAGTTCTTCAAGTATTGGCCCCCCAGAGATCATCCCACACGTGTATAAGATCCAGCCTCATTACCTTGCTTGCTTTGCTTCTTTCCCTCTTTAAGGACCAGAAATAAGTGATGCAGACACATCTTCACCAGTTGACCCAGAATTTATCTTCCTGTTGGTTATTTGACTGTCAAACTTTTCATTTCACTCTTGGCTCAGGTGTGGCTTTCCTGGACACTGTGTTCCATCTCTCTTCCAGAAATTCATAATGAACACCTGTGACCATCCACCCTCCACACTCTCAAATCCCTGCACTCTTTCCTTACTTTGCTCCTCTATGATAGTACTTAATCACACTGCCTTGTAATTATGGGGCTCCCTCTGTACATAATAAATTCCCTGCAGTATTGTGCTCCGCTTTGGTGAACACTGATTTCGCATGTTATCTGACACATGGAAATTTCTCAAACAATATTGTTTGAACAAATTGATTTTTTGTCTATAGCCCTGGATTATGTTTTGGGGGGTTTGTGTATTTGTTTTGTTTTGTACTGGGAATTGAACCCAGAGCACTTAACCAATGAGCCACATTCCAACAAGACAGGGTCTCACTAGTTGCTCCGGGCCTCACTAAGTGGTTCAGACTGGCTTTGAACTTGCAATCCTCCTGCCTCAGCCTCCTGTGCTACTGAGGAGCCATGCACCATTGCACCCAACTTGGATTATGCTTTTCAATTTAGGTTCCAACCATGTTTTCTTCCCCAAGTTTGGCCTGGGCTTTCCTTACCAACACAACCCAGCTTCAGAGCCTTCTGATAAAGTTAACATGACGTTTTGCTGCTCCCTCTTGGCCACAACCAATCTTCTTCTACCATGCAAACCTTTCTTCTTCTATCCCAAGTGAAAGTAAATAAGTATCCTCAGACACAAAGAAACACAACAAAAGAGCACAGAAGACCAGTGCAAACCTATTTCTACTATTTGAAATACAATTCTAAGCGCTACCTGATCTACCAAAGACCACGCTCAGCTGAGCATGCACCAGGCATTAGGCACTATGCTGGACTTTAGTACATATCATCACATTTAATCCTGCCAGCCGTACAAGGAAGAGATTATTATCCCCATTTTACAAATGAGAAGACTGACATCTAAAATGTATGTAACTAACCAAAAATAACATAGTAAGTAAATAACGGGGTTAGAATTCCTACCCAGATGTGTCCAACTCTGGTGACAATGCCAGTGCCATTTCCACTATGTCACTCAGCCTTACTGCCATGGTCTCAAATGGACTCTACCAAATTTACCTAATGAACATTCTAGGAAGAATAAAAAATATATCTTGAAAACAGAAGATACAAAGACTAAAAAAAAAAAAAAAGAAAGACTTGGAAAAGACAAAGAATTGTTTGTGACAGTTAATGACAGAGTAATGCAAAACATTGTAACTCTGTTTGATGATGGTGTAGCATTTTAGTGCATGATAGAAAAATTTACAGTAATTAGGAAAATCACAGAGGCCTTCATAAACAAAAATCTCTCATGTGTTTTGAAAAAAGAGCACTATTGGTCTGGGGAGGTAGCTGAGGGGTAGAGCACTTGCCAACATGTACAAGACCCTGAGTTTGATCCTCAGCACTCCAAAACGATAATAATAATAAAATAAAATAAAAATAAAAACTCTATTTGAACAAAGAGAACCAAGAGTTAATTATAAGATTGCAACAGTTTTTCCCACCATCCTTCTTCACACACACAAACTTTCTCATTAGTTGTTATGAATATAAAATTAGCCAAGCCAGAAGTGACCAGCACCACATCACCGTGCAACACAAAATGTTCTCCTGCAATCAGATGACTGAACAAGAGTAATCAGAGAAGGCATTTTCACTTTCAGATAATCTAATGCTGACTTAGAGAAAGTATGCATTTCCTTGATGAAATGACAGATAAGAGTGCATTAAAAAAAATGTACATGAGGGGGGAAAGTGATGCTTAAGCAAGAGCCAGGGTTTTAGTGTAGAAATCTGGGTTCCTTAATGGAGCTTCAAATTAACTCTGATTTGCCTCCTCTCCTCCAATTCTTCTCCCCAACCATCTAACTGCCTTGATTTATTGCCAGCCACTTAAAAAAAAAAAGTCCATTCACTCAAACTTTCCAGCCACACTGACCTTCTTCCTATTCATTGAACACACTCTTTCCTGTGTCCAGCCCTTCACTCCAAGTGCTTTAGCCCCCTCAACACATCCATCAGTTAACTGCCTCCTTTCAGGTCCCAGCCTAAGAGTGATCCTGCCTTGGACAGAGAGCTTCCCTAGCCATTCAGTGGGAAGCCAGTCTCTCACACCATTCTCTCTTTTGACCCTTCTCTTGCCTTTAAAGCATGGGCTATTCTTTACAAAGATGCATTGCCGTGTGAATTTATTTGCTTAAATCTCTTCTACACTAGCTTCTTGTGCCTAGGAATCTTGCTATTTCATTCACTACCATTTATCCAAGATCAAAACACAGGGTCTAGCAGTTAGTAGGAGCTCAAAAGTATTTACTAAATGAATCAAAGTCCATAATATCTCTATGTTCTTAATCAAGTAAGTCCTCTATCAAAAAAACACAAATGCATGAAAAACTTCTGATAAGAGAATCTCTTCAAGACTATAAAAATTATAATAAATATAATTGCTGAGGGAAATATTTCAAAATGTTGGATTTCATAATGCCAAAATAACTTAATTGTACCACTGAATCATCTTAATAAATATATTAAAAAAATTTAAAACACTATCCCCAAACATTCCTTCTTCATCACATTGTGATTAATTCTCAGCTATCCCCTCCAGTAGTGCTCAGAGTTTTAATTGGGCTTCATTTCAATCTAAACTCACTGCAATTTATTTTTCCTACCAGTATAAATTACTTTATTTGATCAAGTGTTAATCATTCAAATAATAACTTACGTTAATATTCATGTCTTATTTACATGCTCTGAAGTTGAGGCTTGGTATGATTTTAAAATTAATTCTGCAACTATATTGAAAAACTTAATGCCGGGCTGGGTTGTGGCTCAGTGGTAGAGTGCTCACCTAGCATGCACGAGGCACTGGTTCCATCCTCAGCACCACGTAAATGTAAAATAAAGATATTGTGTCCACCTTAAAAAAAAAAAAAAAACTTAAGAATAAATATTTTTTAAAAAAAGAAAAACTTAATGCCTACACATGTTTTATCCTTTCCAAAATTGCCTTCTTCAAAGAGAAATCTATTTATAGCCCAGGTTGTACAACCATGTCTGGATTTTTTGTTTCATTGTTTGCTATATTAGAATCATCTGATTCACTCACAAAAGAATTTCATGAAATGATAGTTTTTCATCCTCTGCATCCAACCCATTTCCAACTCCTGAGATCTCCTTTCCCAAAAACCTCTTGAAGCCACTCACTTCTCTCTATCTCTACCATTTCCACCATGTCACCATCTTCTTCTGGCTGGAGAACACTGCCATATATCTTCCTGGTCTCCCACACCTACCCTGGCTTCCTTAACCCACTCTCAAAGCCAGAATGTTCTTTCCAAGCTCCATGGGGCTTTTTGGTCCTACACACACTCTACCTACTGTCCAACCACACTGACCCTAGAGCTGCCTGGAGGCTCCTTGCTCTATATGCAGAAATCTCAGACCCAGTTTCCTACATTGCAGTCCTGAGACATTACCTCCTAACTTTGTGTATTCAGATACCAGGTCCTAGCCAACAAGGACTTTATTTGGCTTCACCATCCCCAAGGTATACTTCAGCTTCACTTCCCCTGTCTCTCTGGCTTTGGGTTTTCTCCACATTTTGTGTACCTGAAGATTTCCAATTTTTTTTAAAGTTTTAAACTGTTCTTTTTTAAAATTAAACACTTTATATTACACACCTTCTTTTGGAATTAAAGTTCTCTTCCTAGTCTTTCATAATTATACTAGCTAAAAATGGTTCCATAAGGCTGGGGTTGTGGCTCAGTGGCAGACTTCTCACCTAGCACGAGTGAGGCCCTGGGTTCAATCCTCAGCACCACACATAAATACGTAAAATAAAGATATTGTGTCCAACTAAATCTAAAAAATAAACATTTAAAAAATAGTCCCATAATCTCTGTATATAAAGAAAGACAGTCTGAGGATAGACCATTCTCAAAAAATAAATGTTCCTATGTTTGGAATAAAATTCTGTGGATAAATTAAGAACCAAGACACATATCCCTGAGTTAGTAGGTCCTGGATTAAACACTTTACATCCCAAAGCTGCCTAACTGCAATATGTTGTCTTCCATCACAATTCAGCATAACTAAAGACTGTCAATTCAGACCCACCTACCTCTCACAGGAATAAATATCCCATGGACTGCAACATCCTCGGAACTATGAAAATGGTATTCTCAAATGCTGAGGATTTTTGCTGTCCTGTGTCATGAAGGATTTGATCATAAAAACAGAAGCCACACTAGACATTTTCAATTAGAAAAAGGTTGGTACAGGGAAATAGATGTTTATACCATTACTAGAGAATAGGAACGAAAGGTCTAGAATATCACTTCAGTACACCTCCAAGTGCAGGGATTTTAAAGATTCAATGAAATTGGCAAACCTTAGGAACTCACCAAAGCTACTGGGAGGCACCATCAATAATCCCAGGAGAATGCTCAATAGCCATGGGCAAAACCCATACCTGCCATCTGCTCATACCTGCAAATCTGCTGTAAAATAATAGCCATTTCTTCCCTTCCATCTTCCAAATCTCACCTGAGCACCTATCATTAGCAGACTAAGGAGAAGCCTGTTCTTAAGGAAATGTAGTTCCAGGACTGGATCCCTGTAGTTGAAGGATGAAGATGGTCCTACCTACAATAATAAGCACATACCTCTACCCATTATTGCACAGTGTGTGTGTGTGTGTGCACGCGCGCGCGCACGTGCCCCTTTCTTTCCTCCGCCCAACTCCTCAACTATATGAACCCTTAGAGTGAAAAGGCTTTTCCTATCTGTCTGATGTCTAGCAAGAACCTGAAAACCATACTAAGAAACATATGATAAATAAATGATTGGCTACCTTGATAGATGGATGGATGGATGAATAGATGACAAGAATTAATAATAAGCTGTACAGCAAATCATAAAAATACTAGAGAGATTCATGATAGCTATCTAAAAAGATCATACATTATTTCTACTCCTATTTTTTTGAACTTTCTTAAAGTAGTGCAGTTTTCAAAATGCTAGGGATTTTTCTCCACATTGTTACTCAACTTTCATCTTACTCTCAATTTTTAAATATTCAACTTTCCCACAATCCCTTTCTGAATCTCCTCCAAAGTCCTTAGCTTTATCAAAACAGAGTTAGGGGGTTTGAGTTCTGATTACCTACATACTCCAAACAAGTCATTACAAATCTGTAAACCTGTGTATGCTATTTACTCTACAACTCTGGCAAGGGCAAAGGGAAATACTATTACTATAATTTCTCCAACTAAATCTACTTTTCCTCAAGGATAGAAATTCAAGGTTGTTATTAAACAGTTCTTTTTAAATATTTATATTTTTTAGTTTATTCATTCTGCAAATTTTAACTTTTTATAAGCCTAATGTTTTGTTAGGACTTGGAAATACAATGACCTTAATAAAGGTATTATAAAATAGGAGAAGCTCCTAACAGAAGTATATTCAAGAATCCTATAAAATTTCAGAGGAATAAGCAATGGTATTATTTAAGAGGATCAGTGTCACACTAAGAAAAGAGAGGGATCCTCACACATCAGATAGAGCACTAATCTCTAGGGTATATAATGAACTCAAAAAGCTAAACACCAAAAAAAACTAATAACCCAATCAATAAATGGGCCAAGGACCTGAATAGACACTTCTCAGAAGATGATATACAACCAATCAACAAATATATGAAAAAATGTTCAACATCTCTAGCAATTAGAGAAATGCAAATCAAAACCACTCTAAGATTTCATCTCACTCCAGTCAGAATGGCAGCTATTATGAAGACAAACAACAGTAAGTGTTGGCAAGGATGCAGAGAAAAAGGTACACTCATACACTGTTGGTGGGGCTGCAAATTGGTGCAGCCAATATGGGAAGCAGTATGGAGATTCCTTGGAAAACTTGGAATGGAACCACCATTTGACCCAGCTAGCCCTCTCCTCGGTCTATACACACGAACTTAAAAACAGCATACTACAGGGACACAGCCACATCAATGTTTATAGCAGCATAATTCACAATAGCTAAACTGTGGAACCAACCTAGATGCCCTTCAGTAGATGAATGGATAAAAAAATGTATCATATATACACAATGGAATATAACTCAGCAATAAAAGAGAATAAAATCATGTTATTTGCAGGTAAATGGATGGAGTTGAAGAATGCTAAGTTGAATAATGCTAAGTGAAGTTATCCAGTCCCAAAAAATAAATGCCAAATGTTTTCTCTGATATAAGGAGGCTGATTCATAGTGGGATAAGGAGAGGGAGCATGGGAGGAATAGACGAACTCTAGATAGGGCAAAGGGGTGGGAGGGTAAGGGAGGGCGTATGGAGTTAGAAATTATGGTGGAATGTGATGATCATTATTATCCAAAGTACATGTATAAAAACACAAACTGGTGTGAATATACTTTATATACAACCAGAAAAAAAAGAGATAGAATTTGAGCCTATCCCTGCAGTATGGATTGCAATACAGCAAGATAAGGAAAAAGACTTTCCAGATAGAGGAAGGTGCACATACAAAGACTTAAAGACTTCTGTTGGGCTCAGTCAATAGGGAGAAGAATTCCATGACAGGTATGGGAATAAGATATTTTTTGTGGATATTAAACATTCTGCAATTATAGGAAAAGCTAGAGAAGTACAAACCTGGAAGAAAGACAAAGAATCAGAGAAAAATCACTGACCAGAGACAATGAAAACAGAGTTGATGAAGAAAGCAAGAGAAAGTGCTTGCCTCTGTGTCTGGTGGTTGTTCTGAAGTCACTATAGGTCAGCAGGCTCGAAAAAAAAAATCTGGACATAAATAATGGAATAGTAAGTACACATCAGACCCTGTGACAACAAACAAGAACCTGTAAGGACAAGTTGGAACTACAAAACAAACTGAAAGCAGCATCTGTCTTTAACTATGCAGATGCTTTGGTATCCTTTACCTCAGAATGCACCCACTCCTGGCCCAGGACTCAGAGAAGTTGAAGGGGGAAACCTGGCAAGAGATGGAGAAGCTGTGGATCAAGAGGCTGCTCCCACCTCTTAAGTAAGCCAGCCCTGAGCCCTCACTGCCTCCTGAGCATGAAGCTGGCTGTATCACTTCCACCTTCCAAATCTTCAACAAATTTCTCTTGTGACCCACCCTAATATAGAACCATATTTGGAAGTTGTTTCTGAGGTACATAGTTCCACTCAGTGACACAGTACAAAACCAGAAGGCATGAAAGATAATTCAAGGAATAGAACACATTGCTGTTGCTGGAATGTGAGAAGTTGGGGGAGGAAGAAGAAGAGGAAAATGAACCTATAGAGAAGATTGGTCAAATTCAAGTGGTAAGCTCCCTGTCTATTCCAGGATGGTTTTAAGAGTTATGAGGCTAAGCAGAAATTAACCAGTGGCCTATTAGCTGGATGATTTCAATTCTCATCACCTCTTCCTGAAAACAAAGAAATATTACATTTCCTGGTTGCCCTTACAGTTAAGTTCAGAGTCATCTAACTGAGTTTGGAACAATGGGATTTGGGTAGAAGTGAAAAGCAACCCATCATTCCTGTCAATAACATGTCCCACAAAATCCTTCCTCTTCTCTTTCCACTATGTTCTCGCTCATCTGTTTTCCTGTCTGTGTTCCCAGAAGGAAAGGATTCTAAGACACACGAAAGAAGGAACCCAGATCCTTTGAGTCAATTCTTGGAGGAAATTCATTTCTTCCTTGGATCCTGCACCTAATCATATAAACCTTTGTAAAAGATTTGAAGCATAAGAGGGAATTCAACACAAAGGAGAGTCTCTGTTACCAGATTTGGAAGTGTAGGGAGCCATGTGGCAAAAAAAAAAAGAATAGTGTAAGTGGCTTCTACGAGTTGAGAGCAGACCAAAATGACAGCTAGCAAAAACACAAGGACTTAAGTCCCACACCCACAGGAATTCACCACCAACAAGAATGATCTTGGAAGCATATTCTTCCCCAAAGCCTCCAAAAAAAAAAAAATGCAACTTGGCCAACACCAGACTTCAGACTCATGAGAACATGAGCAAATATTCTACCTTCTCCATGACCAGGCTTCCAACTGTGAGTTAATAAATGGGTGTTTCTTTAAGCTACTAAATTGTTATTATTGTTGTTTCATTTTTTTGTTGGTGCATTAGAGTTGTACATAATGATGGGATGTGTTGTTATGTATTCGTACATTCACACAATATAATATAACTTGGCCAATATCACTTCCTAGCACTTCTCTCTCCCTTCCCACCTCTCACCCATTGGTCTCTTTCCTCTACTGATCTTCCTTTGATTTTCATGAGATCCCTGCCATCCCCACCCAGCTTTTCTTTTCCTTTTCCTCTGTAAATTCCACATATGAGAGAAAACATACAACCCTTGACCTTCTGAGTTTGGCTTATTTCACTTAACATGATGGTCTCTAGTTCCATCCATTTTCCTGCAAATGACATAATTTCATTTTTTATTTGTAGCTGAATAAAACTTCATTCCTAGGATTCAAACCTAGGTTGATTCCATAGTTTGTCTATTGTGAATTGTGCTGCTATAACCATGCATATGCATGTGTCACCATAGCATGATGACTTTAATTCTTTAGGATAAATGTCAAAGAGTGGTATACCTAGGTCACATGGTAGTTCTGTGCCTGGTCTTCTGAGGAACCTCCACACTGATTTCTATAATGATTGTGCCAATTTACAGTCCCACCAACAGTGGGAGAAAAAAAAAAGTGTTCCTTTTTCTCCACTTCCTCTCCTAAACTACTAAGTTTATAGTAATGTATTATGCAACAAATAAAATTAATAAACAGGCTCTTCTATATTGATGAAAAATGAAGCAGTAGTTCGCTGTGAGAAGATGGCGGCGAGGGGAGTGCATTGCCCCCGTGTGCTGCTTCACTGTGTGGGAGTATGACAAGTCAGGACGGCTAAAGGATATCTTGTTAGGAATTTCCACCAATAGTGGGGTGCTCCAGAACCTGGAGGAAGGATTTCCATCGCACGAGGATCGGCTACGGGGACTCAAACGCGAGAGGTTTGTTGCACGGAGGGTAACACTGCTTATTCAGCAAACCGCCCCGCGGCTAGAGTCTGCAGCGCGCGCTGGGAAACGAGGAGATAGTGACGCAGGGATACAGCGCTGCAGTTTCTGCCAGCCTTGCAAGCACCGTACTCAGGGCTGAATTCTGGGTTCGAGACGGGGGAAGGAAGCGGTCCATCTCGGTTCTCCACACCGGTCAGACCACAGAGGAGGCCAGCAGCGACCATGTTGGAAAGCTGACGTCACCATCCCTGTTTTCGACTGACCGCAGCTCATTCAGCCATAGAACAGGTAATTTCAGGCTGCAATTCGCCTGCGGCTTGCAGACAGATTGCTAGGGTTCAGTGCATGGGTGCTTCTTAGAACCTGATCTTATCGGAGCGAACACCGAGCGCGGGGCGGCCGAGTTCCGGCTCCCGGAACCGTCCCGGAACCGCCCTGGCCCAGGGCTGCGGAGCCTGCGGAGGCTGCTTCTTGGACCCTGCTCCTATCAGAGCATACACCAAGCACTAAGCGGCCGAATTCCGGCTCCCGGAACTGAGCCCGCGGGGACTGCTTCTTGGAGCCTACCCTTATAGGAGCTTATACCGAGCACGGAGCGGCCGAGTTCCAGCTCCCGGAACTTCCCTGGCCCGGGGCTAGGAGCCCGCGGAAACTGCTTCTCGGTCCAGGTCCTACTGAGGGCCGGTCAGGACTCACCCGTTGCTTTGGTTGCCCGGCAAGGGGAACGAAATGCTGCCATTCGCATAGGATACCAACATGGCAGAGATCTGATGTCATCAGAAAGCGGCGGAGGAGAGAACTTCATCAATACCAGCGGCAACAGAAACAGTTGGTCTCCTGGTAGGGGGGGTGAGGCACAGACACCCGAGTCTCCTCAATTTGTCTTCGAGCCAGAGGGGAGGAGCCGGGCCGCCGCCAGCGCCCGGAGCAGGCCCAGCGGCTCGCCAGCGTGGTGACCACGTGACCCCAATTGGAGAGGGGGCGGAGCGGAGCCGCCACCCGCACCCGCAAGGTGGGCAGACCCGCGACCCAGTGGTACATGGGTGTGGTAGGAGGGGCAGGGCAGAGCCGCCGTTCGCGCTTGCAAGGTAAACAGACCTGTGACAGCCTGGCGGGTCAGGCCCAGTGGCCTGCCAGTGTGGTACACACGTCACCCCAACTGGAGTAGGGGCAGAGCAGATCCTTCTCCCACGCCCGGATCAGGCCCTGCCGGTGTGGTGGTCACGTGACCCCAATTGGAGTGGGGGCGGAGCGGAACCGCCATCCGTGCCCGCAGGGTGAGCAGACCTGTGACCAACCTGCAGATCAGGCCCAGGGGTCCGCAGGCGTGGTAGAAGGGGCAGGGCAGATCCGCCGCCCGCGCCTCCAAGGTAGGCAGACTTGCAACAGACCGGCGGATCAGGCCCAGGAGCCTGCCGGCGTGGTACACACACCACCCTAATTGGAGTAGGGGCAGAGCAGAGTCGCCGCCCGTGCCAGGAACAGGCCCAGCGTCCTGCAGGCGGGGTAGTCACGACACCCCAATTGGAGTAGGGGCAGAGCAGAGCCTCCACCCATGCCCGAAAGGTGGGCAGATCTGCGACCGACCAGCGGGACAGGCCCAGTGGCCTGCCGGTACGACAGACACGTCACCCCATTTGGAGTAGGGGCAGAGTAGAGCTGCTGCCCGAGCCTGCAGGGTAGGCAAACCTGCAACCGACCGGCGGATCAGGCCCGGTGGCCTGCCGGCGTGGTACACTCGTCACCCCAATTGGAGTAGGGGCAGAACAGAGCCGCCGCCAGGGCCCAGAACAGGCCCAGTGACCTGCCGGCGTGGTAGCCACAACACCCCAATTGGAATAAGGAGAGAGCAGAGCCGCCGCCCGCACCTGCAGGAAAGATACGCAAGCAGTATGAAAAGACAAGGAAAGAAAGGACCACAAGCAATGCAGGTCAACGCAACTTTAGAAGAGGTAACAGCTGCAGCAGATGGAATGTCAGATAAAGAATTCAGGATATACATGCTTCAGATGATCTGGAGTATCAAGGAAGACATTAAACAGCAAAATCAGACAATGAAAGATCACTTCGACAATGAATTACACAAACAAATCCAGGAAGCAAAGGATCAACTATACAGGGTGATAGAGGTTATAAAAAACAAACAAACAGAAATCCTAGAAATGCAGGAAGCAATAAACCAACTTAAAAACTCAATGGAGAATACTACCAGGAGAGTAGAACACTTAGAAGATAGAACATCAGACAATGAAGACAAAGTATTTCAACTGGAAAAGAACATAGGCAGTTCAGCAAGACTGTTAAGAAACCATGAGCAGAACATCCAAGAAATATGGGATAACATTAAGAGACCAAACTTAAGAGTCATTGGGATACAGGAAGGTACAGAGCTCCAAACCAAAGGAATGAGCAGTCTATTCAATGAAATAATACAAGAAAACTTCCCAGACTTGAAGAATGAGACAGAATCCCAAATCCTAGAAGCCTACAGGACGCCGAATGTGCAAAATCATAAGAGATCCACACCTAGACACATTATAATGAAGATGCCCAACATACAGAATAAGGAGAGAATTTTAAAAGCTACAAGAGCAAGGAAGCAGATTACATTTAGGGGTAAGCCAATCAGGATAACAGCTGATCTTTCAACACAGACTCTGAAAGCTAGAAGATCCTGGAATAACATATTTCAAACACTGAAAGAAAATGGGTTCCAACCAAGAATTGTGTATCCAGCGAAATTAAGCTTCAGGATGGAAGATGAAATTAAAACCTTCCACGATAAACAAAAGTTTAAAGAATTCGCAGCTAGAAAACCATCTCTTCAAAACATCCTCACCAAAGCACTACAGGAAGAGGAAATGGAAAATAACAATGAAAACCAACAGTGGGAGGTAGGACAGTAAAGGGGGGTAAAATAATCAAAGAGGAAAACAAACCATGTTTAGTAACAGAAATAAACAAATATGGCTGGAAGAACAACCCATATCTCAATAATAACCCTAAATGTTAATGGCTTAAACTCACCAATTAAGAGACACAGGCTAGTAGAATGGATCACAAAACAAGACCCAACAATATGCTGCCTACAGGAGACGCATTTGATAGGAAAAGACATACATAGGCTGAAGGTGAAAGGTTGGGAAAAATCATATCACTCATATGGACTTCGGAAACAAGCAGGAGTGTCCATACTCATATCAAATAAAATAGATTTCAAGCCAAAGTTAATCAAAAGGGATAAAGAGGGACACTATATACTGCTTAAGGGAACCATACACCAACAAGACATAACAATCATAAATATTTATGCCCCAAACAATGGTGCAGCTATGTTCGTCAAACAAACTCTTCTCAAGTTCAAGAGTCTAATAGACCACCACACCATAATCATGGGAGACTTCAACACACCTCTCTCGCCACTGGACAGATCTTCCAAACAAAAGTTGAATAAGGAAACTATAGAACTCAATAACACTATTAATAACCTAGACCTAATTGACATATATAGAGTATACCACCCAACATCAAGCAGTTACACTTTTTTCTCAGCAGCACATGGATCCTTCTCAAAAATAGATCATATATTATGTCACAGGGCAACTCTTAGACAATATAAAGGAGTAGAGATATTACCATGCATCTTATCTGATCATAATGGAATGAAACTGAAAATCAACGATAAAAGAAGGAAGGAAAAAGCATACATCAATTGGAGAATGAACAATAGGTTACTGAATGATCAATGGGTTATAGAAGACATCAAGGAGGAAATTAAAAAATTCTTAGAGATAAATGAAAACACAGACACAACATATCGGAATCTATGGGACACATTGAAAGCAGTTCTAAGAGGAAAATTCATTGCTTGGAGTTCATTCCTTAAAAAAAGAAAAAAACCAACAAATAAATGATCTCATACTTCATCTCAAAATCCTAGAAAAAGAAGAGCAAAACAACAGCAAAAGAAGTAGAAGGCAAGAAATAATGAAAATCAGAGCTGAAATTAATGAAATCGAAACAAAAGAAACAATTGAAAAAATTGACAAAACTAAAAGTTGGTTCTTTGAAAAAATAAACAAAATCGACAGACCCTTAGCCATGCTATCGAAGAGAAGAAGAGAGAGAACTCAAATTACTAGCATACGGGATGAAAAAGGCAATATCACAACAGACACTTCAGAAATACAGAAGATAATCAAAAACTATTTTGAATCCTTATACTCCAATAAATTAGAAGATAGTGAAGGCATAGATACATTTCTTAAGTCATATGATCTGCCCAGATTGAGTCAGGAGGATATAGAAAACCTAAACAGACCAATATCAATTGAGGAAATAGAAGAAACCATCAAAAGACTACCAACTAAGAAAAGCCCAGGACCGGATGGGTATACAGCAGAATTTTACAAAACCTTTAAAGAAGAACTAATACCAATACTTTTCAAGCTACTTCAGGAAATAGAAAAGGAGGGAGAACTTCCAAATTCATTCTATGAAGCCAACATCACCCTGATACCTAAACCAGACAAAGACACTTCAAAGAAAGAAAACTACAGACCAATATCTCTAATGAACCCAGACGCAAAAATCCTCAATAAAATTCTGGCGAATCGGATACAAAAACATATCAAAAAAATTGTACACCATGATCAAGTAGGATTCATCCCTGGAATGCAAGGCTGGTTCAACATACGGAAATCAATAAATGTTATTCACCACATCAATAGACTTAAAAATAAGAACCATATGATCATCTCGATAGATGCGGAAAAAGCATTCGACAAAGTACAGCATCCCTTTATGTTCAAAACTCTAGAAAAACTAGGGATAACAGGAACATACCTCAATATTGTAAAAGCAATCTATGCTAAGCCTCAGGCTAGCATCATTCTGAATGGAGAAAAATTGAAGGCATTCCCTCTAAAATCTGGAACAAGACAGGGATGCCCTCTCTCTCCACTTCTCTTCAACATAGTTCTCGAAACACTGGCCAGAGCAATTAGACAGACGAAAGAAATTAAAGGCATCAAAATAGGAAAAGAAGAACTTAAATTATCACTATTTGCAGATGATATGATTCTATACCTAGCAGACCCAAAAGGCTCTACAAAGAAACTATTAGAGCTAATAAATGAATTCAGCAAAGTGGCAGGATATAAAATCAACACGCATAAATCAAAGGCATTCCTGTATATCAGCGACAAATCCTCTGAAATGGAAGTGAGGACAACCACTCCATTCAAAATATCTTCAAAAAAAATAAAATACTTGGGAATCAACCTAACAAAAGAGGTGAAAGACTTATACAATGAAAACTACAGAACCCTAAAGAGAGAAATAGAAGAAGATCTTAGAAGATGGAAAAATATACCCTGTTCATGGATAGGCAGAACTAACATCATCAAAATGGCGATATTACCAAAAGTTCTCTATAGGTTTAATGCAATGCCAATCAAAATCCCAACGGCATTTCTTGTAGAAATAGAGAAAGCAATCATGAAATTCATATGGAAAAATAAAAGACCCAGAATAGCAAAAAGAATGCTAAGCAGGAAGTGTGAATCAGGCGGTATAGCGATACCAGACTTCAAACTATACTACAGAGCAATAGTAACAAAAACAGCATGGTACTGGTACCAAAACAGGCGGGTGGACCAATGGTACAGAATAGAGGACACAGAAACCAATCAACAAAACTACAACTATCTTATATTTGATAAAGGGGCTAAAAGCATGCAATGGAGGAAGGACAGCATCTTCAACAAATGGTGCTGGGAAAACTGGAAATCCATATGCAACAAAATGAAACTGAATCCCTTTCTCTCGCCATGCACAAAAGTGAATTCAAAATGGATCAAGGAGCTTGATATCAAATCAGAGACACGCCGTCTGATAGAAGAAAAAGTTGGCTACGATCTACAGTCGGTGGGGTCGGGCTCCAAATTCCTCAGTAGGACACCCATAGCACAAAAGTTAATAACTAGAATCAACAAATGGGACTTACTCAAACTAAAAAGTTTTTTCTCAGCAAAAGAAACAATAAGAGAGGTAAATAGGGAGCCTACACCCTGGGAACAAATCTTTACTCCTCACACTTCAGATAGAGCCCTAATATCCAGAGTATACAAAGAACTCAAAAAATTATACAATAAGAGAACAAACAACCCAATCAACAAATGGGCCAAGGACCTGAACAGACACTTCTCAGAGGAGGACATACAGTCAATCAACAAGTACATGAAAAAATGCTCAACATCTCTAGCTGTCAGAGAAATGCAAATCAAAACCACCCTAAGATACCATCTCACTCCAGTAAGATTGGCAGCCATTAGGAAGTCAAACAACAACAAGTGCTGGCGAGGATGTGGGGAAAAGGGTACACTTGTACATTGCTGGTGGGACTGCAGATTGGTGCAGCCAATTTGGAAAGCAGTATGGAGATTTCTTGGAAAGCTGGGAATGGAGCCATTATTTGACCCAGCTATTCCCCTTCTTGGTCTATTCCCTAAAGACCTAAAAAGAGCATGCTACAGGGACACTGCTACATCGATGTTCATAGCAGCACAGTTCACAATAGCAAGACTGTGGAACCAACCTAGATGCCCTTCAATAGACGAATGGATAAAAAAAATGTGGCATTTATACACAATGGAGTATTACTCTGCATTAAAAAATGACAAAATCATAGAATTTACAGGGAAATGGATGGCATTAGAGCAGATTATGCTAAGTGAAGCTAGCCAATCCCTAAAAATCAAATGCCAAATGTCTTCTTTGATATAAGGAGAGTAACTAAGATCAGAGTCGGGACGAAGAGCAGGAGAAGAAGATTAACATTTAACAGGGATGAGAGGTGGGAGGGAAAGGGAGAGAGAAGGGAAATTGCATGGTAATGGAAGGAGACCCTCAGGGTTATACAGTGGAGGGGGAAGAGAGAGAGGAGGGGAGGGGAGGGGAGAGGTGGGGAGGGGGGAGGTGGAGGATTGGAAAGGCAGCGGAGCACAACAGACACTAGTATGGCAATATGTAAATCAATGGATGTGTAACTGATGTGATTCTGCAATCTGTGTATGGGGTGAAGGTGGGAGTTCATAACCCACTTGAATCAAAGTGTGGAATATGATATGTCAAGAAATTTGTAATGTTTTGAACAACCCACAATAAAAAATTTTAAAAAAATAAAATAAAATAAAAAGCAAAAAAAAAAATTAATAAACAATAGCCGACTGAACTTGGATCCATTCCTTAAACTCTCTGATCTTGCATATCTTCATATATAAAATGGACATAATTAACATATCACAAGATTGTGGTGGAGATTAAAAGAGATAATGTAAGTAAAAAGTATAATATGGTTGTGGTAGCATTTTATGTGTAGGCACTCAGTAAGGTCTGTATTCTTTGACATAAGAATAGCCAGGATCACCAATACTGACTCTATAAGAAGGATCTCCTCAGATACGAGAGAAGTGGCAGTTCCACAGGGCTTTAACTCTACTCCCAAGGATTCAATTCCTTATGGCAAACAGAGCAATAGCAAATTCATCATGGGCATATCTGGAATGGATCCAACTTCATTCAGCTATGGTACGTTGTCGCGACCCCTTGCCCGCAAGGAAGACGCAACTCGGGAATCTTCTTTCAACAGTTTATTCAGGCCCTTGATATTTCTTCTTCTCCCTCTCTGATGCCCCTCCCAGCCTTTTTTTTTTTTTTTTTTTTTTTTTTTTTTTTTTTTAATTTTTTATTGTGGGTTGTTCAAAACATTACAAATTTCTTGACATATCATATTCCACACTTTGATTCTAGTGGGTCTCCCAGCCTTAATAAAGCATCCCAAGCCCCAATGCAAAGCTGCCGCGTGGAGCTTTCTCACAGGGTGGTGAAAAATCATGTGCCAACTTTCCCAGATAAGAAGTTGTTTGTCACAGACCACAGCGGAGCCAGCGTCATCTTGTAATGGCGACCATAGTCTGCAGAAACGGCAGAAGCGGCTCACCACAGTACGTTAGTTTTATTTGCCGCATAATAAATTACTAAAAGTTAGCAGCTTAAAACAGCACCCATTTATTAGCTCACAGTTTGCTATGTCAGAAGCCTAGACACAGAAAGGCTACTTCTCTGCTCACGCATATCCTGGATTGCAATCCTTTGCATATTCCTGAAAAACTTATTTGTCCTGGAAAACCTCTCTTTCTAAGTTTCCTTTTTAAGCTGAGAGCTTAAAGTAAAAGGATATAAGAAAATCTGTAAGATCACATTAATCCATAAAATCTTCAGTGGCTTTACTAACATCAAACAAAGTAGAATTTAGAACAAACAATATTATCAGGGACAAGGAGAGTCATTTCATAATGAAAAATGGATCAGTTCCTCAAAGGACAACAATCATCAAAGCTTATGCACCTAATAATAGAACACAAATAACAAAATGGATAGAACTATGAGAAGAAATAAAGCACAGATTATAGTCAAATTTCAATACCTCTTGATACTTGATAAAAACAAGTGTAGGGATATCTCAGAGATATTGTACGTTCAGTGTCAGGACATGACTGTAAAGTGAATAAGAACATGAAGTGAGTCACACAAACTTTTTGCTCCCAGTGTACATCAAAGTTAGGTTAATACTATATTGTAGTCTAAGTATGCAGTAGTATTAGGTCTACATACCTTAATTTTAAAATTCCTTATTGCTAAAAAATGCTAAGGATCATCTGAGTCTTCGGCAGGTTGTAACATTTTTGCTGGTGGAGGTCTGACCTCCATGTTCATACTGCTGACTGATCAGGGTGGTAGTTGCTAAAGATTGGGGTATCTGTTAGCTGTTTCTTAAAATAAGTCAACAATGAAGTTTGCCACATTTGTTGACTATACCTTTCATGAGAGATTTCTCTGTAGCATGCAATGCTGTTTGGTAGCACTTTGTTCACCATAGAACTTCTTTTGTAGTCAAGATCAATCTTCCCAAACCCTGCACTGCTTAAAAAGCTAAGTTTATGTAATGTTCTAAGTCCTTTGTTATCATTCCTACAATGTTCAAAGCTTCTTCACCAGGAACAGATTCCATCTCAGGAAACAACTTTTTTTTATTCATGCATAAGAAGCAACTACTTATCTGTTAGTTTCATTATGAGATTGCAGCAATTCGGTCACTTTTTCAGACTCTTCCACTTCTAATTCTAGTTCTTTACTATTTCTACAACATCTTCCATTACCTCATCCACTAAAGTTTTGAATTCTTCAAAGTCATTCACAATAACTCCTGTTATTTTTGATACTTTTTCTCTTCCCGTGAATCACAGGTGTTCTTAATGCCACAAAGAGTGGTAAATCTTTCCAGATTTTCAATGGACTTTACTCTCATCCATTAGCGGAATCACTAGATAGATCAACTGTGTCCTTATAACATTTCTTTCAAAAATAACAAGTCTTGGAAGTCAAAATTACGACATGTTTCATGAACTACAGAATGGATGTTCTGTTAGCAGGCATGAAAATAATATTAATCTTGTTGTACATCTGTATCAGAGCTCTTGGGTAGCCAGGGGCATGGTCAATGAGAGTAATATTTGAAAAGAAATATTTTCTCAGAGAAGTAAGTCTCAACACCAGATTAAAATATTCAGAAGAAGAGGTAAATTAGGACACAGCCAGGAAGAATGCCACATGACATTGGAAGTAGAGGTCAGACGGACAGGTCTTCAAGCCAAGGGTTGCTGGCGACCACCACAAGCCAGGAAGAGATGAAAAATAAATTCTTCCCCTGGAGAAAAGCATGAATCTACCAATGTGTTGATTTTTAATTTCTAGCCTCCAGAACTATCAGAAAATAAATTTCTTTTGTTTTAAGATGCTCACTTTTTGGCAATTTGTCCCAGTAACCCCAGGAAACTAATGCAACTGTCAGCTAATTTGTAGTTGATATTTGTAGAACACTACAGCCAACAAAAGAAAACACTTCATTTCAAGTTCAAGGCATCGAGATATGGCTTAAACTCTGGACCACAAAAACAAGCTTCGCTAAACTTCAAAGAATTCAAGTCACACAAAGACTGTGTTCTGACCACAGATGAATTAAATTATAAATCAATAACAGAAAGATAGCTAGAAAGCTCAAAAATATTTGAAAACTAAATAACATTCTTGGAAATAACCCAAAAAGCAAAGAAGACTGAGATGATATTTAGAAATATTAGAAATTGCATGTGATAAAGATCTTTTATATGAAATAAAGTACTCTAAAAACTCAATAATAAGAAAGTAAAAGGTGTATGAATACACAGGCAAGAGATTTTAAAAGAGACTTCACCAAAGAGGATATAGGAATGAAAAAAAGGACATGAAAAGATGCTCAACTTTACTAGTCATTATAGAAATTCAAATTAAAATGACAGTGCAATATCACTGCACCAGAACAGATAAAATGTATGGCTGACCACAGCAAGAGATGGTAAGATGTCAAGTAACTCAAATTCTTACATAGTGCTGGCTATAAATGATGCAACTACTATGGAAAATAGTTTGGTATTTTCTTAAAAAGTATATTCCTACTAAGTGTTCCTGCCATTCCACTCCTGGTTATTCACTCAAGAGCAACTAAAGCCTATGACCATATGTATAAAGACTCATACACAAATGTTCATAGTACTTTTATTTGTATATGGCCAAAATGTAAAGCAACCCAAGTATCCATTAATAGGTGAGTGAATAAAAAATATAAATAATATTACTCAAAATAAAAATAAACTACTGATACAGTAACATGGATTAATCTTGAAATAATTTCCTGAGTGATGGCAATCAAAATATATACTGTAGGTTTCCATTTATATAAAAATCTAGAAAATGCAAACCAATCTCCACTGACAGAGAGCAAATCCATGATTCTTGGGGACAAAAACAGGAAGTAAAAAGAGAGTAGAAAGGAGAAATTACAAAATGATGCAAGGAAACTTTTTCTTCCTGTTAAAAGTAAAATAAGCCCAGGAAATAAAATTCAGCTTCTGTTTAATTTGCACACCAGATTTGGGAAAAGGCGCAATGATTCCTCCGTCAGGCATGTAGAGCTGTCACCAACTTCGGTAAGCCACAGGTGTGAGACTTCTGTGCATTGAGAGCTGAAGCATGGGCTATGCCCTTCAAAGCCATAGGGTGGGGCTGCTTGAGATTGTGAAGCCCAACCACCAGCCTAGCATATCTGGAAAGTGGGAACATGGAGTCCAAAAGGTTATATTCAAATCTTAAGATTTAATGTTGCTTCCCTGTTGAGTTTTTCATTACTTAGGACCCTTTCTCCTCCCTTATTTCCTGTTTCTCCCTTTTGAAATGAGAATGTTTTTCCTAAGTCTGGTCCACCATTATATTTTGGAAACACATATTTTATTTGATTTCATAGTCTCCCAGCTGTAAGTTAATGTTTTATTTTCTATCAAAGATAAACCCATAATGTAACACACAAACATGTTTACTGTAGAAACCATATGGTTAAAATGTAGCCATTTTTAAGCTCCTTAACATGTATCCACTTCCAACTATAACTACAATTTTGCCATCCCCAATTTAAAAATAAGCCAATCCTCCTATCAGAGTAAGGGGCAGTGCTGCTTTAGGGATAACAGCAGGCAAACTGCCTTCCTAAATGTGTTTTGCTTGCCAGACTTACTGCTGTAGCACACCCTTCTGCAGAACTAAAACTGGCCTTGCTGACCTACTTCGGAGCATGCCTTTGATTCCTTGTGGCACCCTGGTATCCCTAACACAGCTGAGAGCAATTTTCCTCAGGAAGAATCATACTTTGAGTGTGACCCATAACTGATTTATAATCAGGACTTAAGAATTTTGAGATGTTGATAGAGCAGGTTGATCTTTCGGGGATACTGAGATGAAATGAATGTATTCTGCATATGAGGAAAACATGAATTTTGGAAGCCAACAATAAAATGCTATGGTATGAGTGTGTTCCCTAAAATTCATATATTGGAAATTTAATCCCCAATGCTACAGTGTTGGAAGGTGGGGTCTAATGGGAGTGTTTAGGCATAAGGGCTCTGACTTCCTACATGGATTCATGCTGCTATAAAAATGACTGACAGAGCCAGGCCCAGAGGCACGGTAATCCCAGGGACTCAGGAAGCTGAGGCAGGAGGGTCACAAGTTTGAGACCAGGCTAGGCAATCTAGACAGATCTTCTCTCAAAAATAAGAAGACTAGAAATGTAGTGCAGTGGTAGAGTGGTTGCCTAGCATGTATGAGGCCCTAGGTTCAATCCTCGGTACTGCAAGAAAAAAAAAAATGGCAAGAGTGCATTCTTTCTCTTCTGATCTTGGGCCATGTGAGAACATAACATTCATCCCTGCTTGCCAGACAACTTTCTCCTATATAAGGATGCAGTAAAAAGGCCCTCACCAAATTCCAAAGCCTTGATCTTGGTCTATACAACCACCATAATTGTGAGAAATAAGATTCAGATCTTTATGAATTATCCAGGTGGTAGCTCAACTAGACTTAAGACAATAGACTGCCATGACTTCGCTGCGCACAGCCCATACTTGAGCTCTCAATCATAAAGCCACATGCCTGCAGCTCTCCAGGGCTGGTATTAAAAGACCTGGCTCTGGGGATACAACAAATCAGATCCTTCCCCTCACCCTAATTCAAACAGCAATGACAATAGTGAAAAACATAAAAGGAACTTTAAGAAGAATGACTTTAAGTGTCTGTTGTGATATTGCCTTTTTCATCCCGTATGTTAGTGATTTGAGTTCTCTCTCTTCTCTTCGTTAGCATGGCTAAGGGTCTGTCGATCTTATTTATTTTTTCAAAGAACCAACTTTTAGTTTTGTTAATTTTTTCAATAGTTTCTTTTGTTTCAATTTCATTGATTTCCGCTCTGATTTTAATTATTTCTTGCCTTCTGCTACATTTGCTGTTGTTTTGCTCTTCCTTTTCTAGGGCTTTGAGATGAAGTGTGAGTTCATTTATTTGTTGGTTTTTCCTTTTTTTGAGGAATGACCTCCAAGCGATGAATTTCCCTCTTAAAACTGCTTTCATTGTGTCCCATAGATTCCGATATGTTGTGTCTGTATTTTCATTTATCTCTAAGAATTTTTTGATTTCTTCCTTTATGTCTTCTGTAACCCATTGATCATTCAGTAACATATTGTTCATTTTCCATGTGATGTATGCTTTTTCCTTCCGTCTTTTATCATTGATTTCCAGTTTCATTCCATTATGATCAGATAAAATGCATGGTATTATCTCCACCCCTGTATATTTACTGAGGGTTGCCCTATGGCATAATATATGGTCTGTTTTTGAGGAGGATCCATGTGCTGCTGAGAAAAAAGTATATCCACTTGATGATGGTTGATATATTCTATATATGTCAGTTAAGTCTAGGTTGTTGATTGTGATATTGAGTTCTATAGTTTCTTTATTCAGTTTTTGTTTGGAGGATCTGTCCAATTGTGAGAGAGGTGTGTTGAAGTCACCCATAATTATTGTGTTGTGGTCTATTTGATTCTTGAACTTGAGGAGAATTTGTTTTATGAACGTCGCAGCACCATTATTTGGTGCATAAATATTGATAATTGTTATGTCTTGTTGGTGAATGGTTCCTTTTAACAGTATATAATGTCCTTCCTTATCCCTTTTGATTAATTTAGTCTTGAAGTCAATTTTATTCGATATGAGGATGGCCTATCATACAGAAGACAATTAGAAATTATTTTGAAAACCTATATTCCAATAAAATAGAAGATAGTGAAGACATTGATAAATTCCTTAAGTCATATGATTTGCCCAGACTGAGTCAGGAGGATACTCACAACTTAAACAGACCAATAACAATAGATGAAATAGAAGAAGCAATCAAAAGACTTCCAACCAAGAAAAGCCCAGGACCGGATGGGTATACAGCGGAGTTTTACAAAACCTTTAAGGAAGAATTAATACCAATACTTTTCAAGTTATTTCAGGAAATAGAAAAAGAAGGAGCTCTGCCAAATTCATTCTATGAGGCCAACATCACCCTGATTCCGAAACCAGACAAAGACACCTCAAAGAAAGAAAACTACAGACCAATATCTCTGATGAACCTAGATGCAAAAATCCTCAATAAAATTCTGGCAAATCGGATACAAAGGCACATCAAAAAAATTGTGCACCATGATCAAGTAGGATTCATCCCTGGGATGCAAGGCTGGTTCAATATACGGAAATCAATAAATGTTATTCACCACATCAATAGACTTAAAAATAAGAACCATATGATCATCTCAATAGACGCAGAAAAAGCATTCGACAAAGTACAGCATCCCTTTATGTTCAAAACATTAGAAAAACTAGGGATAACAGGAACTTACCTCGACATTGTAAAAGCTATCTATGCTAAGCCTCAGGCTAGCATCATTCTCAATGGAGAAAAATTGAAGGCATTCCCCCTAAAATCTGGAACAAGACAGGGATGCCCTCTATCACCACTTCTATTCAATATAGTTCTTGAAACACTGGCCAGAGCAATTAGACAGACGAAAGAAATTAAAGGCATAAAAATAGGAAAGGAAGAACTTAAATTATCACTATTTGCAGATGACATGATTCTATACCTAGAAGACCCAAAAGGGTCTACAAAAAAACTACTAGAACTAATAAATGAATTCAGCAAAGTGGCAGGATATAAAATCAACACGCATAAATCAAAGGCATTTCTGTATATCAGCGACAAAACTTCTGAAACGGAAATGAGGAAAAACACTCCATTCACAATATCCTCAAAAAAAATAAAATACTTGGGAATCAACCTAACAAAAGAGGTGAAAGATTTATATAATGAAAACTACAAAACCCTAAAAAGAGAAGTAGAAGAAGATCTTAGAAGATGGAAAAATATACCCTGTTCATGGACAGGCAGAACTAACATCATCAAAATGGCGATATTACCAAAAGTTCTCTATAGGTTTAATGCAATGCCAATCAAAATCCCAACGGCATTTCTTGTAGAAATGGATAAAGCAATCATGAAATTCATATGGAAAAATAAAAGACCCAGAATAGCAAAAGCAATTCTAAGCAGGAAGTGCGAATCAGGCGGTATAGCGATACCAGACTTCAAACTATATTACAGAGCAATAGTAACAAAAACAGCATGGTACTGGTACCAAAACAGGAGGGTGGACCAATGGTACAGAATAGAGGACACAGAGACTAATCCACAAAGCTACAACTATCTTATATTTGATAAAGGAGCTAAAAGCATGCAATGGAGGGAGGATAGCATCTTCAACAAATGGTGCTGGGAAAACTGGAAATCCATATGCAACAAAATGAAACTGAATCCCCTCCTCTCGCCATGCACAAAAGTTAACTCAAAGTGGATCAAGGAGCTAGATATCAAATCAGAGACTCTGCGTCTGATAGAAGAAAAAGTTGGCTCCGATCTACATATTGTAGGGTCGGGCTCCAAATTCCTTAATAGGACACCCATAGCACAAAAGTTGATAACAAAAATCAACAAATGGGACTTACTTAAACTGAAAAGTTTTCTCTCAGCAAGAGAAACAATAAAAGAGGTAAATAGGGAGCCTACATCATGGGAACAAATTTTTACTCCTCACACTTCAGATAGAGCCCTAATATCCAGAGTATACAAAGAACTCAAAAAATTAAACAATAAGAAAACAAATAACCCAATCAACAAATGGACCAAAGACCTGAACAGACACTTCTCAGAGGAGGACATACAATCAATCAACAAGTACATGAAAAAATGCTCACCATCTCTAGCAGTCAGAGAAATGCAAATCAAAACCACCCTAAGATACCATCTCACTCCAGTAAGATTGGCAGCCATTATGAAGTCAAACAACAACAAGTGCTGGAGAGGATGTGGGGAAAAGGGTACTCTTGTACATTGCTGGTGGGACTGCAAACTGGTGCGGCCAATCTGGAAAACAGTATGGAGACTCCTGGGAAAGCTGGGAATGGAACCACCATTTGACCCACCTATTGCCCTTCTTGGACTTTTCCCTGAAGACCTTAAAAGAGCGTACTACAGGGATACTGCTACATCGATGTTCATAGCAGCACAATTCACAATTGCTAGACTGTGGAACCAACCCAGATGCCCTTCAATAGATGAATGGATAAAAAAAATGTGGCATTTATACACCATGGAGTATTACGCAGCACTAAAAAATGACAAAATCATAGAATTTGCAGGGAAATGGATGGCACTAGAGCAGATTATGCTTAGTGAAGCTAGCCAATCCCTAAAAAACAAATACCAAATGTCTTCTTTGATATAATGAGAGCAACTAAGAACAGAGCAGGGAGGAAGAGCAGGAAGAAAAGATTAACATTAAACAGATACATGAGGTGGGATGGAAAGGGAGAGAAAAGGGAAATTGCATGGTAATGGAGGGAGACCCTCATTGTTATACAAAAGTACATATAAGAGGTTGTGAGGGGAATGGGAAAATAAACAAGGAGGCATATGAATTACAGTGGATGGGGTAGAGAGAGAAGATGGGAGGGGAGGGAGGGGGGATGGTAGAGGATAGGAAAGGTAGCAGAATACAACAGTTACTAATAGGGCATTATGTAAAATTGTGGATGTGTAACCAATGTGATTCTGCAATCTGTATTTGGGGTAAAATTGGGAGTTCATAACCAACTTGAATCTAATGTATGAAATATGATATGTCAAGAGCTTTATAATGTTTTGAACAACCAATAAAAAAAATTAAAAAAAAAAAGAAGAATGACTTTAAGGCATTTGCCAGTAAATGGATGGATCTAGAGACTATCATGCTAGATGAAATAAGCCAATCCCCAAAACCAAAAGTTGAATGTTCTCTTTGATATGTGGATCCTAACACACAATGGGGGAAAGAGGGAAGCAGCTGCAGCCAGAATAGAAGTTCATTGGATTAGACAAAGGGGAATGAAGGGAAGCGTGGGGGAATGGGAATAGGAAAGACAGTAGAATGAATCAGACATAACTTTCCTATGCTCATATATGAATACACAACAATGTAACTCCACATCATGTACAACCACAGCATGGGAGGTTACACTCCATGTATACATGATATATCAAAATACACTCTACTTTCATGTATAACTAAAAAGAGAACAAAAATTTCTTTAAAAAAAAAGGAATTTTAATACAGTGCAGCTGCACTTGGAAGACAAGGGGATCTATGTCTTTAGTCCTATCTTCAAGAGACTGTCAATGCCTTTGAAGATTTATAGAAAGTGGAATGAGGGCAGTGGCATTTGGGAGTCCTCATAAGTGGAGGAACTGCACAGCTGCCAAAGCAGATGATCCAAGCATGGTCTGATGGACCATTTCCTCAGGATTTGCCAGGCAGGTCCTGGTCAGATAAGAAAGTTCCTCTCACCTAGGCTTATTTTTGACTCTTGTCATAAGATGTTTATCCATCTTGTTTCTGGAATCCAAAGTGATTGCAGAGGAGAATGACTCTGAAGAAAAAAGTCAGAAAGACAAGATGGAGTCACAATGGAGATAGGTCTGTGAGGTTGCCCCCCTCCATAAGTGCTTGTTATGCTGATACTGATTGCTGGTGACACTTACAGGTCTGGAATCTTTAGGGAATCCCTCTCCCAGGCTCCATGAGGCATCGCCCTAGTGGGAACTCTTTGAGGTGGCTCTGCCGCCACAATAGTTCACTGTTTGCTCCCTGAGGCTGTCCAAGGCATCCTTTGAAATCCGGGTGGAGGAAGTCATGCATCCACAGTACCTACACTCTATGCACCTGTGGAGTCAGTACCAAATGGGCACTTTCGCCCTGCAAAGCAGCAGCCTGAGCTTCACCTAGGCCTGCTCGTAGGAAGTACCATGCTGGAACACTAGGAACGGAGACTTGAGACAGGGACCCCTGAGCTCCAGGTCCCAGGGGCATACTGGGGTCTCTCGAAATCCTTCTGCCCTCAAGACCTGGGCCCATGAAGGGCATGACAAAGACCTGTGAAATGCCTTCAAGGTCATTCTCCCGTTGTTTTGATGAATAGCATCCAGCTTCCTTCAATCAATACTAATCTCCTTAATGAACAAGGAGATTATATAATTGTGTGAAATGGGATATGTGACTTGAGTGTTGTAGACATCAGAAAATAAGATTAGAATAAGAGAACCTGTGATTGTCCAGCTGATGACTGCTAGGTAAGTGATCCACAAATATTCAGTGTACGGCTAGTGTAGCCTGTGAATTCACAGTGTAGCCTTTGAATTCTGGAAAGACACAAACATGTTTTGCCTATGTTAATGACATAGCACGCTCCCCACAGAATTCAACTGAAATTTTTAACAAATTGCTAGAGGCTTAGTGGGAGCCATGACAAGAATGTGGAATCCCAGAAGCCACAAGCCAGAGGGCGAACCTACAGAGTTGTTTCCACAAACCTCACTCGGCTAGGAACACAGAGGAAAAACTGAGAAAGCCAATCTCATGGATCATCCTTCAGTAAGGGAAGAAGCCTCTGTGGAAATGGCACAGAGTTCATTTAGATCCTTATCTTGTCTCCCTGCCAAGAGATTGGAGAGGAGAGTGTGAGCTTCCAATTAGCACAATTCTGCATAATGTAGGCCTAGCAAAAGAGGAAGTACCCTCATTTCCAGATGTGTGCCTTTCAACCAAAAAACTTGAATTGAACACAGGATACCACAATTTGTGGTATACCACTAAAACAGAATTTGGCGGGGGGGGGGGGGGGGGGGATTTTGGAGCACTAAATACTTATATTAGAAAATAAGAAAATTCTCAAAAATGATCAAAGTCTCTATATTAAGAAACTAGAACCCAGCACAGTGGTGCATGCTTATAATCCCAGCAGCTCGGGAAATTGAGGCAGGAGGATCGAGAGTTCAAAGCCAACCTCAGCAATAGTGAGGAGCTAAACAATTCAGTGAGACCCTGTCTCTAAATAAAATACAAAAAAAGGATTGGGGATGTGGCTCAGTGGTTGAGTGTCACTGAGTTTAATCCCTGGTACCCACCCACCCACCCCACCCCACCCCCACCCAAAAAAAACTAGAAAAGAAGGAAAGAAGGAACCAATTAAAAAAACAGAACTCAATAAATCAGTAACAAAACCAATTTTAAAAATCAATAAAATGTAATGCTGATTCTTAGGAAAAAATCCAACAAAATTGCCAAACCCCCTCTCACACTGACTAAGAAAAGAAGGGAGAAAACAACATTACATTGGTAGTGAAAAAGAAGATATTACTATAAACTTTACAGAGTGTAAGAATTAGAAAGTATTATGAAAAATCCCTATGCTTATAAATTCCACAACTTAATTCCCTGAAACTAATTCCCTGAAAGTCACACTGCTGAAGCTAACACAAGAAAAAACAGATAACTAGGGCTACGTCTATTGGTCCTCACGCTTGCTGTTTATTGTACCTGCACTGTTTCCTCCATATTGCTACATTCTTTACCCAGCTCCAGGGTGAGGAGACCTTCTCGGGCCCCGTTAACAAAAGTAATTGCCTTTTCCAGTCACCAGATATTGCATAAATTTAGTTTTATCATTTCCAAAGTGTTTATACTATATAACCTTATCTGGTTTACTTTTTACATATTTGTTTATAATCTCTCTCCCCACTTTGTCTTGTTCACCAGTGTGACCACAGGACTTACCACAGAGTTTAGGGGCTTGGAGGTGCACAATATTATACTTTCTGAATAAATAAAAGTAATGATACTTCACAAAATAATCATTTCTTACCAGTCTTACTAATTTGTCTCAGCTAAGATGAGTCCACCTGGAATAAAAACTTTAACAAGCTCAACCTCTGAATCTATAGCCCAAACCAATGACTCCTTGTGCTTTGCATTTATCCAGCTAATCTCCTAATCCCACTATCTGAAAATGAAGAAGTCAATTAAGTTCAACAGTGAGGAAACTGACAAACAAAATGTTTTTTCTGTTTAAATGTCTGAGTGTAGTATAAAACTTCCCCTCCCTTCCTTCTTATGCATATTAACCCATATTATCATAGCAATAACACTGAAGATTGGATGTTATTATAGTTCCTGTCTTATCAGTGAGGAAACTGACACAGAGTTTAAGTCACACTGTGCATCATACAGCCAGATTTTAAATCCAGGCTATCTGATGTCAAAGAGGAGGCTCTTAAACACTCCACTAGACAGCCTGTACTAAGGAGTAAATATCCTGCCTGAAAGACCCACAGGCACTTTGTCATCCTTCCTTTCTCCATCCTGATTGACCAATAATCCAAGACAGAGACAGGAAACCAGGAAGCTAGCCCCTTAAGCAGCATTCCAGGTCCAAAGAGCCACTGGGACAAGAGGGATGGGATCCAACACAGAGAGGATCCAAGGTGGGTAAGAAGACCTTTCTCTAATGACAGTCACCACACAGAATGAGCCTGAGTGTCTAGAACAAAAAACTTGCTCTCTTCAAGAAAGGATACATGAAATCAAGCAGAGTGGGCTGCCTAGAGTTGGCCCTATCTTCTGGCTGCAAGATCTCTCAAATCCAAAGAAAGCACTGTTTTTTGACCTACTGTCCAGCAATTTCTTATGTGACTGGCTGGCAAAAGTAACATTGCTAATAATGGGCTGTCACACACCTCCTTCTACACCAAGGGCAGAGTCCTCAGTTACGTAAGGAAAGTGGTCCTGAAGGAAGTTCAGCAGATCAGGACATTTTGTCCAAACCTCCCTGGTTCCAGCTTTCTCCTCATTTCAACCTTTATATGGTTACCAGTAATCATTAAAGGGAGCCTTGGGGATTTCTATGTGAAAGTCTAGTACAGTTCTTATTTTACCTTCCACCTTGCATTTTTCTTTTTCTTTTTTTTTAATATTTATTTTTTAATTGTAGTTGGAAACAATACCTTCATTTTTATTTATTTATTTTTATGTGGTGCTGACGATCAAACCCGGGGCCTCGAATGTGCCAGGGGAGTATTCTATTGTGAGCCAAAACCCCAGCCCCCGCCTGGTATTTTTCCCAAGGAAAAAAATAAACTTAATTAAGAAGTTTTTTTCTTTACTTTTTTTTTTGCCATAGTTGTTCCCTCAAATGAAAAAGCACAGCATTCTCCAGCCAAAAGGACAAAAATTAACTTAAAAAAAAAATAAAGGCAGTCACCCAAAAAGTCCAAATCTTTCAGTAAATTAGGTCAGGGTTCTTGATTCCTAACTCACAGATGACAGTCTCTTGAATAATTCAATACCTCTTTCATACCAGGCCCAGGAGTTATGCCCTCCTAGCCTACAAACCCTTCAGGGAAAGTGAATAACTCTGGGGTTTTCCTGCAGAAAGAAATCTGCTCTTTACAGATTTCACAACACTCATGTCTGACCTCAGTGGTTCTCAATCTGTGATGCCCCGACTCTTTCAGTGGCAAATATTCTTCATATTACCTTTACTGTCTTAAAACTGAATTCATGAAAAATTATAACCTGAGCCAGGCATATTGGTGCACACCTGTAATCCCAGTGATTTGGGAGCTGAGGCCGGAGGATCACAAGTTCAAGGCCAACCTCAGTAATTTAGCGAGATCCCGCCTCAAGATAGAAACTAAAAAGGGATGGAGATGTAGCTCCGTGGTAAAGTGCCTCTGAGTTCAACCCCCAGAACTCCCCAAGAAAATTGTAACCTACCTACACATATTATTATTTTAAAAACAACCCAATGCCTTGACTATAATACAAAGGAGAAATGAAAAGAATTCTATTTATACTAAAACAATGTGTATGCCAACAGGCTCAGACACAGCTATACCATATAAGTAGTAAATGTCTCCACACACAGTGGGAATTTGACATATATGTGGGCTTGCTGATTTAGGTGTACTGCACTGGCAGTTCAAATACCAAAAACAGCATGGTCTTTGGGTAATATGAAACCAAGAAAACAACTCTTTGTTGTTGTTGTTGTTGTTGTTATAGCAGGACACACAATATCTTTACTAACTTATTTTTTATGTGGTGCTAACAATCGAACCAGTGGCTCACACATGGTAGGCAAGTGCTCTACCACTGAGCTACAGCCCTAGTCCAAGAGAACAACTCTTGGTAAAGTTCCAAACAAATCAAGCATTCTCTTCATCAATTTACGCAATAGTTGTAGTCATGGAAAATGTAGCCTATTTTAAAACCATACAAAAAATATTGTGATTTTATATGTAAAACCTAACTAGGTTATATACCCCCAAATTATAAGCAAGTTTCTACCTACTTGAGTGGTGACTGCAAGGCATTCAAGTTATTTTTTTTTAATTGTTCTTTTTAGATATACATGACAGTATAGTATATTCATATATGTACATAGAAAAGTTATGTCCAATTCATGCTACTGCCTTTCCTATTCCTATCCTCCTCCCTTCCCTTTATTTCCCTCTGTCTAATCCAACGAACTTCTATTCTTCCTCTCCCATCCCTTGTTGTGTGTTATCATCATCATATCAGAGAGAACAATCTTTGGTTTTTTGGGTATGGTATTTCACTTAGCATAATAGTCTCCAGTTCCATCCATTTACTGGCAAATGTCATAAAGTCATTTTGTTTATGGCTGAGCAATATTCCATTGTGTATGTATACAACATTTTCTTTATCCATTCACCTGTTGAAGGACACCTGGGTTGTTTCCATAGCTTAGCTATTGTGAATTGAGCTGCAATAAACATTGATGTGGCAGTGTGCCAATGAGTGGGATAACCGGGTCAAATGGTGGTTCCATTCCAAGTTTTCCAAGAAATCTCCATACTCTTTCCACAGTGGTTTCACCAATTTGCAGTCCCACCAGCAATGTATGAGTGTACCTTTTTCCCCACATCCTCACCAACATTTATTGTTACTTGTATTCTTGATAACTGCCATTCTGACTGGCATGAAATGGAATCTTGTGTAGTTTTAATTTTTATTTCTCTAATTGCTAGAGATGTGGAACATATATTTGTTGATGATTCATATTTCTTCTTCTGTGAGGTGCCTGTTCAATTACTTTGCCCATTTGTTTATTGGGTTATTTGGGTTTTGGGTGTTAAGTTTTTTGAGTTTTTTGTATAGCCTGATCTATCTGAGGTGCAGGTAGCAAATATTTTCTCCCATTCTGTAGACTCTCTGATCACATTCTTGATTGTTTCCTTTGCTATGAAGAAGCTTTTTAGTTTGATGCTATCCCACTTATTGATTCTTGACTTTACTTCTTGCACATTAGGAGTCTTGTTGAGGAAGTCAGTTCCTGAGATGATGTGATAGAAAGTTGGGGCTACTCTTTTTTCTAGTAGGTGGAGGGTCTCTGGTGTAATGCCTAAGTCCTTGGTCCACTCTGAATGGAATTTTGTATAGGCTGAGATATAGGGGTTCAATTCTAATCTACTACATATGGATTTCTGGTTTTTCTAGCATCATTTGTTGAAGAAGCTAGCTTTTCTCCAATGTATGTTTTTGGGGACTTTGTCTATCTAGTATGAGATAACTGCATTTATGTGAGTTTGTCTCTGTATCTTCTATTCTGTTACATTGGTCTTCATGTCTGTTTTGGTGCCGATACCATGCCATTTTTGTTACTATAGCTCTATAGTACAATTTAATGTCTGGTATTATGATCACTTCTCTCACTAAGGATTGTTTTGTCTATTCTTAGTTCCTTATTTTTCAAATGAATTTCATGACAGCTTTTTTTTCTATTTCTATAAAGAACATCATTGTAATTTTAATAGAAATTGTTTTAAATCTACATAGTGTTTGGGTAGTATAGCCATTTTTGACAATATTAATTCTGCCTATCCAAGAACATGCAGGATCATTCCATTTTGTAAGATCTTCTTCAATTTCTTTCTTTAGTGTTGTGTAGTTTTCATTGTAGAGGTCTTTCACCTCTTTTGTTGGATTGATTTCCAAGTGTTTGGGGTTTGTTTGTTTGTTTGTTTTAAGGCTATTTTGAATGGGGTAGTTTCCTGATTTCTCTTTCAGCTAATTCATCATTGGTTTAAAGGAACACAATTGATTTATGAGTATTAATTTTATATCCTTCTACTTTACTGAATTTGTTTATGATTTCGAGAACCTTTCTGGTGGAGTTTTTTGAGTCTTTCAAATACGGAATCATGTCATTGGCAAACAGGGATAATTTGAGCTCTTCTTTTCCTATTTGTATCCCTTTAATTTCTTTCTTTTGTATAATTGTTCTGGCTAGGGTTTAAAGAACTATGTTGAATGGTAGTAGTGAAAGAGGGCATCCCTATCTTGATACAGTTTTTATAGGGAATGCTTTTTAATTTTTATTCATTGAGAATAATGTTGGCCTTGGGCTTAGCATATGTAGCTTTTACAATGTTGAGGTATGTTCCTGCTATCCCTAGTCTTTCTAGTGTTTTGAACATGAATGGATGCTGAATTTTGTCAAATGCTTTTTCTGCATCTATTAATATAATCTATGGTTCTTGTCTTTAAGTGTATTGATATGATGAATTACATTTATTGATGTCTGTATGCCACTTGATCATGGTGCACTGTCTTTTTAGTATGATTTGTATGTAATTTGCCAGTATTTTATTAAGAATATTTGCATCTATGTTCATATTGCATATATGTTCATTCAATATTGGTCTGGAGTTTTCTTTCCTTGATGTGTCTTTGTCTGGTTTTGATATCAGGGTGATACCAGCTTCCCAGAATGAGTTTGGAAGGGTTTTCCTTCTGTTCTATTTTATGGAATAATTAGAGAAGTATTGGTATAATTTCTTCTTTGAAGGTCTGGGAGAACTCTGCTGAGAATCCATCTGGTCCTGGGCTTTTTATTGTTGTTGTTGGTAGGTTTTTGATGGCATCTTCAATTTCATTGCTTGAAATTGATCTGTTTAAATTTTCCTATGTCCTCCTTTTTCAATTTGAGTAGGTCATATGTCTTTAGAAATTTGTTGATGTCTTCAAGATTTTCTATTTTATTGGAGTATAGATTTTCAAAGTAGTTTCTGATTATCATCTGCATTTCAAGTGTCCATGATGATATTTCTTTTTTCATCACAAAGTTTAGTAATTTGTTTTCTCTCTCTTTCCCTTTATTAGTGTGGCTATGGGTTTATTAATTTTGTATATTTTTTCAAAGAACTTACTTTTTGTTTTGTCAATTTTTTGGATTATTTCTTCGGTTTCAATTTCATTGATTTCAGCTCTGATTTTAATTATTTTCTGTTTTCTACTGCTTTTTGTGCTGATTTGTTCTCCTTTTTCTAGGGCTTTGAAATGTAATGTTAGGTTATTTGTTCATTGGCTCTCTATTCTTTTAATGAATGAGCTCAAAGCAATGAACTTTCCTTTTAACACTGCTTTCATAGTGTTCAGAGATTCTGATATGTTGTATCATTTCTCATTTACCTCTAAGTATTTTTTATTTCATCCCTGATTTCTTCTACTATCCACTTGTCATTTAATAGTACATTATTTAGTCTCCTGATGTTAGAGTAGATCTTATTTTTTATTTTATTGTTGATTTCATTCCATTATGACCTGATAGGATGCAAGGTATTATCTCTATTTTTTTATTTGCTAAAAATTGCTTTGTTTCCTAAGATATGGCCTATTTTAGAGAAGGATCCATGTGCTGCTGAGAAGAAAGTGTCTTCAGTCACCAATGGATGAAATATTCTATATATGTATGTTGAGTCTAAATTATTAATTGTATTTCTTAATTCTATATATGCTGAGAGCCAAAGCCAAGTAGGAATGACGCATGGCATTTTTGGTTGAAAGGTGACCCCAGCAAGCCATTGAGATGATAATGATTATGTTAAGATGCGCATTCAATTGGAGAGTAGACCCCTGCTGTCTGCCTAGGCCTGCTACTTTGGAGCTCTCACGGGACTCCAGGAGAGTTCCCATTGGTTGGGGAAGTGTGGTAGGAGGGAATTCAGGAGGAGGGATTTCCTGTTGGAGTAGTGTGTCCCGGGAGGAGCCGTGTGGCATGGTTCAGCATTTTTTCCCAGGAGCCTGTGTGGAGTGTGCTGGTGGAGTTCAGAAATAAAGTTTGTTCCTGCTTCAGTGGCTCGTGATTTGTGCCCAGCCAGACTGCGGCATATATATTCTTTATTTAGTTTTTGTTTGAAGGATCTAGCCAGTGGTGAGAGAGGTGTGTTAAAGTCACCCAATATCATTGTGTTGTGGTCTATTTGATTCTTGAAATTGAGAAGGGTTTGTTTGTATGTAGATGCTCCATTGTTTGGGGCATAAAGATTTACAATTTTGTGTATTGTGATGTATAATTCCTTTACGCAGTATTGTTGTAGAGGACAGATGAGGCAAGGCACTGAAGATAGCAGGAAACAGTTTTATTTGGCTGAAGCCAGGTTCAGAGGGCACAGCTTTCACTGTAATCAACTAATGCCCTGAACCCTGAGTTCAGATAGTTTCATAATTTTATACCCAGCATATAAGGGAAGGAGCTCAGAAGTTCACAGTCTACAGAAGTCCACATAAAAGCAGCTTTTTCTTTCAGTGTTCTGGGCAAGTTAACCCTTCAAGGACAACACCTGAGAAGGGGAGAGCTTCTTCTCCCCTTTCTTTCCTCCCCCTGCCAGCTGTTACCATGGAGCCCAATTGGTAACTTCTCTTATCTTAGAAATGTAGACATCTCTGTGAAGCCCAGCTCAAGGCCAGAAGCCCTGTTAAAGGATTTGTCTTTTTTTATCATACTTTGTATTTGCAAACACACTTCTACAAACTACTATACTGGATAAATGTTTGTGAAAAATTAGTAAGGGGGTGGTGGCAGCACCTGAAGTGCTGATTTCTTCAGGCCAGTGGCCAAGTAAAATCCACCATCAGGAAAACAGGAAGTTTATGTACATTGAACTCTTTTGTAGAGACTCTTTTGCTGACAGTCCTAAAATCAGCTATGATGAAGGTTTCTGGAGAAGCCCAGTTAAGATTTTCTGTGGAGAAGGAGGTGCCACTACAGTATGAAATGCTCTTCTTTGGCCCTCTGATTAACTCTGGCTTAAAGTTCACTTAATTTGATATGAGAATAGAAATCCCTGTTTATTTACAAGATCTATGTGAATAATGTTTTTTCCCATCCTTTTACCTTCAGTCTGTGAATGTCTTTGCCTATGAGGTAATAGTCTTTTGGAAGCAGCATATTGTTAGGCCTTGGTTTTTAATCCAATCTTCCATTTATGTCTTTTGATTGATGAGTTTGTGCCATTTACATTTAATGTTTTTATTGTGATATGATTTTTATTACCTGTCATTTTGATTTATTTCTGATTTTGAATTTGAATTAGTTTCTCCATTGATTCCCTGATTTTTTAGTGTAGTTCCTCCCTTTGCTGGTTTTCACTTTTATTTTTCATTTCTTCTCGTGAAATATCTTTGAGTATGTTTTATAGTGCGGGCTTTCTAGTTGTGAATTCTTTTAACTTTTGTTTATCATGGAAGGTTTTTATTTCATCATCAATTCTAAAGCTTAATTTTGCTGGGGTATAGTATTCTTAGCTGGCCTTCATTTTCTTTCAGAGCTTGGTATATATTATTATTCTAAGACTTCCTAGCTTTGAGGGTCTGGGTTGAGAGATCAGCTGATATCTATATTGGTGTCCCTCTAAATATTACCTGTCATTTTTCTCTGGCAGTCTTTAAAATTCTTATTCTGTATGTTAGGTACTTTCATAATAATGTGCCTTGGTGTGAGTCTGTTGTAATTTTGTATATTTGGGGTCCTGTAAGCCTCATATATTTGATTTTCCATCTTGTTCTTTAGGTTTGGGAAATTATCTGATATTATTTCATTGAAAAATCGCTTGTTTCTTTCATTTATATCTCTGAGCCTTCATCTATACCAATAAATCTTAAGTTTGGTCTTTTCAGGTTATCCCATACTTCTTGGGAATTCTACTCATGATCTCTTAACATCTTTTTTCCATGGTCACCTTTGCTTTCAAGATTACATATTTTGTCTTCATTGGCTGAAACTCTGTCTTCCAAGTGATCTAGTCTGTTGGTGATGTTTTCAATTGAATTTTTAATTTGGTTTATTGATTCCTTCATTTTGACAACTTCTGCTTTTTTCAGAATCTATCTCTTTATAGAAGTGATCTTTCACTTCCAATATTTTCCCTCTGATTTCCCTCCTTACATCATCCTTTACCTCACAGGTCAGTTTAATTATGTATATTCTAAAACTCCTTCTCTGACACTCAGTTCCACTGTGGTGTTGATTGACTCTGTTATTAGAGTATCTTGGTTTGTTTGGGGTGATTTGTTCCCTTGTTTTTTCATGTTGTTTTTGTGTCCACTGATTTAACAGTATGGAACTGAAGCAGTAGAGTTTCTACCCTGTGGACTTATAGTGTTGCTGAAGGTTTCTAGCACCTTACCATTGAGGGGGAGACAAATAATAACAACCAATGCAAACAATATACAGCATTAAATAGTTCCTGCTAGGACATCTACATAGTTAACTGACACAGTAAACAGAAATTATATGATAAGTTATTGCCTACATTACAAACAATAAGTTTGAAAAAGAGTTTACAATTTCAAATGGTGAACAGGAAGAGAACAGAAGTGGTATAGGATGTGATGATTATGAGGAAGGAGGAGAGAAGATGGTAGTAAAAAATTAAAGGAAGAGTGAAAGAGAGAACAATAGAGATTAGCTGTTAGTGGGAGAAAAGGGAAAAAGAATCAAGGGAAACAGGTGGGAGAAATATATATGTATATAAAATAATTTTTAATTAAAAATAAAAATAAGAGAATACAAAACTGAAATATACTAATCAAACATTCTATTCCTCAAAAAACTGATCCATGAAAAATAACAGGCTTCAAAACTGCTAGAAATGAGAAAAAAAACAAAATATGAGTATGTATAAATGTCCATGGATCATTAAGGTCAAAATTAAATAGAGAAAAGAAAAAGAAAACAAACAAAAAAGAAAAAATCTCAATGAAAAGTTAAAGAATTGTTTCCATTGGAGTTCAAAAGATTCTAAGCTTCTCAGCAGTATTATATGGGATCATCTAGGGTGTTGATGTTCCACCCTCTGAATTGCCGGAGTGAGAGAAGTAATCCCATGGGTAGAAATCCTGCAGGTAGGGTTCAGGCTTAGGTGGGCTCTAGGTCTAGGCTCTTCACTGAATACTACCAGCTGGTCTGGAGATTTTAATTACCACACCTCCAGGGCCCAGAAATTGCCAGTCTATCTGGAAGACTGCACCCCAGGGATCTCCCCTGGCTTCCACTCCTGTGGTGGAGGAACCAATTGTCAGACTACTAGATTACCCAGATTACCCGCAGACCCCACATTTCCTGGTCTCAGGTTCAGTCTCCAAACTCCATCTCTCCTGCCCCTGCGCTTTCAAATTCCCAGCCAGGCGTGTCTCATCCAGTCAGTCCTGCAAGCAACCAGATTGGAGGGAAAGAAGTGCTAGGTGGGTTTCCACCACGAGTTGTCCCCTGCATAAACCTCTCTACACATTCGATTTTCTCCTGGTCACTCCTGGGCACACTCTATGTCGTGCAGTGTGGGTTTGCCATACCTGTATTTCAGGCCAAACTCAGATTTGCCAGGAATTGGCTCCCTTAGCTGCCAGCCCCCGACCCTCACTGCAAAATGGCTCCTCCCTCTATTCTCCACACACAGCCAGGAGAGATGGCGGCTTCTTTGCAGCACAAGGATATTGTGCAGCACACCTTTCAGCTGAGTCAGGCAGTGTCTTTGATCTCTAAATTCTCCATATCAGACATGCCTAGGGCTCCTAAAAAGCGCAGGTTCTTTTAATTCCCTTATCCCTCCACTCTGCTCTGGGGGGACTTCTCTGGCTGGTGCCTCCAGCTACAGTAGCAGCTGTAGCACTGGGGATTTTTTTCCTTATTCATTATATCCAAGCTTTGAGTCCCCAATCTGCTTTGAATGTCCAGACTTAAATTCCAGTAAAGTCCTCCCAACCTTTTCTTTTCACCCACCTTGCTGAGAAGCTGCCTGTTTTCTTGGTTCCATGCCCCAGAGCAGCCAGGAAAGTGACCCTCTCTATTCAGCCATCTTAAAAGTCCTCCTGAAGGTCCTTCTGGATTGAACACAACCTACCTTTGCAGACTGAAACTCCATTCCTTTCTTCACACAATTACTTGCTCTCATACCTACTCTACACTTCCACCTCTATGTCTTGCCCTTTGCCTTGAATTATTTCCCTGCCCCATTGCTTGCCACTGTTTAAAGTTCCACTTAAGATTCTACCTAAGAACTCTCCACTCCTTTCAGTGGGATATACTTGTTCACTTCTTTTTGGCCCCTGTGACTGTGTGTCTCTCGGAAAGTTACTGTTCTCTGCTCTGCATTACAGCCATCTTGTGACTCTCAGATCTTGTCTGAACTCTAAACTATAAGACCCTTGAGGATAGAAGTCTTTCTATTTCTTTCTTATACTTCCAGTACCAAGTATAGCACCTTGAATATACATGGTAGATGTTCAATAAGTATTTTCTAAAAGTTAGAAATTTAAACCTAAAATCCAGATCCTGGGAGCACTGACTACATACCCCGTAGTGCAATTCACTCTTTACTCCAGAACTTAACTTTTGGGTAATGTGTGAGGTTTCTAGCGGGGAGGAGAAGGGCAAATTGAGAGAATCCAGTGATCATGAAGAGAGAAAGTGAAAATAGTGTTACATTCCTGGTTCCAAATAGTGCCTAGTTGTATCACCAAAATGAAGACTGCTCATGATCCAATATTTTAGCTTACCAATTAGAAGAGATTAAAACCTCCACATCTTCTTTATTGTAAAATTTTTAAGAGATTACAAAGAATCTCTTAACTTTCAAAACATCATGTCAGCATTTCTTTAACATAATCCAGCAAGGAAGAAAATGAGCAGTTGCCTCCCTCTCTAATATCAATTCCATTAGCAAATGGAATTGACATGAAAGTAGCTGGGCGAGGAGAAAATATTGGCTATCTATAAGGTTCCCACAATGGTGCTGTAAGAGAACACCAGATCAGCATTATTCAGTATGTATTAGTCAAAGCCAAAAGTAGAAAAGATCAGTGCCTATGAAATATTGAAGTATACCAAATTTATTCTCTAAGATCTGGAACATAATAAAGAAGAAGACAAATGCTTGAAGTTTAAGTGGAGACAAATTTAGAGTGAATAAAATATGCACAAGTTTTTTTTAAGTGGGGTAAACTTCGGGCTTTTCTTAACTAATAGACTACAGCAGACAACAATGAAAGGCAGAGTACATCCATGGGTATAAAGTTAAAACTCATAAAGCTTAGTGAGGACAGAGGTTTTTGTGGGAATGGGACCCACTCTGTTGGGTTCTGAGGCTTGCTGGTCATTTTATCTACTACAAGGAAACCTCAAGTACATATACCCATCAAGCCACATTTATGGATTGTACAAATAATATGCCCAACACCTACATGCAACCATTTGGCACAAACATATAGACACATTACTGATGAGTGACAAATGGCAGATAGGCTGTGGGATCCAGGTGAGCCATTCTAACAGGGTCACCATCCTATGAGTGAAGCTGTAAGGAGGAAAGGATTCTACTCCACGGAGCCTCATGCCAACTAAGGGAATCAAAGTAGGAGCTGTACTTTGAAGAGCCCTGAGTAGAAAGCAGAGGCAGACCCAGCAAAATGGCATAAGGGTGCATGAGGAGCACCAGGACACCTCAGATCTTCAGAGAAATGACCACAATCATATGATTCTATATATGGTTACATATTTTGTAAGAATGGATAAGGGGGCTGAGCTCTAGACTTAAACATAGCTCCCAGACATCAGAAAATGTAAAACAAAGCCATGAGGAATTAGAGGAGAAAACTCAAACATGAGCATCTCTTTGCCTGTTATTGGCCCTGGAAATGGAAATCAAGAAGAATTTAATCTGATCTTGAAAGATGTGAGGACCTTGGACAATAGCTCAGTTTCTTATATAAATTCACATAAAAATATTCCTGGTTTCTTGGGAGCTTCATGCCATTATTTGTTTCCTCAGTACATGGAATAATACCGTTAAACATTTTACATTTTTAAAAAATGCCCATACTATGAGAGTCAACCACGGTTTTCAGAGCATTGGCCCCTTATGATTGATGTCCAGAAGAACACAAAGCTGTTGACCTCTTGAGAGAAGGAAAGCTGAGCTGAGTCCACCACAGACCATTGTCTTTCCTGAGAGCAACTACAGTCTACATCCCAGCTGTGTGTGCTGTTGGATAAGTAGGAATGCCAGTCACTGGAAGGCCCAGCATGAGTGTAAGTGGTCAGAGCCTTAGTCAAAGCCTCTGCTTTCCATTCCTTCCTCTACCTCATTTAATCCCCAGGCAACCTTATCCAGAGGTTAATGTTATGATCCCAATAATGAAGATGAAGAAACTGAGGCAGAGAGCTGACCTTCCCACACTGGTAAAGTTATATCCATTACATTTTAAAATGAAGTCTTCTCTAAACCTTTTCTTAATAATTTATATACTTTGTCTAGAATTTAATAGAAGTACTTTTTAGTCCCAAATACCTAACAATTCCTTCTATAGCAATTAGGAATGTCATTTACACTTGTATCTCTTATAACATAGTAATTGGAAGTCTACATGTAAATTAGACTTCGATTTAGTCCTCAGGGAATGCATAAACTTAACTAAGACATTAGTGTGACATTAATTCAGAGTTAAGATCCATTCTGATAAAACTCTTACTATTTTTTGCATTTACCAAATAGACAAAGAAACAAATTTGCATTTACCAAATTTCCCTTACTTGCCTGGGTAAGGAAAATGAGGACCGAAAAGGTATAAAGGGCACTTAAATTACAAGCATCAGCTAACAAAATGCCAGGGTAAAAAATAAACTGATCTCTAGGACTGTGGGAATGATGCCTAGAACAATGACAAGGCCTATCTTCTGGGCCAGCGCTGAGGGTTAGAGTCAGGATGAGGTCTCAGGGTTGGGCTTCCCTAAGAGCAGGAATCCTACCTTTAAGTCCCCAGCAACTGATGAAATGCAGACCTAAGAATACGTGCTTAATAAATTTCTGAAATTAAAAGAATGGATATATGTAGAAAATTATTTTAGCAGAGGGAGCAGAAGAAAAAAAGAGACACTGCTATCCAGGGATGTGATGTGGCCTATTTACAGGTTTGTTAGGTACAGAGGCTAAGACTCCATGACCACCTCTGGATTACATGAAGGCAGGTTCCCAAGGCCTGACATGCTTTCCTAATTTTAAAAATACTTGCATTATTCCCTATGGAAATAGAACATACCAAAAACTGGATATTTAAGAACTCTCATTAAGTTCCCCACACACCCAACTTTTCCTTTTTTTTTTTTCCTAAAGAGCTAGTAAATGACTTTTCTACGTTCATTAGGGAGAAATAATATTTATTTCAAATTGTCCTTTTCTGGTATTAGTTTCTACCACCTTCACATGCTCAGGCATTATTTTTCAGCTTGCAAAAATCAACTTTGAAACACATACACATTAAGATTTATGTCAACTTCAGTTCTGCTTAGAAATGCAAGATCAGCTTTGCTTTATATGTGGCATTATGGGAATTCTGATGCAATCAGAAGTTAGACACTCCTTCAAAGCCACAAAAATTCTTACATAGATAAGTAAATACATAGCAATCAAAAAAAATCTCCTCTTATTAGACATTTCCTGGGAAGAAACCCAAAAATTTCACTGTTGATACAATTGGTGTACAAATTAAATAAAACCTTCTTCTCAAAGCTTTTAGAACAAGAGAAGACTGCTAGCCCAAGACATAGGGTTTAGACTTCTGCATCTGCAAAAAGTGCCTTGAGAACCTTCAAACTCCAATATTCTGTCTCAAAGAATCAGCACAGTCAATTGTCTAGACACAGGGTCAGCTCACTAGGAAATGGACACAGAAAGGGCAAGTTCATTAGAATTGACATGTGTTCAGACCAGAATGAAGACTATTAACCATGAGGTGAGATGTCACCCACCCAGTAATTCTCTAACCACTCATACTAATGAAATCATAAATTCATAGCAATTTAGGACTGGGTGAGGCATTAACAAATCATCTAGATTCTAGGACAAAACACATCATCAGATGCATGACTATACATATTTTAATTTATTTCTTACATGAAATGAAATGTATTTTGAAATGAATGAAGAAAGTCTGAATTAATCACTTTTAAGTTGCTGGCATTTTATGTACATCCAACTTGGAAAAAAAAAAAAACACTTGCCAAAAACCAATGCAGTCTAGGATGAAATGTTTAGGAAGATAGTAATTTAGGAAATTCTGGTAGGTGTTTTTTGTTTTCTTTTGTTTTTAATGTTTAAATATCTATTTTGAAACTTACTTTATTTTTTTTATTTTTTTATTGGTTGCAAAACTTACTTTAGATAACAAAAAAGATGAAACAAGAAGGAGAACGGATGAAAAATATAACACATATTATTTCTCTGTCAAATGATAAAACCAAACATGTGCCCCTACTGGTTGTAGAGGGATCTCAGTCCCACTGACATAGATTAGCTGCTTGATTCTGCCAGCTCTGCCAAAGCAGCAGGTATTTTATTTTATTCTAATATTTCTCTGTGGCTTTATAGCTACTACATTTTAAAAGATGTCATAGCTTTCCCCCTGAAGTCTAAGATCTGTTTAAATGATAAGGTCATAGATGCTTAACATTTCCCAAACTTGCTACCACTTGTAGCAACTTGGTTCATTTATCTAAGACCCTTCTACTAACACAGTTCAGAAATGGCCCTAATGAGATCTTATAGAAAATAATATGCAGTCTGCCTGGGAGGACTGGCTTTAAAAATTATGTCCTCTGAAAATTTATCCCTTACATCTTTGAGATAAAGCAAAGCCTGAAATAAAACATAACTGTCATCCATGTAAACTTTATTTATACAAAGAGCATATATTTAAATATAGCATTAAATGAATAATAGTAGAGGCTTGGTTAAATAAATGGTAATAATATATCATTCTACTGGCAACCAGGCAGTCATTTAAAAGATGTGAAAGAATGTGAAGTGGAAAATGTCTATAATGTATGATAAGGTTAGAAGACAGGAGACAAAACACTATCAGAATATAATCTTTATTTCATAGAGAAAACAGAAAAATGTACACCAAAATAATAATTGTAGTTATATCTAAGCAGTAAAATCAAGTTGATTTTATTTTTATCTTGAACTTTTCCATATTTGTGGGCTTTTCTTTTAAAAGTATTATATTATTAAATAGATTTTAAATAATTAAAAAAATAGTCAGTATTATCTGTTCAGCAAAAGATGCCTTGAAAAACTAAAAGTCAAAATAATTTGTGTAATTGAGGATAAGCATCTTTTGCATTTTTTCCTTTGTTCTTGCCTCTTCTTTCTAGTCAAATCTATTATGTTATATTGCTGCATTACAAGTTACCCCAAAACTTAGCAGCTTAAAACAATACTCATTTATTATCTCAGTTTACATGGTAAATGAGTCTGGGCACAGCTTATCTGGGTCCTCTGCTTCTTGTCCCTCCATCAAGGTGTCAATCCAGGGTCTTCAGTCTCGTCTGAAGGTTTGACTGGGGAAGGATTGACTTCCAAGTCTCACTCAGTACTTGCTCATAGAAGTCAATCCCTTGCAACCTGTTGAACTAAGAACCTTGGTTACTTGCTGGCCAGGGGTCAGAGGTTGCCCTCATGGCAGCTTCCTTCATCAAAGTATGCAAGCTAGGCAGACAAAAGAAAGAATATGCTAGTAAAACAGAAGCCATTATATTTTGTAACCTAATCACAGAAGTAATAGTCCATTACCTCAGCATATTCTATTGGCAAGAACCAAGTCATTAAGTCTAGCCCACACTCAAAGAAAGAAGATTATACAAAGGCATGAATACCAGAAGATGGGAATCACTGGGGACCATCTTCTAATTCTGCATAGCATTTCATTCTTTGCAATTAACCTTCTAAAATTTTCTCTGATAGGAGCAGTGGCATATGCCAATAATCCCAGCAACTCATAAGGTTGAGATAGGAGAATGACAAGTTTGAGGCCACAAAGACACTTCAAAGAAAGAAAACTACAGACCAATATCTCTAATGAACCTAGATGCAAAAATCCTCAATAAAATTCTGGCGAATCGGATACAAAAACATATCAAAAAAATTGTACACCATGATCAAGTAGGATTCATCCCTGGGATGCAAGGCTGGTTCAATATACGGAAATCAATAAATGTTATTCACCACATCAATAGACTTAAAAATAAGAACCATATGATCATCTCGATAGATGCGGAAAAAGCATTCGACAAAGTACAGCATCCCTTTATGTTCAAAACTCTAGAAAAACTAGGGATAACAGGAACATACCTCAATATTGTAAAAGCAATCTATGCTAAGCCTCAGGCTAGCATCATTCTGAATGGAGAAAAACTGAAGGCATTCCCTCTAAAATCTGGAACAAGACAGGGATGCCCTCTCTCTCCACTTCTCTTCAACATAGTTCTCGAAACACTGGCCAGAGCAATTAGACAGACGAAAGAAATTAAAGGAATCAAAATAGGAAAAGAAGAACTTAAATTATCACTATTTGCAGATGATATGATTCTATACCTAGCAGACCCAAAAGGCTCTACAAAGAAACTATTAGAGCTAATAAATGAATTCAGCAAAGTGGCAGGATTTAAAATCAACACGCATAAATCAAAGGCATTCCTGTATATCAGCGACAAATCCTCTGAAATGGAAATGAGGACAACCACTCCATTCAAAATATCTTCAAAAAAAATAAAATACTTGGGAATCAACCTAACAAAAGAGGTGAAAGACTTATACAATGAAAACTACAGAACCCTCAAGAGAGAAATAGAAGAAGATCTTAGAAGATGGAAAAATATACCCTGTTCATGGATAGGCAGAACTAACATCATCAAAATGGCGATATTACCAAAAGTTCTCTATAGGTTTAATGCAATGCCAATCAAAATCCCAACGGCATTTCTTGTAGAAATAGAGAAAGCAATCATGAAATTCATATGGAAAAATAAAAGACCCAGAATAGCAAAAACAATGCTAAGCAAGAAGTGTGAATCAGGCGGTATAGCGATACCAGACTTCAAACTAGACTACAGAGCAATAGTAACAAAAACAGCATGGTACTGGTACCAAAACAGGCGGGTGGACCAATGGTACAGAATAGAGGACACAGAAACCGATCCACAAAACTACAACTATCTTATATTTGATAAAGGGGCTAAAAGCATGCAATGGAGGAAGGACAGCATCTTCAACAAATGGTGCTGGGAAAACTGGAAATCCATATGCAACAAAATGAAACTGAATCCCTTTCTCTCGCCATGCACAAAAGTGAATTCAAAATGGATCAAGGAGCTTGATATCAAATCAGAGACGCGCCGTCTGATAGAAGAAAAAGTTGGCTACGATCTACAGTCGGTGGGGTCGGGCTCCAAATTCCTCAGTAGGACACCCATAGCACAAAAGTTAATAACTAGAATCAACAAATGGGACTTACTCAAACTAAAAAGTTTTTTCTCAGCAAAAGAAACAATAAGAGAGGTAAATAGGGAGCCTACACCCTGGGAACAAATCTTTACTCCTCACACTTCAGATAGAGCCCTAATATCCAGAGTATACAAAGAACTCAAAAAATTATACAATAAGAGAACAAACAACCCAATCAACAAATGGGCCAAGGACCTGAACAGACACTTCTCAGAGGAGGACATACAGTCAATCAACAAGTACATGAAAAAATGCTCAACATCTCTAGCTGTCAGAGAAATGCAAATCAAAACCACCCTAAGATACCATCTCACTCCAGTAATATTGGCAGCCATTAGGAAGTCAAACAACAACAAGTGCTGGCGAGGATGTGGGGAAAAGGGTACACTTGTACATTGCTGGTGGGACTGCAGATTGGTGCAGCCAATTTGGAAAGCAGTATGGAGATTTCTTGGAAAGCTGGGAATGGAGCCACCATTTGACCCAGCTATTCCCCTTCTTGGTCTATTCCCTAAAGACCTAAAAAGAGCATGCTACAGGGACACTGCTACATCGATGTTCATAGCAGCACAGTTCACAATAGCAAGACTGTGGAACCAACCTAGATGCCCTTCAGTAGACGAATGGATAAAAAAAATGTGGCATTTATACACAATGGAGTATTACTCTGCATTAAAAAATGACAAAATCATAGAATTTACAGGGAAATGGATGGCATTAGAGCAGATTATGCTAAGTGAAGCTAGCCAATCCCTAAAAAACAAATGCCAAATGTCTTCTTTGATATAAGGAGAGTAACTAAGATCAGAGTAGGGACGAAGAGTAGGAGAAGAAGATTAACATTTAACAGGGATGAGAGGTGGGAGGGAAAGGGAGAGAGAAGGGAAATTGCATGGTAATGGAAGGAGACCCTCAGGGTTATACAGTGGAGGGGGTAGAGAGAGAGGAGGGGAGGGGGGGGAGAGGTGGGGAGGGGGGAGGGTGGATGATGGGAAAGGCAGCGGAGCACAACAGACACTAGTATGGCAATTTGTAAATCAATGGATGTGTAACTGATGTGATTCTGCAATCTGTGTATGGGGTGAAGGTGGGAGTTCATAACCCACTTGAATCAAAGTGTGGAATATGATATGTCAAGAAATTTGTAATGTTTTGAACAACCCACAATAAAAAATTTAAAAAGAAAAAAAAAAAAAAAAAAAGTTTGAGGCCAGACTCAGCAACTCAGCTAGACTTTCTCCAAAAAATAAAAGTACTATGGATGTAGCTCAGTGGTAGAGCAACTTTAGGTTCAACCCCCATATAACAACAACAAAATTTAAAAAAAAAACATTTCTTGATAAACCCTATAATAAGTTTTCATCTTTCACATGCCTCAATTTCTCTTTCTTCATAGTGTATAAATTTATGAAAATAAATATAACAAAAATCAAGTTTTCTGTTTGGATAAAATAAGTAATGAAAAATTATCTTTTCTGATGATAAATTGATGACATTTTTGAGTGTGTAATCTTTAAAGGGTTTTCTATTTCTTCAATGGAAAAAATTCTTTCACCATATTTATTTATAATACCAACAAGCCATTTTAACAAACTTTTTTCAGTATATATAAATTATGATAGTCATCAGATTAAATAATGATCATTAAAATCATGTTGTAGAAGAATATTTATAACACTAGAAGTGCTTTCTACACTTTTTTTAAATAAAAAAAAACATGGTCTAAAATATATGTTTAATGTGATCACAATTTGTTAAAATATATAACTAAACAGAGATATTATTGGAAGTATGCACATTAAAATATTAATTTACAGAATGAGATGGACATCATTACTCTAAGTACACATGAATGGTGTGACTCTAATTTGTGTATAACCACAGATATGAAAAATTGTGCTGTATATGTATAATATGAATGCATTCTCCTGTCATACATAACAAATTAGAATTAAAGTAATAAAAAATCAGTTTATCTTTATTAAAATCTCAGTTAATTTTTCTTCTTTACAATGTCTTTAGAATTTGAATATTTTTAATTAGTGTACTTTTATCTCTCTCCTCTCAACAATGCAATATTTAAATTTTATGTATTTATTACTAATATTTAATTAATATGCAGGACTAATATTAACCACAAATTCCTGATAAAATTTTTAATTATAATACTAAATGATTTTAAAATTCAAGTAATATAAATAAATATTAGAAGATGTAGAACATTAGACAAAGTTACAATGACCTCATTCACTAAGGGAATATTATCTGTTAAGACTAAGAACACAAGGGAGAACAAATAATGCAGAATCCTGTTTGATGAAATTTCTTTGGGGCATGGAATGAGTGAAGTATAAACAAAGTTACCAAAAAAAAAAAAAAAAGTTTTTTTTCATTGTTATTTAAGTGTCTATTATGTACAAAGAGATACCCTTATAAAACTCTAAACTACCTGTTAGTTTGGAAACATAAAATCTAATCTAGCACATAAGATTTTCCTGCTTTGATGTATTAGACCAGTTTTTAAATGTCCAACAGTATTTTCTAACTAATGTATTGAATTTGCATTTACATCCACTAAACTTTTAATGTAAGTTACTTGCTACTGAATTTTCAGTAAATTAGTCTTCTGCCATCTTTGTCACATTATAGCTAATAGGCAAAAAAATAATAATACACAGGAATATTAATATTAATGTTAATCAACATTAAAATATCACCTAAAAAATACTGCTATAGTCATGATCAAGTATCTTTCACAACTTCCAGTGTTTTTAAAAATTAACTTTAAGGGACTAAATAGAAAATAAAGGAAAAAAAGAGGTAAAGGAGAAACCTTCCAAAGCTGAGGACAAGTTAGTCATGTGAAATTGTCTAGCCAAGCATTTGCATAAACAATATCAATTTATGCTGTTCTTTATGCCTCCATTTTGATTTAGCCATCATCTTGTCTTTAAAAATATGTCTTTTCTGGGCCAGGTGCAGTGGTGCCTGCCTATAATCCCAGCAAGCTCAGGAGGTTCTGGCAGGAGGATTCCAAGTTCAAAGCTAGCCTCAGCAACTTAGCAAGACCCTAAGCAACTTGATGAGACCCTGTTCTAAAAATAAAAAAATAAAAAGGGCTGGGGCTGGGGATGTGGCTGTATGATTAAGCACCCCTGGCTTCAACCCCCGGTAACACTCTTTCAAAAAAAAAAAAAAATACAAACACACACACAATATAAGTAATAAGTACTCATTGTAGAAAATTTGGAAAACAGACACATGCATAAGGAAAACCATAAAACTCGCCCACATGTACTACATAGATTTTACTATTAATATTTATATCATTATCTTTCTTTAATTTTTTTTTACTCACCAAAGGAATTCTGTTAAATACAAAGTTATATGCCCTCCTTTTTCACTAAGCAGTGTACATTTTCTCATGGCATTAAATGTCTTTTGAATACAGTATTTTAATGATGCTCCATCCTGGTGATTTCTTTTTCCATTTAAATCTCTGTACAAGTACACAAAACGTTTTATCAAATTTTATATCAGCATCATACAACATTTATAAACTAACTGATAAAATTTTAACATGATGCCCCTATGCTTTACAACAGTTTCTATGAAGCAGTAATTATCTTTTTTCCAAAAATAAATTACCTTTTCTAACTCTCTACACATAGCATCATTTGGGAGATAAGGGGAATTCCTTCCTATATGACATGAAAAATTCAGATTTTCTACTCATGTTGAATCAATCTGGGTAATTTTTTTCCAGAAAATTTATGTGTGTTATCTATAGTTGGTTGGTAAAAATTATTTCTCACATAAGGCAAATTGTTGCTCAATATTCTAGTTTTGAGTGTACTTCAAGATTATTCAAATAGGAAGGTGGGAGAAGACAAATCAAGCACTTCTAGCCAACAGCCACCATATTCAGAAACCTCTCCGTCAACTTTTGAAAACTCAATGTCTGCCTGGAGGTGTATCAACGGTAGTAATAAAAAAACGTATTAAATATTTACTATGTTCCAGATCCTGTGCTAAGTGCCTTAGGTATATTATTTAATGTGACCCTTACAACAATTTTACAGCAATCAAGTATTATTAATGCTATTTATGGATGAGGAAATGGAACTTTGAAGGAGTTAAGTAATTTATCTAACCTGTGGGTGATGGAGCTAGTCCAGTATCCAAGACTATAATGACTCAACCCATTTCTTTAAGTGCAATACAATATTATCTACCATTATGAGCCATTTTTCACTTCATTTATAACTTAATTCTATATGTTTACATACATTAACAATTTCTCTCACCTGTTAAAGATGGTGAAAGACTCTAAAATGAAAAAAGAAGAGAAAGGAATCTATAATAAACAAAAGACTTTGCCACCATGTTGCAAGAGGCATAAGTTGGAAGATCCCAGAGTTTTCCAAAAACTGAAAATGTTCTACAGCATTATCTTACCAAAATGAAGTCCCATGTGCAGGTCTTGTTCTGCTATATGTTAAATGACAGCAACAATATTTTCACTTAATCACTGCCATTATATCTTAGAATCAAGAGATTCACAGCAGGATAAATCTTTTGGTACATAAGACATTTAAAACATTATATTATCCATAATTCTCAAAACAAAAGAGAAAATATCTTTTCTGGCTGAACTAGTGCCCCAACAATCAAACCGTTGGGGATGGAATTATACTGAGTCAGTGACTAAAAGAAGCAAAGGAGAATAAGCATCCAGTTTTTAGAGAACAAAAAGAAAAACATCATTATCATTTAACATTATTCATAAAATACAATTTAGAAAAATATATATAATTCATTGGGAAGATGTTTTAGTCTAGGCAAGAGGGAGGCAAAAAAAGTCATTTGCTCACGTAGATCAGATATTTGTCTATATCCTTTTCATTAAGATACTCTGTAATAATATGAGCCTAATACAGTTCTTTCAAGTGAACCATCAATCATATAGGAACAAAAGATTTAAAAAATTTTTAAGTGCCTGTAATCCCAGGGCTCTTTGTGCCCTCAAAGAGATGAGTCATGATTCTCAAGAGCTACAGGAATTGAAGCACATAGATTGGTCCCTGTGACTGTCAATCAGAAAAACAGAGTCTCTAATACGCTACTAAAATCCAAGATCAACATTTGTTTGAGGTATTTGGTTTCAATTAGGAAGAACATGCCATACCTAATAAAACACCATGGACTAAGAAAATAAGAGGTAGTGTAAAAGTGACCATAAATCAGTGATGTTAATAAATCAAACAATAATTTAATGCCTGACATTCACTATCTAATTGTCCATGCTCTTATTCCTGGAGCCAATTACTAAATTCTAGAGATTATGAAGTCCTTATTATCAAAGTAACACAAAGAATTCAGACATTTAAAATAAGATCAATGCTCACAGCAGGACTTTTCCACAGGTTATAGTAAAAGGAAATTCTCTAGAAACCACTGTTTCCTTTCAACTTTCCCTTTAATATCTCTGCTACTCCCTGTTAGCCTCTATCATATCATGACCAATTATAAAGCCCAGAGAAAACTTTCTAAATTGGAGCTTTCATTTGTTATTCAGCTGCTTCCCTCATGGGCAAGATTATCTCATACAGTGGCAGGAAATCACTCATATAAGCTCTGGACCACAAAATGGCAAACACAGTCTACAAGAAAGCAGTTCTATATTGTTATGATTATAGGAAACTATCACAATTCCAACTTTAAAAAATTCTTGTTTCTAATGAATGTCATTTACAAGTAGATAATGAGTCTCTCAAGTAGCATCAGGTGAAACTAGAACTAATTTCCAATTAACAAAAGGAAAATATCCTGTGACATATATCAGTGTTGTAGCTCAAAAGCGGTGGTAAATTAAACGTGAAAAACATTAGAAAAAATAAAAATTCAACTGACAGTCATTAAAACAGTAATATATGAATCAACATTTGGTCAGAATTCTATCTTAATGGATATAAAGTCTTTTCATGATTATTACTTAAGGCAAAGACGCTCAACTTGTTTTAGTTATTCAAGCAAAGAACAATTTAATTCACAATTTTCTGTTTGCTTGAACCCCATTTAAAAGTTTTGAAGTTATGAACTGCTTTTAATGTACCTATTTAATTTTATGCTTGACATGAAGTCATCTAACTTTCACAGAATATTAACCATAATCACCTCTGCAGCACTTCAGTGCTCAGTCGTTTTCTTCGCCTCTCAAGTCTAGAGGAACTCAGTCAATTTGGTAGAATTACTCGTTCACCCAGAATAGCCTCTGGGACCACATAATACAATCCCCAAGTTTCAGGAAATATCTGAGTATCAAAGACACCTTAGCTGTCAAGGAGCCATACTTAATAGCATCACAGATGAGCTCAAAGATCACACTGGACAAATCAGAATGGGTACAAGAAAATAAAAAATACCGCTTTGCTGTTGAGGTTCACAAGAGAAAGATCGACTTGAAGTACAAGTCAGGACAGGTAGTGCCACCTACTGGTCAGCCAAGGTAGAAAAAAAATGAGTCTAGTGAATTCACTTGTGCTAAATTGGGTGATTTGGGGCTGTAAGAGTGGTGATCTCCTTTTAATCATGTATAGGAAACTCTGGAATCCCATTAATTTATTTTTAAAAATTAAACCAAAGTTATTAATGATGTTTATCAATAAAGTTGAAAAGGAGAGACACAGACATACTCCATAGAAATTTGAATGATCGCTCTTTAACATACCACTCTATTTCAATCCACCTTCCTACTTCAGAAGTTCCCCTACCCTCATTTAAATTGGAATTCAATAAACACATATCTATATTATAAATGAATATTTGATCCTTTGGAAAGGAACATAATTAAGTTCTTTTTTTAAATCAACAGTTACAAATAGTCTTATTTTGGATCTAATACTGAGAGAGAGAAGCCTTACAAATAATCCTGGTTATTAACTCACAAGGTATTGTTGAAATTGACCAATTTTATGTATAGGAAATTATCAAGTCAGAATATATTAGGGGAATTGTAATAATTTCTATAAACTTGCCCCCTTCAGCATACAAATTAGTTTTAGTACAGAAACGGGCCTTCTAACGCAATATAACTTCCCAATTTATTCCTTAGAACTTTTAAGTTTTTTTTAAGTAATTAACAATAAGATTCCATGGGCCATGAGACCTCAAATGCTAATGCCATTTTCAAACAGTAAATGACACAAAGGGTATTTGGTAATCAGCTGCTACTTTTAAATTTTTTCTCTCTCATACTACCAAAAAAGATTAATGAACACAATTACCCTTAATAGTTTTCTGAAACACAAGCAAAACAATAATGAGTCCAGAAAGCAAAATACCCACATCCGAAGTCAAATCAATTAAACCATGAAATCAGTTTATCCAGAAGATTTGAAAGATTTCTACGGCCAGTCCTTGTTTTTCAAGAAATGGTCAGTGGTAAGCAGAGGAAAGGGACCAAAGGGAGGGAAATGGGGAGGGCAAGGGGAGATACCAGGAATGAAACTGAGCAAATAAATTATGTTATGTGCATGTACCAATGTGTCACTGTGAATCCCACTATTATGTATAATTATAATGCATCAATTAAAAATTAAGAAAAAATGATCAGTACTTTTTTAAATCTTTTTAGTCATTCCAGCAAGAATTTATTATGCCAGTGACCACATTGTTAAATAAAAATTCTAGGCTTAATTATTACTAATTTTATTTTTTTTAACCTAAAGAATCACTAAAAACCTTCAGCATATGGTTTCTATTCTAAGATCAGTTATTTGGTTGTGTAAATCTGCTTCCTCTTGGCCTGACCTCTAGGGAGCTGTTCCTTATGCAGGCTCAGGAGAAGAGTTAATTGAATCTCTAACCTTGCTCTCCAGGCTTTCATTCCCTACAAAACTTTCTTCGGTTGAGTGACTAGTACATTTTACATTGTTCTGGTAAAATATTAACAGAATCAGCTTCTGAGAGAGCTCAGGACTTAAGCTCAAAACTGTGTTCAAATCCTGTCTTCCACTAACCAAATATGTACCCTAGAGTGATTTAATTTCTCAGGACCTGCTTCTTCATCTTTAAGGTGGGATAATTATGACCTAAATCAAGAGGTTGCTAAAGATGAGGTCGGGTGGCCCATTTTCTGCAACTGGGCACACAGTAAGCATGCAAATATTTGTAGATATCTTTCACCAATAATACCCACATAGTGTTTAACATGCACCAGGCTCCATGCTAAGTGCTGGGCCTGCAATCCTGAGAAAAACAGAAACAATGCCATCCCTCAGAAGCCTATATTCTAGTAGAGAATGCTATAGAATAAAAGCATACTGATAAAAAGAATTACAAATAATGATGTGTTACTGTGGAAACAAAAAACAAAAGCTGAAATCAAGATTACAAAGAATAAGGAGAGGGTCAAGAAAAGCTTCTAGGCTTTTGTATACCTTTTTTTTTTTTTTTTTTTTGTACCAGGGATTACTTAACCACTGAGCCACATCCCCAGCCCCTTTTTATTTTTATTTTGAGATAGAGTCTTGCTAAATTGCTAAATTGCTTAGGGCCTTGCTTAGTTGCTGAGGCTGGTATTGAACTTGCAATCCTCCTGCCTAAGCCTTGGGAGCCAATGGGATTACAAGTTTGTGCCACTGTGCTTGGCAAGAAGTGTCATTTAAACTCATGACTGAAGGATGACAAGGACCTGGTCATGCAAGTAGCTGGTATTATTTCTAGGTGTGTCTGGGAGGGTGTTTCCAGAAGAAATCAGCTTTTGAATTGGTGAACTGTGTAAGCAAATGAATGTCCCAACGTGGGTGACCACCATCCAATCCACTGAGGGCCTGAATAGAACAAACGGCCACAGGAAGGGTGAATTCCCTCTCTCACTTGAGCTGGGACATCCATTCTCTCCTGTCCTTGGACAGCGAGGTGCTCCTGGTTCTCAGACTTGCAAAGCCAGACCAGGACTTACCACCACCCCTCTCCAGCCTATTCTCAGATCATTAGACTCAAAGGGAATCAGCTTTCCTGGTTCTCCAAATTCACAGAACAGATTGTAGGACTTCTCAGCCTCCCAAACCACAAGAGCCAATTCCTATAATAAATCTCCTCATATCCATACACATACACACACATACACACATTTTATATGTATCTGAAGTTCCTCAACTTACTTATTGGGTTACATCCCAATAAACCCATCATAAAATATTGTAAGTTGAAGATGCATTTAATAGAATTGGTAAGACAGAAAGGTCTTACCATCAAACACTTCCAGAGAAGAAAAAAGAGACACATTTATATTTTCATTTTTTAAATAAGCTGAACACTCGTGTCTTGCCATAAATGTTTATTACTATGTGAAGTCTACACTGGGAGGGCAGGAATAGAAGGGTGCCAACTCAGTGTCTGTTGCTGCAGCCCAGATAAGGAATGAGGTGTGGATTAAAGAGATGATAGCAAAACTGGAAAGAAATGGACATATCTGAGAAATATTTTGGGAAATACAATGAAAAGGACTAGCTGATGAATTTGGTGGGGTAGATGAAGGAACAGTGAGGTGAATTGTGATACCACTTCCTATGTAAGGAAAACAAGACTTTGTTTGTTTGGTTGGGTCGGGGTTTTTTTCCGGGGTAGAGGAGGTGTTTGTTTTGGGCAACGATGGGGACTCCAACCCAGGGTCCCACATATAGTAAGCAAGTGCTGGACCACTAAGCTACATCTCCAGTCTAGAAAACAAGACTTTTAAGAAAAAGCTAAAGCTTCATCCTGAATAGGAGGGTAAAGTTTCAGGACATCAAGTGGAGGTATTAAGAGACAAATATCTGAGTTTGGAGCTCAGAGGAGATGTCTGAACAAGAGGTATGAATTTAGGGATCATTAATATTAAAACATTAAAAGGCACAAGAACAGATGAGTCACCTAAGAAAAGAAGGTAGAGGGGCTGGGTTTGTGGCTCATTGGTAGAGCACTTGCCTGGTATGTGTGAGGCACAGGGTTTGACCCTCTGCACAACATAAAAATAAATAAATAAATAAAGTAATATTGTGTCCATCTACAACATACAGAGAGAGAGAGAGAGAGAGAGAGAGAGAGAGAGAGAGTTATATAGGAGTTCCCATGGATGAAGGTTGAATAGAGAAGAGAGAGTCAGCAAAGTAACATGTAAGTTGAAGATGCATTTAATAGAAATAGTAAAATAGAGGAAGGAGAGGAAGATGGCTACCATGTTCCCCTCATCCTTCAACCAAAGCTAAAATATCACAAGTTTCTCTCACCATTCCTTAAACATTGAGGATTTTATTCCCTCATTGTCCTTTGGTGCCACTGCAGAAAAGATAGTGTCTTGTTTTATGGGGAAGAGAGTGAGTCTTCAGTTTATTTCATTTTTATATTTGTTTAGTTTTCTCTGAAAAGTTATAAAATAAAATTAAAACAAATTATGTTTATGATAGGTTATCTGACCTCCATGGGCACAGAAATTCTAAAAACTTTTAAGAAAACCATTCTTCCAAAGTTAAATGTATTCATTGGGTCTATAATTTTTAATTTTTCACATCTTGCAAAATAGCTTGTGATTTTATTTTTTCATTGGGTCTATAATTTTTAAAAATCAGAAACATTGTTTCCCACATATTTTTAAATGACACATAAGATAATAAAGAATAACACATGTCCAATATTTACCCACTTCATGAAGGAAGACTAAGAAAAAAATCTATACAAGGAGAATTCATGTACCACTTTCTCAAGCTTAGACCCACTGATATTACTGTCATTAGAGAGGCCAATCTTATCATGCATGTGAATTCCATTCTACAAAAGCAAAAATGTTCTTTGGAAACCATTGATTGTTTCAGAGGATTATCACCTGCAAAACTAGAAGAGGATAAAATACTAACAAGGGTAAATAAATAACCAATGTTTATTTGTATCATCAGTAAGCATTAAATACTGTATGTAAACTGAGACAAAATCAATCTCATGGGTTAATCCATAGTGTCATTCAAGAAGTCTATTCAACTAAGGTAAAAAAATTCTTCTAGCAAACAAATTATATTATAAAAATCAGCTACTTGGGACTGGGGTTGTGGCTCAGTGGTAGAGTGCTTGCCTAGCATGTGTGACATACTGGGTTCAATTCTCAGCACCACATACAAATAAAATAAAATAAAAATTCATCAACAACTAATAAAAATTTTTAAAAATTTAAAAATTCAGCTACTTTTAAATTTAAAAAAATTTAAAAACTAAAAGTTAAAAAATTAATTTTTTTTAATTTGTAAAATTAAAAAAAAAATCCTGTCACATACAGCTTTCTTCCACATAATCTTATGCCCATATAGCACTTATCTGTTTGTATTAGAAATAATTTCTATGTCTCTGCTTACCTTGATAGAGCATGAGCTCTCAAAGTCATATCCTTACTCTAGAGATAGGCCAGAACCTTCAAAGACCTCAAAGTAAAGATCCATGATTCACCTCCATTAGAATCACTTGGAGGATGTTTCCAAATGCAGATTCCTGGGTCTGATTTACCCAACCTTTGGAATTAATGTAGTATTTGTGTGGATTTCTAATAGCTTTTATAAGGTCTTCAGAATGTACCAAGGAGATAATAAATCCAAAAGATGTAACCTAAGAGCTATGCACTGATAGTTCCACTTATTTACTCACACAATTGTTCAGAATCTTCTGCCATGAAATTTGTTAAATGGAGGAATAAAGGAGAAAGCATCACTCTGAGAAGCTTTCATCTTATAACTGAAACCACTTGCTACTATTATATTATAGCAGTACTTATTTTCCCTGAATCCAAGCAAACAATTTGGGGATTTTAAAGTTAGAGACCTTAGAGATTATACCTGACATTAAATATGTTAAGAAAAAAATATACCAAGGTATGTTAAAAACATAATAGGCTGAACAATCACAGCGCTAGTCCTGTCATTTATAAGGGCAATATCAAAAACTCTAAGATTATTAAATCTCAAACCTTTTTTTTCTTTTTGCTTTTTTTCCCACATTTTTATTGGTACATTTTAATTGAACATAATGGTAGAATTTGTTGTTACCTATTCATACATACACAAAATATAACAATATAATTTGGTCATTGTCATTTCCTAGTATTTCCCCTTTCCCCCTTCTCCTCCCTCACCCTGGTCCCCTTCCTCTGATCTTCATCAAATTTTCATGAGATTCATCCCCCATCCTTCTTTTCTTTTTTCCTCTCTACCTTCCACATGAGAGAAAACATACAATCCTTGACCTTTTGAAAAACTCCAAATCTTTTCAATGACAAAAATATTCATCCTTTGTTTCATAAAAAGGTTTTTAAGGAAGCATATTTTAAATATAAGAAATATTATAAAATTACATATAACAAATAATTTATTTTTTGATCAACGCACAACTAAATTTCACATCTATAAGTAGAAATATAATAAACAATATATCCTAGAACAGTATCAAAATAAAATTCACAATTGATTAGTAGATCCCCAAAATCCAATCTCAAAAACATTAAGTACATGTTATGATTTTTACAAATGAGAAAAACCTTTTAAAAAAATAGAATATTTTACCTATATTTTTGTATGGCACAAATGATTCAAAATATTAAATGTTAAATCAAACCAACAAATTTCTTCTTTTTTGTTACTGCTTCAAAAATATTTATAGGTATACTTAAGTCTTATAGAGACTTACTATCTCTGATTGAAATAAGAATGTCATATTTACCTTCCACCCTCCTAGCAGATAATAACCAGGAATCATTTCTTGAAACTAAGTTTTCACTTAATAATACAGGCTATACCACTTTATATAGTTCACAAATTAAGAAACATTTTATAATCATGATATATGTAAGGACTTGTAACTACTTTGTTATCTCCTTTAATCTTTTTCAAGAAAATAATTGTGTATTTTAAACAGGGCACTAGTACTTGGGACTGTAAGTCGAATATTATCACCTCTCTCTTTACTCACTAATAGCTTTGGTAAAACACTTAACCTGCCTTCTAACCTAGTACCTCCACCAGAGTAATAGCAATACTCTAATCTATTTGGTATCTATTTTTAGATGCATCAGAGAGTGAAAAAGCCATTATATGATCAATCTCTTACATCTTTGGTGGATAACTATGCTCTATTTAGAAGGGCCATTATGTTGAAAACTCCATTTTGCAGATGAAATTCATTTAGCAAATATGCTAATTCTAGATAGGCAATGATAACCACAGGAGACCAGGAAGATGAGCAATAACATGGGCTCATGAAGTGTACTTTCCTTGAAAAAATGTCTATTTGCTCAAATTAGAGAGGGAACATTGTAAATTGTACATCATTTGGGAAGACTTTTATCTCTTTTTCATTTTCAGTCACATTATAATATTGGATACAGCAGCTCCAGAAGCTAACAGATTATTGCTTTTATAATTGAATTCGTAAAGTTTCACGTCATGAAATTATATAATTACGTTCTGAAACATCACAGAAGCTCAAAATATATCTATTTGTAATCATCATAATGTGTACATCTGATCAGGACCCAGCTATGTTCAAGGCCCGGTTCAATCATCATCCATATTTTCTGCCACAATCAAAGAAAACACATTGTGTGCTCTTAGTGGCCACTAAGAGAAGACGCTGTCTTGCAAAGAGAGGAAATCATGAACAAATAAAATAACCATCCTTCATTGGGAAAAAAAAAAACTGCAGAGAAAATGAGAGTCCTGAAAATGTCTAGTGGCACTAATTAAATGAATGTTTCAAAACAATGATTTGCCCCATAGTAGCACCAGCAGCAGAGTAGCCCACAATTATGTGACTGCACTAAAAATAAAGTCTACTCCTTTTTCTGCACAGTGAGTTGCAAAAAGGCACAAAGTTCACAAATAGATGTATTTTCAGGTATGGGAACAAAATGACATAAAAGATGACCTTGTTATCAATAGATGTTAGAGTTAAGAACATTTCAAGGAAAAACCCATTAGTATACAAAGCACTTGAGCCCAGCTGAAGTCCTCAAAAAGAACAATATCCCTTTGAACAGGGACAAGAATAATCAAGCTGTACATGGATGTACCTTACATCAAAGTTCTAGAAAGATCATTGCTAAGAATACATCCCATAAACCACAGCATCAAGTTTCAGTCTTCATGCATGCCCAGAAAAGGAGAAACTGGCATCCATCAATAATAAACAATAAATCAGTGGAGCATGGTGCCATGTGCCTGTAAGTCTCAGCTATTCAGAGACAGTAGGATTGCTTGGAAACCACAAGTACAAGATCAGCTTGCACAATGCAGCAAGACCTGTCTCAAAAAAATATATATATCTTTTTGAAAAATAATGATAAAACAATGAATCATTTCAAATCTAACATACAGTTCCAAGAAATTTGTTGGAGGGGGTGGGGGTTTCCTGGGGATTGAACCCAGGGCCTTGTGCATGTGAGACAAGCACTCTTTACCAACTGAGCTATATTCTCAGCCCAAAAAATTATATTTTTGTTGTTTAAAATGTTTCTATGGGTCTCCTAAATCATATAACAACTTTCCTATTCCTAAAAATATCAGCTTTTTTTGTATAAGATAAGTGGTATTAAGACATAATAGTGCCAGGCGCAGTGGCACATGTCTATAATCCCAGCAGCTTGGGAGGCTGAGGCAAGAGGATTTCGAGTTCAAAGCCAGCCTCAGCAAAAGCAAGGCACAAAGCAACTCAGTGAGACCCTGTCTCTAAATAAAATACAAAACAGGGCTGGGGATATGGCTCAGTGGTCAAGTGCCCCTGAGTTCAATCCCTGTTATTAAAAAAAAAAAGACAATAATAGGTACTTTGGGAACCTCCAAAAGAAACCCATTAAATGAGTACTGACAGATTGCAGACTGAGCTGGATCCTATCTTAAAGGCAAGAACAATAAAACAATCCATATTCTTTAAGGTACTTTGGTTACATACTAATGGCTAAAACAGCTCTGTGCCCGTTTCAGATGAATATTAGCTTCACAGCATTAACATCACATGACAGGGGAGTAGATGGCAGCAAAAGAAACCTTTTACCAGAGGACAACAGAGTTATCTAAGCAAAAACTCAGCATGAAAAGAGCACTACTCCTGATTTCCTAGAATGCCTCCCTCACAAGGGATTATTTCTGATTCCTGGGACAGTGCACAGCAGTTCTCATTGAACACTTAGAAGCACACTTGGTCATACCATGCTCTGCCTTATTAAATGATCTATGTTGAAACCACTCATTTTCATTTCCTTTACATCAATAAATGCCAAAAAAGAGTGATAAGACTGTCATTTACCCTCAATTTCCTCAATAATGTAAGGGTTAGAGGGAGTGTGTAAGAACTCCAAAATAATAGGCTAATACCTTCCGTAGTTCCCCTTTCTCCTTTATTTCTACTAGGAGGAAACCTATTTCAGATAATATCTCCTCTAAAGTTTAGGAGGCTGAAAAGGATTGCTGCTTAACCCCTCCCAAAAAAATATTCTCAAACATAGTGATTTTCTGAGTAAATACTTTTCAAAAGGAAAGTGCTACATAGAATATAAAACCTTCCCTGGAGTGCTCATAAAGAGTAACATAAAAGTAGTTATAAGTGGAAAAAAGAAATAATATTCTAAGAACTGCAAAAAAAAATCAAATACAAGTGATTCTACCCTCCCTGCCTCTTACACCCATGCAAATGTATACACACAACAGACTCAACTACAAGTTTTAAGAGCAACTACAAAAAAGCAAAAAAGAAAATGAATCTTTGTTTCACAAAGAGAGAAAGTATGTCATAGAAAATAGCAGACCAAAGAAATCTTCCTTCACTTACTCAGTGAGCCAAAAACAATGCTTCTAGACCTATGGTAGGCATAATTCACATTTCATTTTCAGAAAACATTCTATTCAAACTAGCATAACAGAATGAAGATGTTCTGAGGTAATTATACTCCTATCCTAATTATCATTACATTAAGATTTTGCAAAACAAAATCTACAAAGCTGTTGCAATCAAGTTCTTAATTCGGAAAACTAAACATGATATTAATGGGGAGAAAAAAAAGTTTATGTAAAAATACTCCTTAAATCTTTCTTTTAAAAACTTCCAAATGAATATTAAAATCAGTCATATCAAGTAACTTATACAAACTATAAAAACAATTGCAATAAAGAGTATTGAGAAATCAAAATTACCAATTGTATTTCAGACTTGATTCCATACACATAAAACTAAACCAGAGTTCATGAAGATGTCTAAAAGGGAAAAATAATACAAGGGGGACAAATGAATGTCAGTAGAGGGGGCAGAGAGAGAAGAGGGGAGGGGAGGGGAGGGGAGGGGGGATAGTAGAAGATAGGAAAGGCAGCAGAACACAACAGACACTAGTATGGCAATATGTAAATCAATGGATGTGTAACTGATGTGATTCTGCAATCTGTATATGGGGTAAAAATGGGAGCTCATAACCCACTTGAATCAAAGTGTGAAATATGATATATCAAGAACTATGTAATGTTTTGAACAGCCAACAATAAAAAATTAAAAAAAAAAGAATTCTTATACAGATTTTTTTTTTAAGAACAATAGTTCATTTCTTCAGAGATAGCTCATCCACATCAAAATCCTCCTTGTTTAGCATCACCAATGGCTCCCCAAACATCAAAGACAAATTCATCTGGGAATGCAAAGTCTCCAAGAGTTTCATCAAGTGCCGTGGCAAATTCATCTGGATTATTTTTGTCCTTTCCAGCTTCAAACATTGTGGTGGCTGTCAAAGATAATTAAGGATAAATGAGATAGCATCATAGGACTGAGAAAAATTATCCCAGGAAGTGCTTTCCAAATGTAGCATGCATACATATCATATATTCCTAGGCAAATTAAAACATGAGGATACCCATTTTCACTTCTCAAGGTAGCAAAGACATTTTTTCAACAATCTGTCTACTACACCAGGTTGGCAGCTGTCACCCACCGACCTCTCTCCTACCTTGAAGCTAATTGTTTGGAACCTCCAGCATTCCTATGTGCAGAACAAGATATTCTGAAAGAAAACCTTGTAGTACACCCCTTCCCAGCCTCCCAAGAGTCATTAACTATCTAAGATGTAACAAAAAGAATACAGCATCACATGTGTGGTACTCCTGCCAAAGAAGTGCAGCCTGAATGTAATTATGGGGAAAAAAGATTGGACAAAACAAGATGGAGAAAGTTATCCTACAAAATAACTTGCTTTTACCCTCCAAAGCATCAAGGTCATGACAATCAAATAAATAAGGGATAACTATTCAAGTTGACTCAGCATGGTATGTAAATGCAACATATTATTTTTTAACACATTCTTTTGCTATCATACCTATAAAGAACTTGATGAAACATGAATAGGAATAAATATTGGATGGCAATAATGTCTCATCATTATTTTCATTATTTGGTTGATTATATTCTGGTTCAATAGGGGAACACCTTTGTTATAGGAAATACACAAAACTTATTGGGGGACAATGGGATATCAGTAAGGTAACTTATTCTCAAATGGTTCAAGACAAAAAAGTCTTTGCACTTCACATGTAACTCTTCGTAAGTTTGGGATAGTTTCAATTAAAGGGGAAAAAAACAGTAATAAAGAAGAGGAATTAAATCTTTTCTCTTAATTGTGATCACCCTCCTTCACCTCTCAACCATGACCCAAAGTGCTCTTGATTGATCATTAACCAGAAGTACTTCAAAAAGGAGGGAGGTCCTCGGCTGTAGTGAACTGCTCCAGCCACAGATCCTGCCAAGTTACTCAGACTCTTCTGAAGCTCCCAAGTTTATTAAAACTTTTCCTATTTTTAAAGCATATGGTAAGATTAGGCAGGAGGTATTAAAACCAATATTCCAAAATACTGGTTTGACTTTATAAATTTGAATATTGAAAAACAATTTGGAAACAAGTGACAAAATCCTCAAAAATGTCATATCCATTAATCTACATAACATTTCCACCCTTGGGAATCTATACTTTAAAAATAAAATCTTGGGTTGGATTTGGAGCTCAGAGGAAGTATGTATGCAGCATACAGAAAGCCCTGAGTCCAACCCCCAGTAACAAAAAAAATAAAATAAAATAAGAAAAATCTTAAAAATAGAAAATAATTTAGCATAAAGGTATAATTAATTATCAAATAAATCTAAAATGTAGAAGTAATAAGTAATCTCTACTTCAATGAAATGTATGGGTGAAATATTTGATGAAATATTTTGAAATAATTTTAATGTTTATGAACAATTTGTAATACCTTGGGGAAATATTCTCTCTTAGTATTTACTGAAAAAAGAAGTTATATACATTTTACATTATAATCACAACTACATTTTTACAAAAATCTATACATGGAATAGATAAGTAGAAATAATAAACTAGGGGCTGGGAATGTGGCTCAGTGGTACAACATGTGCCTAGCACATGTGAGGCCCTGGGTTGGATCCTCAGCACCACATAAAATAAATAAAATAAAGGTATTGTGTCCAACTATAACTAAAATAAATAAGTAAATAAATATTTTTAAAAATAAATAATAAACTAATTATAGTAAAACAAAAATGTGAGGATGGGGGATATAGCTCATTGGTAAAGTGCTTGCCTTGCATGCACAAGGCCCTGGGTTCAATCCCCAGCACCATCAAAACAAAAAACAAAAAAACAATTGTGTGTGTATGCATTATTAGAGGTGGAGCCCAGAACCTTGTGCAGCAAGGCAAGTACTCTACCACTGAACTACACTCCAAGCCTTTTAGTAAAAGAAAATTCTCCACTGGTACTGAGGATCAAACCCATAGCATCACACACACTGGACCAACACTCTACCACTGAGCTTTATCCCCTTTAGTAAAATATTAATGGCGGAATCTAGATGACAAATGGAGAAGAATTCACTAAAACATCTTTCAACTATGCTTTATGTTTTAAAACTACAATAGTAGAATATTGGGAGAAACCTCTATGCAGACAATGAATAAAAACTTTTTAAAACATAGTACAGAAATTCAAATAGGAGAGGAAAAAAATTTCTCATGAGTACTAAGTAGCTGTACTTGGGAAATTATTTTCTAAACCATTAAGGAATCCCTAATATCTATAACCGGTGCTTTATCTCTTTCAACAGGAAGTCTTAGTACTATGTTCAAGAAAAGATAAAAGCTCCCTCAAAAAAGAAACCAAATGCCCAGAAAAGTGTACTCCATCCATATTCCCCACAATCCTGGAGGTTCCATCTGCGTCTCTCTCCTCCTTAGATGTCCTGCCTTGGAGAACTGATCTGCAATCCCTGTGTAAACAAGACCTTGCTGCAGAGAAGCCCCAGACCTTTGCTTCCACCCACAACTTCTCCTGAGTCCCACCCTCCCATGTCTGAATAAGTGGTGAGCAATCCTTCCTACGTGTGCCATTAGCATCTCAAGCAGCAGATCCAGAAACCAAACATCATCTACCCCTTCAGAAACGGCTACCCTTTCTCCTGTTTCCACCATTGTCCTCAGTATGGTAAGCTCTCTCTTGTTATCTTCCTCTTCTCCCAGTCCTTCAGCCTGTGAACCAATACTGCCTCTCCTTTGTTCTACCTTTGTAATTGCTCTATCTGATCCTTTCCATTTCATTCCCACTGCCATCATGCCATTTACTTCATCTCTAAGTCTTGTCATCAGCCCATTCCACATGGGCACATTAAACTCTTCTTCCTAAAGCACAGCTCTGATTCCATAGATAATAGAACAAAAGGACAAGGAAGCTCTGTTCCACCTCTTGTCTTTCTCATCCCCATATATAAAAATATTCCTTGTGTCACCAACTTCTTCAAAACTCTAAACCCTAGTTTGTCATTCTGATCTGAAGCACCTCTGGATCCCAAATGACCCTACTCCTCTACATTAATGCTATGCCCTCAAAAATATGATTACTCAAAATGCTATTTTTAATCCTTCTGTCTTTGCCTTGGATAATCTCCTAGTCACCAGCTCCACCATCAAAATCCTTTCCCTCCTTGAAGGCCCTCTCCTCGATGAAACTCTTTGTCCACAAATGGAAGTCATATCTGAATTCTCTAAACCCTTCTGCAGGCATTTTTCATACTAAAGGTGCAAACAATCTAACTACAATCTTGATAAAATACAGATTCTGCTTCAATAGTTCTGCAGTTATGCCTGAGATTTTTCCCTTTCAACAACTCCCAGGTGGTATTTATCCCCAAGCAATACTGAAGTAATAAGATCTTACAGTACAAATTCATAACAACAGAATTATAGAAACAGCCTACATGCTAGTTGTCAGCGGATGAACAGATAAAGAAAATTGGTGTATATATTCACAGTGGAATATTATTCATCCATAAAGAAGAATGAAATCATATCATACCATTTGCAGAAAAATAGATGAAACTGGAGATTATAATGTTAAGTGAAATAAACCAGACTCAGAAAGACAGTATTGCAGGTCTTCCCTCATATGTGGAATACAGGGTTGGGTGTGTTGACTGTGAAAGTAGAAAGGACACTGTTAGAAAAGAGGAAAGGAACTAGGGAAGGAAAAGGAAAGGGTAAGAGAAGGTACTGGATTAGTAGATATTATATGCATGTATGAATATGCCACAGTGAAACCCATTATTTTGTATAGTTGAAATGCATTAAAAATAACATTAATAAAAGATCTTATAGTGCATATTCAACATTGCTCAAGTCTTAAAATCTACACTGATCTTATTTTTATGTATTGTTTTCTATCCTACTAAGGAATAAAATTTCCAGTAGATCTTGATTAACTTACTCAGTTTTTCATGCCCACAGGAACTAGTTCAGTGTCTTACATGTAGCAAATACTGGTGGATGGGTAGAGACAAAGGAGGTTTTGTAATTAAACTTAAATATTGTGCATATTGGGGGTTGGGGTTGTGGCTCAATGGTAGAGTGTTCACCTAGCATGCATGAGGCACTGGGTAAAATCCTCAGAACCACATAAAAATAAAATAAAGATATTGCATCCACCTAAAAATTAAAAAATAAATATTTTTTAAAATACTGTGCAAGTTGGCACAGCTAGCATGCTTAGAGGAAGTGAAGCCCAAAACTCTGGACCCATAGCTAAGATGTGAAAGAAGAGCAGCCAAAACATAAATGTTAAGTATAACTGAAATAAGACTCAAGTTCGGAATTTTGCTTAATCTACCTTTTAACTATTTCTTATAGGTCCGACAAATAGCATTTACTGAGTCAATTGCCTAAAAACTTAAGAGTAAAATATATGGAAGAAGAAATCTAGTTGAAAAAGAAATAAAATGCACACAGACAAAAGACATAAGAAAATGTATAGACTATTCAGAAGCAGAAACAACAGTATAGATGATGATTTTAAGGGTTGGAATAATCCATGTAGGCATTCACTGATGGACTTGGAATCAATCAAAATCAATCAATCTATCTATCTATCTCCCTCCCTCCATTAATACACACACACACACACACCTGTAAAGAGGGAAAAACCCTTGGCCCATATAGTACATTGTTTTTTTATACCTCCAGGAACTCAGCAGTATTGTCTAGTGCACTGAGCTCAGGAATGTGCTGTGGACCTGGCCTGCTCTAACTTACAGAATTGCTGCTTTTGTTTCCTAATTATAAAATGAGAAAAAATACTGCTTCAAGATGTCCATACTACATCTTTGCGGCAAAATGTATAATCTCACTCATGCACTCATTCTGACATAGAAGAAAAATGGAGGAAAACCCCCACATCCAATGCAGTCCCACAGGTTCTCATACCTCCAGATATGCAGTCCTGTATTTTCTAACTCCACCCCTCTATTGTTATTGCTACTAATAATTATTAGTGATAATTGCTGAGAATGATAATAGTTGCATATGTTATTTATGATGTAACAGGAATTTTATAAACATTATTTAATTTGATGCCTTAGCAATCCTATGAGTTTGTTTTTATTGTGCCCCTTTTACAGATATGAAAATCAAAGCTTAATAATTTGCCCAAAGGTTAAAGCTTCAAAGTAATGAAATCAGAATTCATACTCCCTGTGAATTCTGTACTTTTGTGCCTCTCAACATTTTTCAGTATTTACTTTGAGAGAGGTACTATAGAAGTGGCAAAAAAATACTAATTAGGCAGCTTCATAATTGTGCTAGAAATACTGTAATTGAAAACTGCACTTGAACATGTTATAAATTTTTGCTAATATATAAACATAATGTTTAAACATCCTTATAGGAGAAATGAATGTTATAATTTTATCCTTTTTGATAAAAGATTATAGCTCTGCTTTAAGAGAAAATCCAGCTGGGCATGGTGGCACGCGCCTATAATGCCAGCAACTCAGGAGGCTGAGGCAGGAGAATTGTAAGTTTAAGGCCAGCCTCAGCAACTTAACAAGGCCCTAAGCAACTTAGTGATAGACCCTGTCTCAAAATTAAAAATTTTACAAAGGCTTGGGATGTGACTTAGTGATTAAGTGTCCCTGGGTTCAATCCTCAGTACCAAAAGACAGAGAGAGACACACACAGAGAGAGAGAGAGAGAGAGAGAGAGAGAGAGAGAGAGAGAGAGAGAGAGAGAGAGAAACTTCAGCACAATGAAAAAGTTTTCTTATATATTAATACACTGTATAGCTTATATAATACATTAACATAAGACAGTACTGAAATGATTTTTATCTGTTAACTGAAATAGATCTGCAATATATTGTAGTATAATACTTGAATACAGTTTGGCAAAAAAAAATTCCACTGAAAGTAGCTTTTATACCACACATAGCAGCTAAGTGCTGACCTCTCATGGCCATTCTGAAAATATCTTATATCATCACCACCCCTGAACTTTCATTTTACTATTAATGACAAATCTAGTTTGATGACATAGGCCAATATAGTTTCCATTAAGTTTTTAAATATTTAAACATAATTATTAGATATTTTTAAATTACTCCATGGCTTAAAATCTTAGTAGCAAAGTCCTAGAATTAAATCTTAGTTCTAACTTGTTAGTTAATTTAGGGCAAGTTGCAGAACTTCTCTGAATCTCAGCATTCAAACCTACAAAAAGGCAAACAGCAGTACTTAGATATTAGTCATCACTGTTAACTTGACCATAAAATCTGTAACTGTATCTCACTCCATGGAAGGTCTTCAACATTTATACTCCTTAAGACTTTTCATAAGTATCAACCATTTAAAACAATTCGCATGAGTCAAACACCAAAAACATAGCCAATATAGAATATATTCTTTTTTTCTTTTAAAAAAAACAAGCTTTATTGAGATATAATTCACACACCGTATAATTCAACCATTTAAAGGGTGAAATCTGAAGCTGCGGGTGTCACTCGGTGGTAGGGTACTTTCCTAGCATGGGCAAAGCCCTGGCTTCAACCCCCAATATCAAAAGAAAGGGAAGAAAGAGAAGGGGGAGGAAGAGAAGGGAAAGAAGAAGAGGAAGAGGGGGAAAAAACTTATATGATACAATTTCCCATTAAGTTAGGTCAATTTAGATAAAACCTCATAGACTCAAAATCTTCTAGGACCTTTTTTTGTTGTTGCAACTGGTTGGTTGAAAAATCACAGTTCACACCTTAACTTTACAACCAAATAAAGCACATTCATCTTCAGAGTTAACTTCCTACAAAAATTCATTTGAATTCATTTCTATTTTCAAATAATAAATATACCCTAATTACTTTTTCTTTTTAAGGACAGTGTTTTCAATCACTTTATTATTATGCTATTTTTTTAAAAATTTTTTTAACTTACATAATTCCAGAATAATGTGATATCAATGTAATTTGCATTAAGAAATAACATTTCTGAAAGTCAAGAAATACTAGGAATACATAGAAGTAAATATATTCATTAATCTGTTAAATAAGTCTCACATTTGTGATTTATATTTCATGCTAATAATATCTGAATAGTAGAAAGCCCTAATTTAAAACATTCTTCAAATAATTATCTTCCTAACACTTTTCCTTCCTAAGTGACTGATCACATTGCTAATCATTATAATGATAATGCGTCATGGTAACTGGAGGAATTTGCTACAGATGATTAATTATCCTTACAAAGAGATTGCTAATTTATTTACCAAAGAGATTACTAATTTATTTACAAGGAATTTGTGAGGGATGTTTAGTGCCCTGTGTGAACTTCTAGAATTGTGAGTTTTGTATTTTTCTTCAAGGATCAAGAAACTAGCATGAGTGTTTTTCAGTTACAGACTTCATTTATATATCCTACTATAGACATTTTTAAAGTTTGGACAGGCAAGAAAAAATAAGTATAAAATCTGTAAATAAAATGGACCTTGGTTTGGACTGAGTTCTTTGCACTAGGCCCAACAGATGAAACCAAAACGGGATCACTCATGCTGAAGCCCCATACCGACAAGCCAAAACTAAATTATTCATCTCATCTTCCAAGAAATCAGGGTGAGAAATAATAGCCAAATCCTAAAACAAGCCAGTTTTTGCTGGTATGACAAGGAAGTCCCCTGATATAGCCTTTATAAGGCAAGTAAACTTGGAATGACCATTTGTATTTGTTGTTTTGCTTTCTTCAGCCCTTTCCTGTCTATGAAGCCAGTCTCCTCTGTTCAGCTCATTAAAACATTCTTCCTTCTATTTTATAAAATAAGATGCTACCCAATTTTCAATTCTAGAACTGCAAATAAAAACCAATTAAGACTTGAAAGTACATTTGTTTTCATTTTGTCTTTTGACAATTCTATAAGAAAAATTTAAAATAAGTGGAAATTGAGTAGAGAAGGATGAATGAACTTCAAATTCTCTACCTGGTAGCAGATAAACAAAATAGGCAAGTCCTTGACTTTAGAAAATGTATTCAGCACCTGATTCAAATGCACACACACGCATCAGTGCATGCAGGCACAAACTGTACCCTGCAACCACAAGGAAAGAACCAGGCCTTTCTCAATCTTGACCCTTGTATTTCAGGATACTCTCAGCTCCAGAGATAGAGCATTTGGCCCAGAACTAACCATCGCCTGTTCTCAGGGACTGCCAACCCAAGACAATCTTTGGCATTTTGTTCCAATGACTTGCCCCTCCATCTTTCCCATTGTGCTTGATGCTAAGAGGATGGGGAGAGTGGAGCTGTTGCAGTCATTTTGGTTTCATGAGGGACAGCCTGATGCTTCCGGGGGATACCATAGGGACGCGGAATGAAGCCAGAATTGCCAGAAGAGAAAATATATTCTTTTTTTTTAATATTTATTTTTTTAGTTGTAGTTGGACACGATACCTTTATTTTCTTTATATGTGGTGCTGAGGATTGAACCCAGGGCCCCGCACGTGCTAGGCAAGCGCTCTATGGCTAAGCCACAACCCCAGCCCCAAAAAAACTTATTCTGATGACACCGTTATAACTCTGGATCTAGCCATTCTTGAAAGCTATCTCTGAACTTTTCAGTTGTAAGAATCTAAAACTTCTCCCTTTTGTTCCTCAAGACAGAGTTAGGGGTTTTATTTGGTTTGGTTTGGCTTCATTTTTGTTTGTAGTTATTTGCAACTGATAGGATTTTAACTGACAGATCATGACCTTGACATCTTAATAATGACCTAATAAACACACAGAAATCCAACTGCTCAAATGCTTATCAGTCATGTGTCAAGTGTCTGTCTTCTTTTTGTTTTTTAATGTTGCTTCACATATGCCAGTCAAGTGCTCTGCCATTGAGCCACATCCCCAACCCCTTCTCTTTATTTCTGATTAATTGTTCAGAGGGTTTAAGGAACCTCATTAAACTGTACACAACTTTAATATCATAATACACAATTGTATCAATGTACATATGGAAAAATCAGCTAATAAAACCATTTATTTGAATCACAAAATTATTTTCATAGATATTTTTATTCATAAAATAACAGGCGATATCATTCACAATATATAGGTTAAGAATTACCAGAGGCAGGGCAATCACAAGTTTATGAAAAAAAAAAAAACTTTTTTAAGGGGCTGGGCTGGAGATATAGCTCAGTGACAGAGCATCACTGGGTTTAATCCCTAAAAACACACCCAAAAAAAGAAAAAAGAAACCTAAAATTTTTAAAAGTTGACTTATCTTTATACTCATTATTCTTTTCATGATTCTACAAATACTTTTTAATCTTGAAAGGCACAATTGGATATATAAATAAGACATAAATAAGCACTAGATTTCATCAAATTAGAAGATAGGAGACTTCTGAAGATAGCATATTCTTAGAGCAGAGAGAAGCAGTGAGAAGGATCCTCAGACTGAGCAAAGCCAGCACCAAAGTCCCATCGCTGTTGCCACCTTTTCCAAGAGAAAGGCTGAAGGGATGGAGAGATAAAGCCAAGATAATGGGAAATCCAGAAAAGATCCACAAGGTTGTCTGTTAAACCTGCTCCTCCAAAGCCAGAGACCAAGCCTAAAAATACTCTGCAAAGAAGAGAGAGAAGATGCCCAGATGGAAAAAAGGAAAAGCTGATGCTGGCAAGGTTGGGAACAAGCCTGCAGAAAATGGAGCTGCCAAGCAAACCAGGCACAGAAAGCTGGAGGTGCTGCCATGCCAAGAGAAGGGTGTGCATTGTTCGTAGCTGTGTGTTTCTGGTGACTATGCAGTTTGAAATACAATTTCTTATCAAGGTTTATTTTTAAAAAGCATATTCTTACCTAAATCAATATCTCGAATTCCCATGTACAGTTCAAGAAGATCATCAACCTTTTCGATTGCCTTTGCTTTGGTTTCAGAGGGCTTTATCAAAAACGAGAGAAATAAGACATTATATTTTTATAATGAAATATCTTGATTGTCAAGGGAAAATTTGATGTGAAGGCAACTCATGGTGATGTTCTTCAGCTTATTTTAGTGAAAATATTTCAAGAATGTGCTCTGTAACTAAACATAAATCAACACAGTAAATATTTGCTTTTAGTGTTAGCTTTAAATGTTATGGATTCAAAAAAGAAAAGCTGGGAACACAGTTCCCAAGTAGCTTACTATCTAGATGGGGAGATCAAAGTAAAAATAAATGACTGTGTAACAATTATAAAGGACATAAATGGTACAAAGGCACTATGGAGAGGAAGCAAATTTATCTAAGAGATATGGAAGACTTCAGAAAGAAGGTGACTTCAGAATTATGCTGTCCAAGTTGGACAAGAAGAGGGGCACTTGAAGCAGAAGGCAAAAGATATGCATAGTCTACGTGAGATTGTAGGCTTTGCATACTACAGAACTGTGAGAAGCCCTGTGTCCCTGGAGAACACAACAACAGCATGATTCGACCTTAAGGGGTCCTGTATGCACTAAAAGGACTTTGGTCTTTATTGTCTAAACCAGGGTCTCCAAACTCTTGATGGCTCACCCCAACAGTAAAATACTTCTAAACTTCTACTGTTTTTACTTACTTTTTATTTAATTGTATTGTGCATATTTTTATTAATTACATATACATATTACCATATTAATATATCATACATATTATAAAAACACCAAAAAAGAAAATTTTATAAGAATGAGATACTTATGAGATAATGTTCTTAACATAGTTTGCGTTTTATGAACTAATGACACCGATTTTGTTCTTCCTAAAACTGTTAAAATTTTCAGTAAAAAGCATGATTATTTTAAAAATTCTTTTAAAATATTTGGTAAGTCTTATTTATTACATGTTCAGACTATTCTTGGTTTTCTTCACACCTGAAAAGAAATGGCCCAAAGACATTTAATACTCAACTACAGGTCCAAATGTAGATTTCACCATTAGTCAGATTTTCAGAATTTCATATTATTTTCAATATTGTTATAAGTATTTGTTGCTTTGTATTTTCAAAATTTATTAAAGTCATGTATTTTATAGCAAATAAAAATTTATGTTTATCTCCTTAAGGAGATCAACAGTACAATGTTTTACTTTTTTTTTTTTTTCCTTCTGGCTGTATATGTTAGGTAAGCACTCTAACACTGAGCTACAACCTAGGCCCCATACATTTTTATTTACAAGCACTAAGCTTAAAAACAGTAACAGACCTAATATATTGCTAATGCCTTCATTATAGTGTATTATTTTTTAATTATCTGTGTAAAGCATCGGGATATACAAAGTAACTCAGGCATTAACATTTGTATCTATCTACACAGCCTCACTCTAAGTTGCCATAACAAGTATCAGTACTCTGCCACACACAACAGTTTGCCACTCTAACTCCTGCATAGCTCTTGATCTATCACCTCTTGTCTGGCCACACTGTTTGCCTGAGTCTATTCCTCCTTTTTTCTTATGCACAGAAGCTTCCTTTTACCCCCCTTGCCATCACCCTCTCAAATCCATCCTGCTTAACAATCCATCCCCTCAAACCAAGGGATTTTTCTCTAACACAAAACTGATTGCATTGCTCCCCAGTTCTCATAAGCCCTCTTGCATCCAGACTCCAGCCAATTCCTCCAGCCTCATCACCCTCATTCCCCACCAGGTTCTTCTAGTACCCACACTTCTATCTCAGGAACAGCTTACCAGCTCTCCAAGCCCATCATTGTGTCATGTCTAAGATAGGCTTCTCCCCGTCTTGCATGAACTTCATCATTTTTTTCTTGAAGGAAACTTGCTGATATCCTTTCTTTCCCCAGACCTGACAGCTACTGGTCAGCCCTTTCTTTGTGTCACTGTGTACCTTGTGCAAAGCCCTGTTCAGCTGGTTCATAATGGCTTCTTGTTACGCCACTCTCCCTTAGAGGAAGAGCAAGGCCTTTATCCATCTTTATATCACCATCATCTGGACTGTGCAGACCCAACAATGAATAAAGTATGAGGAATGCAAATAGAATACCACTCAGTGTTCAGAATTTGTGTCAGGTTGTAAGGGGATGATTTGTTTCAAATCCTATAAATCCTTTAAATACTTCAATCCTTGAAACTAGATTACAAGTCATTTGTATCAAATTTAATATTAGCCCCAAAACCGCTTTTTCCTCTCATTATCAGCTATTTTTTAATTGGCCTATTTAATTAAGCAGGCTATGCAAACAGGGATGGAATTTTTGGATGTTTCATTTTAAATAAATCTTTCCTACCTCCTCCGACAGATTTTAAGAATTCTTTTTCATCCTAGCACCTAATACATAGCAGGTGCTTAACAAATATTTATTATGTTAACTATTAGAAGGGACATCCTGCTCTCCCTGTTTCCTTTTCAAGCTGCTTCAAGTCTGCTCATTTTCCCTCACAGCCTCCAGCAGAAAGCAGGGCTGGCCTTCTCCTCACTGCCCACTGCCAGTTCCTTCCCACTGTTCTTCCATTCTCTTAAATGTATTTCTTCCACTCGGGCTTGTTCACTTGTTCAAGAAACAGTAATGGCCTTCGGCAACACACCAAGCAGTATGCTCAGCAATGAACACATAAAGGCTCAAAATGACCAGGTGCTACTGTGTGGGTTTTGTTCACATGCCTCCTCAAATCTCATTTTCAAAATGCTTTTGACTCTACCAGGTCTGTCGGTTGCCATTTACCTCCAGATCAAACCTTTCATTCCCCCAGGACCTAAGTACAGGGTATCTATACATTTCCAAGCAAAACGGGAATCAAATGAACAGAACATACCATTTCTTCCATGGTGGCAGGACCTTTAGATCTCAGACGAAGGGTTCCTCTTGCAGTTCCAATTTTGTCTGCTGAAGACTTTCCAGCTTTTGATCTTGGTTCTATCTCTATAAACATATAATGAGGGGAGAAAGTTTTATGTGTATGTGTGTGTGTGTGCACATTTATGTTCAGAAAGAATTCCAACAGATTGCCGCAAAAGCAAACACAGTTTCCATCACAAAAGTTATTGTAGAGATTTGACAAAAGGTATGCCTTCTTACAGAATTACCTAAAAAAAAATTCATCTGTCATTCATTATTCTCATTATTCTTTTTGTACCTACAAAAAGAGGGAATATGTAAAGTGTACCGATAAGAAAGGATGGAAGGCAGGCACAGTGGTGCATGCCTGTAATGTCAGAAACTCAGGAGCCTGAGGCAGGAGGAGCAAAAGTTCAAAGCCAGCATCAGCAACTTAGCAAGTCCCTGTCTCAAAATAAAAAATAAAAAGGGATAGGGATGTAGTTTAGTGATTAAGCACCCCTGTGTTCAATCACCAGTACCAAAAAGAGAGAGAGAGAGAAAGGAAAAGAAAGAAAGAAAGATTAGAAGTTCTAAGGAAGACAAAGTAGAACAGTTGGCTTTGTTATAAGAGCAAAGAGCTGTGAATAGCCAAAAAGCAGCACTGGACTTCATCCAGGTCGTGAAGATGGGAAAGAACCATGTCTTAACAGAAGAGAGAAACAAAGGCAATATTATTTGTGTACCAAACCTCCACTTGATGCATTATGTACACAATCCTATTTAATATTCATACCACCCTCTCAGGAATACTATCACCCTCATTTTAAAAATGAGGTAACTGAACTCAGTAAGAAGTGTAGCTGGGATTCAAAACCAGGTCTTGTGATTCCAAAGTCAACATGCTTTAATCAACCTCACTCCAGCCAACACAAGGATAAATTTAAAGATAATTCATAGAGAGAGAGAGTCTAAAGAAAAGTAGGCTGGGAGCAGTTCCAAGGGAGGAATTCCCCCACAGACAGCAGGGACCAGAACAGGGAGGAGTAGTCCATGAGAAGCTGCCCTTTTCCTTATGTTTGTTTTGTGTTTTATTTTTGTTTTTGCAATGCACTAAGTCACTCACCCACCCCCAATCCCAAGTGAAAGGAAAGGGTAGGGAGTGAGGATGATTGGAAGAAGTGTGCCATATCCAGAGCACTCCAACACTTCCTGCCCTGCTAAGAATGGAAATGTGGACCCTACTAAGCCAGATTTATTGTTTTGCAGAGAAACTGGATACTCAAGAGTTTGCATGAATTTCCTGATTTTTTCAGATTGGGTAATTAAGTTAAACATTTTAAAATAATGTATTGGCAAAAATAAGAGATCAGATTTCAAACACAGGCCACCAGTTTATAATCTCTGCAGATATTTCCCATGTCCCCAGGGGTGAGGAAGAAGTATGGAGAGGATGCTGCACCCAGAGCTGGAGACTGAGCTCCAGAGACTCACAGGACCAGCTGATAAGTGCAAGCAGGTAACAAGGTCCATGCAAAACTCCCAAGACACAGACCTCAAGTGCCTGCACAAAGGCATTCTTACAAATTTGGAAACTAGAATAAACCCCACTTTTAGCCAAGTACTGCATTGGTATTGGGAATATATCCCAAAGTGATTAAAGATTTTGCATATTAATTTTACATTGCATTTGGGGATAGAGTCACCAAAACATAAGTTTTCCTCTGAGAATGAAAGTATAAAAAAATGATCATGCAATAAGTAGAACAGCTCCCCCTAAGCAAAAAAAAAAAAAAAAAAAAAACCTGTAAATGGTGGCTAAAAAGTTTTGGCTAACACCCAAATGCTAGTCCTGGGGACCAAACAGGTTCTCAGAAAACTAAAGCTTTATCAACAAGCCTCCAGCAGTTGCCTTGCCACTCACCCTATTCCCTGAGGGAAGAAAGGATTCCCAGATGCTCGACAAAGAGCATCCAAAGAAAAAGACTGGGTTGGTCGGTCTGTCATCAGCACCTTCCAGGATTCTGTACCGCCTAGTGACTTAAGTGTTCCCACCCCAGAGTCACACACATCCCTAAAGTGATGAAGATAGTCTCAGTATAACAGCACTAACCATTAAACAAACAGCACATGGGCACACACAGACACACCAGCCCACTGTGATTTCACCAAGCAACCTATTCAGTATAATTGTCTTCCCAAAAAAAATTCCTACAAGGTATAAAATAAACTACTCAGATAACACATGCTTTGGTCAACTGCTACATATATATTTCTAATTGTAAGGCAATTCATTGGCATTATGACTTATCAAAGTGTCTCTTGTAAATTTTGTGAGCATGATGTATTCCTGGAAATTTGAACAACTCTGAATTCATTGGGGTAAAAAAATAAGGTTTCTGATATTTATAAAACTAAGGACTCAGACATAGGACTATAGGGCTTCCCACTTAAGAACTCAGCTGGCCTCCCTAGACAATGTCTCTATCTTTTCTTGCTCTTACTTGCTCTTACCAGTACCCGGAAGGAAAAATGTATGTAAAATACAAGATTTTTTAAAGTAATAAACTATATTTAGAGCAGTTTTATGTTCACAGTAAAATTGAGCATAAAGAATACAAATTTCCTATATATCCCTACCCCCTCACACACGCACAGCCTCCTCCATCATCAGCAACCCCCACCACAGCAGCACATTGTAACCATGGATGAATCTATACTGGTGTGTGTGTGTGTGTGCGTGTGTGTGCTTGTGTGTGCGTCTGTGTATTTTTTACTTTTTTGTAGTGGGAATTGAATTAAACCCAGGGGCACTTTACCACTGAGCTATATCCCTAGCCCTTTTAAATTTTGAGTCAGGGTCTAGCTACTTAACGCTTTGCTAAGTTGCTGAGGCTGACCTTGAACTTATAATCCTCCCACCTCAATCTCCTCAGTCTCTGGGATTACAGGTATGTACCACCACACCCACCTGGTACACCATTTTCACCCAGAGACCATAGCTCACATTAGGGTTCACTCTTGGTATTGTATATCCTATAGATTTGTATATATGTATAATGACATACATCCACCATTGTAGCTTCGAACAGAAGTATCACTTTACCCTAAAAATTCTGCATTCTGTCTATTCATCCCAGATTTTTTTAATCATTATGTATTTACTAAACCATCTTCCTCTTGAAAGTGGCATGCTCACACTAACCACTTGGGGGCACCAAAGCAGAAGCTAAATTTTAAATTCTGGCTTGCACTGGGCTCCAGAAGGACAGTTTTTAACCTCCAAGGAAAGAGCGGCCAGTTTTCTCCATGATCCTGTGGTTCAGGTACATAAGTCGACCTGTTTATACATGAAAACAGAAGGATTCTCTTGTTCACCCGCAAGGGAAAAAAAAAAACAGGTTTTGTGTTCTGGGAATGTTTTAAAAATTCTGAATGTTAATTGTCTGCTCTACTTTAGGGAATGCTGGCCTGCTTAAGCTTGTCTGACTAGCGAAGCTGCACCCTAAATCAGTTACTTCATGTGAATGGGTCTGCATGATGCCTTTCACAGGGCTGACCTAAGAGGGGATGTGGTTTACACCGCAGATACAAATAACCACCCTGCAGATTCACTAAGTTCATTGGTTCTCCCCACTCCACCAGCAAACATAGGGTCCCTGCCAGGCCTGGGTCACTAAGGGCACCGGAACACTCCCAGCTTGTGGATACCTGGCTGCTCCCACAGTTGAACTGCATATCATCAAGAAGCTGTCATATTTGTCCCCACGTTTTCTTGTGGCAATTGTAATTTTTATTCTGATTTAATTTAAAAATGCATGAGCTGATGAAATGAGTGTGAAATGAGGAGTTATTATTGCTCCAAAAACTAGGTTGACTGCTTTGGAATGACTCCATAAGAGTTATTAAAAAAAAAAAAAAAAAAAAGGTGTGGGCAAGACGATTCTAAGAGATTAGTAAAAAAAATCTTTAAACATCCATCATTTCACATGTCTGGTTTTTAAAAATGAAAGGAGCTCACAGATATGCATTAACATTGTGATTATATAAGAAAGACTTCATAGACCTCTAATTTGTGTCCTTTACTCCAAGAAAAAGTCTTCTCCATCAAGAGTGGTTAAAAAAAAAATGTATATTTCTATGCTTTAAATTAAAACATTTATATGTACACATATCATTCTTTATGAGGCTCTATTTTAATTGACATTTTTAATAAACACACAAACTCCCAGTCTCTGCTATATAGCAAGGCTCAGGCATTGGGAGTGAGAAAATGGGGAAGGCAGTAATGTATCTGTGTCTAGTCCCCACCTCACCCCCATAAAAAACTGTACCTATATCTTAGAGAAGGAGGAAGTACAGAGAGAAGTAAAAAGCACTGTTTCAGGAAAAGTGCATGCAACATGGTTTAGATTCTCAATGACAAAGGGTGACACATGGGGGAGGCTGGGCATTCTTCTCCCCACTTCTGCACAGTATGAGGGCCCCAGTTGGCCTGGAGTATGAAGCATTACTGGCAGAGCAGGGACAGTGAACACAACTTTAACAGAAGGTGGGCACAAATGATAGGGCTGTATCCAACATCTCTTGTTGCTCAGTGAACAAGAGATGGCCCAGGGACTAGGGATGTAGCTCAGAGACAGAGTGCTTGGCTAGCATGCACAAGATCCCAATTCAATCCACAGCACCACAGAGGGAAAGAGAGAAAGATGACCCCAAAATGCCCAAAGCAGAGAATGGAATACTTATGATACAGAGGTCAACAGGGGTGCCTAACAGGATTAGACTTCCAGGCACATGTGAAACCCTTGAGAAGATTTAGAAATAGCTATAAAGGGCCACACTGCAATGAACTGGATGTCATGCATGAAAAGAAAGAGGGAGAGAAAAATTAGTGGCATTTTGGTGACAGGAAGCAAATGAATCACCTGCAGTTCAAAATTGTGATAAAACTTGTTCTACTATTTCTCATTAGATTTCAGCTGAAAGTAGAGACACCCCCCCCCCCTTATTTTTCTGACTTTTCAAAAACATTATCTGACCCTTTTAAGACATCTTGCAAGGACTTTATGACTGAGGTCTGATCATCTCTACCTTCACAGTGTTTTCAACTGTGGTACTGCAATGCCCCGAGTGATGTTCTCAATTGCATTCTGATGGCTGATATATCATGGTGTGCCCCAGGAGAAAATTTACAGATTATGTAACAAAAATGTTCTATAACAAAATTATAGATTCTGGCCAAATCTATAGTGTTGTCCACAGAGTAGTGGTTAAGAGCATGAAATTCAGAATCAGAATACCTGAGTTAATGCCTAGTTCCTTCATTTATAAGTTATGTGAACTTGAGGAGTAAGTCCTTATCTATAAAACATCCTCTACATACAGCTTTGTTTAAGCACTCAAGGGACTGATGCATAGAAGGTGCTCAGCCCAGCAGCCGGCTCATGTTAACAGAATGCTGGATGAATTTCAGTCTGGGGAGAGAGAGATCTGCTCTTCCACTCCCTCCATAACAACACCGTTTACATTGGTTTTCTCTCTGAAAACAAGAAACATGCAAAAAGGTCCCTTTCCAAATGTTCAAGTTGTCACTTCAAATATTAGGAGCAAAGATCTCTTTTTTATTTAACTTTATTTCTTGCTTCTATGAAACACTATGACTGTTCCCTTCCTTTTAGAGCAGGATAGAAACAATAAGTGATTCTCCTACTGTCTCACAGATTCCCCAAAGTGGACAAGTTTAAGCCTGACCCCCCCACCATGGGACATTCCACAGTGGAGACCTCCACTGTCCATCTCATTGGTGGGAGGACTTATAGACAGAGAGAAGAAAAAGGGTAACTTAAGAACCTGATAATAGAGTGAAATCCCAGGACCCTGCAGTCTCTTTGTCCCTCATTAGTTTTATAAAACTTATGGGCAAGTGACCAGACATATCTCCATTCCAACCCGGAAAAGGAAACACATAGTCCACTCCCCTGATCACCCATGTAGGGTGAATTCAGTTACCTCACCAAATTCAACAATTGATTTCCATAGTTTCCATCTCAACTTACATAGCACCAAGAGAAACATTAAAAGGTGGCCAGATGGCAACTCAGGGAGGACTTTACAGCATGTATACACCAAGGATTCTCAAGCTTTGCGAGCCCAGAATTGCTTGTTTTTTTCAGGGTTCTCAGTGCTAATCTGAATCTCAGAGAATGATTCACACTAACCAAATTGACAAGGAGCAGATGTCATCACATCAGTTTAATCCATAGGTATAGGAGTGATTTTACACAGAGCTGAAAGCATTATTCCGTACATGAGTGCTTAAGCTAAGCTGTAAATGTGTATCGTTTTACAGAAAAGGGACTCGCACCTCAAGTTCCTGTGATTTGTAAACAGAGAAGCTGGGATGTTAACCCAAGTCCTCTAATTCTAAAGTTCATACTCTTAACCATGTAAATCCATAGGTATCAGAGGGTCAGGTGGACTCCCATGCTTCTTCCTCATCGAGCCTGAGACTTCCTGGAAAAAGTAATGTCCAAACAAAGACTCAACCACCTAGGGCAAGAACAGCAAGTGGGAAAAGGAACAGAGAATCAAGTGTTGTAGGCCACAGGTTCAGCAAGGTCCTAGACTACCAAAGCAAGGAGTGGAGAATTTCAGAGTCCCTCCCATCTGGAAGATTCTCAGTTCACTAGTTCTCTGGCCCTCCTGGAAATGGCTCATTAAAATTTCCTTCCCACTGGATATATGAGAAGCTTGGTGTGCAGGGCACCAGATCAAAGGACTTGGACATGAAGGACAGTACTCTTGGGCCAAGGCTGTAAAAAGGTAGTTCAAAGTTACAACTTTATTTCAAAGGAATAAATACACACACACACTATAATTCACCTAGGAATACTAATGTAAATCATTGGGAAAAGTCAATATAAAGTAATAGCTTGACTAAGTATTTAATATAGCCCAGGCAACAGATAAATCTTTATATGTTCTTTCATTTAATCCTTCTAACACTAATACAAGATAGGTATTGTTATTATCCTAATTTTATAATAAAAGAAAACAACGCTTAGAAAAGTGGGATGATTTCACAGGGTCATAGATAACAGGTAAGTTGGCAGAGCTGGAATATAAGGCCAGGCAGGTCTAACCCAAGTTACCACTTGATTTTGTATTCTTAAAAATTATGAACTGTCATCAGAACTAATATTAATTGCTCATCTTCTCAGTACCCAGTGGTCACTTAAAGATTATTGTGGTTCAGGGGAAACTGACTGCTCTCAGCTTCAGGGATGGGTCACATGAATGGGCCATGTCAGTAGACCCCTTCATCACAGTGACTGTCCCAGAGGTGGGCAGCATGAATCTCTCTGGTCTTTTACTAGAAATGATAAAAAACAAGGACACTCCCTTTCCTGCTCTGCTTGCATAAAGAAGCATATGGTCCCAGCAACTGCTGATGGCCATCCTGGGACACAGCATGGTGCCGACCTGAATGATGGAGCTGAAACATCAAGCAGCAGGGCAGAGAGAATGGGCAAGACACAGGATCCTGATCCCATCATGTGGGCTCTCCAAGGAGCCTTGCTGATGCCAGCACCACTCAAGGACTGTTGACTTATAATTCCCCTTCCTGCTTAAGCCAGTTTGGGCAGGGTTTTCCACTGTCTTCAACTGAAAGACACCTTGCAGATACAGAAGTCTGTCCAAGTAGTGAAGCAATCCATCTAAAAAGACTTTCCAATGCATGGACACACACACCAATAGCATGGTCCATATAAAGTTCACATGCTCCTTTCCCTATATCCACCACCATCATACGTATCTGCTTCTCTGAATAGCTGACAAAATCTAGCTTGTGTCCTAGGACTTAAAATTGAACCATACATTTCCTTTTTCCATGTGTCCTTCCTCTCTCCAATATTTCTCAGACTTCTCTAGAATAGGCTTTTTAAAAATACAGCTAGCAGTTGTGCTGGGACAGATAAAAAGCAAGAAAAAGTAGGCAAGTACTGTTCCACCAGCAAGAGGATGTTACTTGCTGTCTGTTGGATAAAAAGAGCCATCAACACAAGAGTGAACCCACAAGGACACAAAGTTGGCTCTGAAGCATTCCCTTGATGAGACTGAGCAGTGCCTGGCAAGTATCAAAAGTGGAAAACTGTGCCTGAAATCATGTTGTTCTTGAGTTAAAGTGCATCATATGAGAAAATGCCAACCCCATTTTATAACTCCCTAAAATTTTAAGCAAAAGTTAATGTGTATTTCTGGGGCAAATGTTGGTAGCTTTAATCCAGAGAGGAATATGTTACAAAAACAGATCACAAACCCCTGGACTCCAATTTGAGGAAAATAAAGAATCGCTCTTCTTAAAAGAGTAACAGCTAAAATAATTTATTTTTACTTTTTTACTCATTTTAGTCGCCAACAAAATTTTATATGAGAACTCAAGAAACAAAAATTATTGTTTTGTCTTTATGACTGGTTTATTGCATATATTTTCCCCCAAGACTTTTAAAAGTTAAGCAGTTACCAAAACAGATCCTGACAATTTGAAGAGTTGATAGATGTAATATTCCACTTGTAACATGGAACTGTTTGCAATAATATTAAAGAAAATTGTTCAGTGATAGAGTTGAAAACCATAAAAACACTATTTTACAGAATGGCATAGTTTCTCCCATTTCCTAGAATGCTAACCTTCTTTTTGAAAATAACCATTTTCTGGTTATAAAAGTTAAAATGTTCATTTGATATTTAAAAATTTAAAAACTCCAAAAATCCCTAAATAAAGTCACCCATACACTTACCACTAAAGGATAACCAGTTAACATTTTGATAGACATACAGGGAAAATTGTTTTTCTTCTACATTAAAGATAGTTTTTACAAAAATGGGATATTACTGTACCTTGTTCTATAATCTTTTCACTTAATATATCACAAACATTTTTCAATACATGAAAGGAATTGCTTCTCTGCTTAAGTTTTTCAGAACACACTCTGGCTACAATTTTGAGCATCATCTCTTAAATCTTTTTTCCTACAATTATATGAAAATTCCCACAATAAAAATAGTCTCTGAATATTCATTATTGTCATAATTGTTATTTTTCAGTAAGTCACATTGTACTCATATGATTCAGTCATATTAAAGAAGCCACTTGTATTTAGCATCATTGTTTACTCTTTATCCCACACTCCATTTTAATTACTAATTTTAAAAGTAGTTGAAAATCAGTAGCTTCTTTCTACTCATGGTTGTTATTAGTTCCAAATGCTCCCTAAAATACATTATAGTTCCAAGAAATCTATCATAATCATCATTCAGGAAAATGTCTTGGAAAATATAGTTTACAAGATTTTTAGTACTATAGGTTACAATAATTTTACTTTTTTCAGATTATATTGTAAGTGTTTAATGAAGTATTTTTAGATGAGACTAGAATAGAAAGAGTCCATACTCAGGTATCCAGCTGGTCTTACACTGAAAATGCATTTGTCAGTTATAATCAGGATTCATCCAACACATCTGCCATATCCCACAAGAGGGAACCTGGCTCCTCATTCATCTTCTCCCACAAGATCTCCAAAGCAAACTCCAAACCAATTTCTAGCTGGGTATGATAAGACCAGAATAGACTCTACTACATAAAAGATGATTAAGGGACATGTTCTGCCACCCACAAACCTGTCATTGTAAGCACTTTAAACTTGACCAGTATCTAAGAGTGCCACACAATGCATCCAAACCTTGAACCTCTCTCCCTCACTGTCCCAAAACCTTCTCTACATCCCAACTGCCTCATTTCCAATTATAGCATCATCGTTATCCCAGGCTCCCAGAATAGAAATCTTGGAAGTGACATTTGCTCCTGAACTTTCTCTCCTGTCTCCTCCTCTAAGGGTCATCAATCCAGCTTTTATCCCTACTCTACCCTGGCTTCTTTCTGCCCTTGGAATCCCCACTGCTGCCCATGGCCCCCACCCTTATCATTTCCTCCTAGACTGTCACAACAGCATCTTACATGGTTTATCCTCTAGCCAAATATAGCCACATTGGTCTTCCAGGCTTAATTCCCCAAAACATATTTCATACATCATTCTTCAATTCTAATGTCTAAATGATTCCCTATCCTCTCTAAAACAACCTTGTGTTCCCCACCTAGTTTTCAAAGCACTTCTTTTAACATGGCCCTAGTATGATTTTGTAAGCTGCTTTGCCACAGCTAGGCTCTTCGCTGTCCAGGAAACCTTCCTTGTATGTAATTTCCATCACATCCTCTAAGGCCAAATTGAAGTGCAATTTTCTCCAGGAATCTTTCTCAGAGTCCAGCCTATTCATATCTTTCTCCTCTCTGAACACCCATTTAAATTTCTTTACTGGATTTTAAATTTAACTATACAATTCTAGATATAAAAAGTGTCAAATTGTACATGACCCTAAACCCCCATGCTGGAAGTTTGGTGGGAATTTTAATCTTGGTTTTGTTTGGGAAGTTCTTCTCCCTCCCAAGATTCAGAGGGCTGATGTTGCACTCAGTCCATCATGAAGTCCATCATGAAGCTCTACAAACAAGTCAGAGTGTCCACTCAAAGGCTGACCCCAAAATTTCAGATCAGCTCTTAAAGCTCTAATATCCCTATTCCATTCTAGAAGCCATCCTGTTATGAATGGGACACTGGTCCTTGATGCTGCCATAAATCATCTCTCCCATGGCTCTCTCTTTGTGGAAGCTCCTTTTTAACCTTCTGTCCACTCCACCACTCTCTAAGACTTAGACTCCCTCTCCATAATGGATAAAAGAGTTCTCATATGAACTGCATTTTGTTTAAATCTGCTTTACAGCAAATATCATGGTCTGCACTATATTCTGAAGAGACAGTAATACAAAATGCTAAGAGCTTAAGCTTGAAACAAACAGGACTGGAGTGCTATCCTTGTACTTCCAGTCCCCTCTGGGTGACCTTAGCAAGTTAGTTAACCACCCAAGCTCCAGTTGACTTGTCTGGAAAACCTTCGTTGGAACACCATGAGGATTAAATGGGGCCACAATAGCGGTAGTCTTAATAGCAGTGGTTTATATTTATGGGTCACTATGTACCCAGCAATGTTCTAAGAACCTTACATGTATTGATTCATTTAATCCTCACAATAATTCATGTATAAGTAAATAGGCATAGAAAGGTTAACTAATACCTGAGATCACATAGCTAATAAACGCAGCAGAGAAAGCAATCAAACCCAGGCAGCTTGGGTCAGAATCTATTCTTCATATATCACATCATTGTTTCTAAAAAGCATGCAATAAACAGTAGCCATCACTAGGAACAAATTATACATTCCTAATGTATCTGTCTCTTTATGTAAACTGTAAGCCCCTTGAGGACAGCAACACATTGGCTCATCCATAACAGCTGTCAGAGAGCTGGCCCCAGAGGCTGGCCGAGTGGCTAGGAAGCCTACCTCCTTCGCTCATCACCTAAAACCTACAGCAAACTGCTTTCATTTATAGTTGGCTGTGAGGTTTAAATGGTTTCCTACTTAGAATTACTTTTCCTACTTGGAAAAGTAAATGGCAGCCACTATTGTGATATCCTGATATATTTCATTATGTGATTTGAGATGGGATATTTTCAGCTATCTTCCTGAATCTGAAACAGTGTCAGAGTTTTCAACAAATACTTGCTAATCATCAACTCACCCACAATGTTTTTCCTGGTTCATGTGGGTTTCTCCTGTTTCTCAAATTAGGTCTTAAAGAAAAGCCTACACCTTCACCATGATGGCATAGGTTGAGTATCCCTTATTTGAAATGCTTGGGACCAGATTTTTTTTCAGATTTTGGAATATTTGTATATATATAAAATGAGATATTTGGGGCATGGAACCCTTATATGCAAAGCCTGAAGGTAATTTTATATAATATTTTTAGTACACTTTTGATGGCAACCCATCACACAAGGTCAGGGTAGTTTTTCCATTTATGGCATCAGGCCAGTAATCAAAAAGTTAAGATTTTTGGATTTGGGGTGCTCAACCTGTGATAATAACAGTTTAATTTTTTTTTTTTTTTTTTTTTTTTTTTTGGTACCAGGGATTGAACCCAGGACCAATGAGCCACATCCTCAGCCCTTTTTTATATTTTATGAAGAGTCAGAGTCTCACTAAGTTGCTTAGGGCCTCACTAAGTTCTGTGGCTGGCTTTGAACTTGTGATCCTCCTGCCTCAGCCTCCCAAGCATGCACCAACAGTTTACTTTTTTTAATTGAAGACTTACTATTTGCCAAGGACTATTCTATGATTTTATCTTGTGTAATAACTCAATCTTCACAACAGTCAAATGTGTTAAATACTATTATCATTTTCATTTTTTGTGTGAGGAAACCAAGGCACAGAGTGTTCTGCTTACTTATTCAATGTCAAATTATCACACAGCCTTGATCTGGCAGAGCTTGCAGGCTTAACCACTGCATTTTCTGTCTTTTGTCACTTGTTTCACATTCTCCAATATATTTTATAGAAGTCAGAATATATGAAAAGAAAAAGTAATTGTTGGTTGAATTTTTTTTGCTAGAAATAACATAAATAGTAAAAAGTATTTTTTAAATGTTTAAAATATCTGCCTAAAATGTCATATAAAACTTAAAATCTAAAGTTTATTTTCTAATGACAAGTAAGCTCAGCTTTTGAAACAAGTACATCAGTTAAGCCGAATTGGGAAGATGAAGTCCAACACTTCCAGCTGCGAATGACTCAAAGGACTGAAACGCACTTCACATACTTAACATCCTAATCTGATGGATACACAGCACAGAAATGAAGGCTCTAAAAGAAGGCATCACAGTTCCGCTGCAAAATCTAACCTCAAAACAAATGTCTTAGGAGGTAAGTGTTTTCTTTCAGTTCCCTTGCCGATTTTGAAAACAGAAATGTTCCAGGCCTCCTTTCACAGACCTCCTTCCATAAAGGAAAACAATTACAAATTGGGCAAATTCTCCAGGATACATGGACTCAAAACTCATTTAAGCAAAACGAAATCAAAATTTCATAGGTTTAATAGTTCTTATGCTGCAATTAAGAGGTCTCATATGAAAATGAACCAGTCGGACTAGTCCGGTCTTTGGGTCATTTACATGGAAGAGTGGATTCACATAGCCTTGGGAAAATCTAGGTTCACAGGGTGAATTGCAGGGTTGAGCTCATTGTGAAGACATATTCCTTTCATCAGCAAAAGGGGAAAGGAAGTGAGCCATGCCCTAAAAAATACCACTAGAGACATTCCAGCTGATACTTGATAAGAACTGGGAAGGCTGCCATCACCTCATGGGCTGGAAGAAGGAAAATCTGGATCAGAATGCAGCTGACCAGGAGAAACCATGCTAGGTATGGGAAAGATTTCCACAAAGCAACAAATTTTCAATAGGGAAGTCATTTAAACCAGTTTTTTGTCTTTGTTTGGGGGGGGGGGTTGTTTTATTTGGCTGATTCATAGTAAGAAATATATGCCTTATATTGAATTCCATAAACACAAACATATATGGTGAAACTGAAACACACATACATGTGAAAAACAATATTTACCCTCACTTAGTACAAAGCACTGTGTTATTTTCAACTCTTCCTCTTTGCACTCTAAACACACTGGTTGAGATGCACTAGCTGAAAACAGTGATTTAAACTCTGACCAACACAAGAGATTCTAAGGGTATCTTTTTAAATGGCCTTTCATTCTCCCTCAGAGCCCCAAAGCCAGCTTTGGAAAGCTACGATGGAGCATCTGCTCTTGAGACAAGTGGTTTGTTTTATATGCTGCATCTTCCATGTGGGGCCATTCACTAGGCCAGCTCCTCCTCTTCCTAGCCCTTTAGTGCAGGTGTCCCCCACAGCTCTGGTTTCCATCTTTTTCTCATAGCACTCTGAGGGACTGCATCTATTTGCATGGCTTCCACTACCAATGTAGGAGAATCACTCATTAACCCCATTGCCTAAACCCTTTATGTGTTCTCCATTGCCCACTCTTTATATTCATATAGAATGTCCTTGATAATTTGGCCCCTACTGATACTTGAGCTTCATCTCTTGTGACAGCACTACCTATAATCTATTCCAAAAACACAGGCATCCATGATATCCCTAAATATATGACACTCTTCCGTACCTCTGCACCTGTGCTCATTCTGTTCCTACTCCCAGTGAAAACCTTCCCCAACTGCCCACAGAGAAAGCACCTACTCATCTTCTCAGATTCAGCTCAAATCCCTTTTTAAAATTTCTGTTCATGTATATTAATCATACAGGATAGTTATTTTCATTACACTATAGTGTAATGCATATAACATAATTTCATCAATTCCACTCCCTAATATCTCCTATTGCCTTCCCATTTATTGATTCTTGGCATTATATCCTGAGCTTTAGAGGTCCTACTCAGGAAGTTGTTGCCTGTGCCTATACCATGAAGAATTTTCTCTGCATTATATCCTGAGCTTTAGAGGTCCTACTCAGGAAGTTGTTGCCTGTGCCTATACCATGAAGAATTTTCTCTGTTTTCTTCTAGCAGTTGCAAAATTTCTGATCTAATACCTAGATTTTTTATCCATTTTGAGTTGACTTTTGTGCAGGGTGAGAGACAGGGATCTAGTTTCATTCTTCTACATATAGATATCCAGTTTTCCCCACATCATTTGTTAAAAGGCTGTCTTTTCTCCAATGTATTTTGGCACCTTTGTCAAGAATCAGGTAACCACAGATGTGTGAGTTTGTCTCTGTGTCTTGTATTCTATTCTATTGGTCTATGTGTCCGTTTTTACACCAGTACCATGTTGTTTTTGTTACTATAGCTCTGTAGTATCATTTGAAACTGGGTATTGTGATGCCTCTAGCATTGGTCTTTTTGCTCAGGATTGCTTTGGCTATTCTGTGTCTTTGTTCCTCTACATGAATTTTAGGATTACTTTTTCTAGTTCTGTGAAGAATGTCATTGATATTTTGATGGGGATTGAATTGAATCTGCAGATCACTTTTGATAATATAGCTTTTTATTTTTCCTCAGTACTGGGGATTGAGCCCAAGCGAGCTTTATCACTGAGCTACATTCCTAGCCCTTTTTATTTTGAGATAAGATCCCACTAAGCTGCTGAAAGTCTTGCTAAATTGCTGAGATTGTCCTTGAATATGTCATCCATATACCTTAGTCTCCAGAGGCACTGGGATTATAGGCATGTGCCACTGCTCCCAGCAATCATTTTAACAATATTAATTCAGCCTATTCATAAACATGCAGGGGTAGGGAGGAGGGGTCTTATCATCTTCCAGTGTCATCTTCTTTTTCCATTGTTCTGTAATTTCCCTTGTAGAGGTGTTTCCTTGGTTAGATTTATTCCTAAGTGGTAGTGTGGCAACTGCTGCTGAAGCCACTGTGAATGGAGTTATTTTCCTGATTTCTTTCTCAAATCCCTTCAGTAGGGAAAATTCCTTATGTAGACTTGATGCCTCCCACTTTCATACATCTAAACCCTTTATTGAACGTCTTTCTTTTCATGTCTATTTCCTCTCACTGGAATAAGATCTGGATCTTATTCAGCATGTACTAAGCACGTAATGTGGTCATGGTATACAGTAGGTTCTCAGTAATGGTGACTATTATTATCCAGGGTAATTAGCACCCTAATACCAGTATATTCTAAATGCTCAAGAAGTGTTGAGCTGAAATATCAGTATGTTCTTGCCACTTGTCCAGGGCCAGACAACTGCTAAAGTACCAGTCCATTCTGGGTTGTTAGGGAGTTCAAGATCTACTTCCCCTACCAAAGACCTGGCATTGTACTTTTTTATCCTTGCCTATTGGCCTCTGTGTTAATTTTCAAAATGGGTGGCTTCAACAATATAAGTTTATTTTCTCATAGTTCTGAGGCTAGAAGTACAAGATTAAGGTGTCCCCAGCACTGATTTCTTCTGAAGCCACTCTCCTTTGCTTATAAATAAATGCCTAACTTCATTTTCAAATAGCATTCTTCCTCTAAGTGTGTCTGTGTCCAAATTTCCACTTCTCATAGATGCACGAGTCAGAATGGGTTAGAGTCCACCCTAATGACCTCATTCTAACATAATTGCCTCTTTAAAGGCCCTAACTCCAAATTCGGTCTCATTCAGAAGGACTGCTGATTAGCATTTCAACATACGAATTTTGTAGGATACAATTCAGTCCATAACTACCTATTGGACTGTGAGCTCCTCAAAAAGCAGGAACTTGGGTTTCCTTCTTAGGCTCCATTGCACCTATCAGAACACCTGGAACACAGGAGATTCTCAGCAAATCATGTGTGGGATACAAAAGTGAAGGACTTCCCAGAAGTACGGTCCAAATCTGTAGCCTCAAAATCCCATGGCCAGCACCAAGAAAAATTAGGTTTTACTCTTTCCCAGAAACAGTGTTTGTTGCTGTCATCATCTCTAGCTAGTTCACTGCCAAACACCTATTTATGTGGCACTCTATTCATAGCATAAAAATGAAATCCTTAAGGACAGATATCCAAAGCCGTTGACAATATCCTCTTCTCTCCAGATCTATTCTAATATTTGCAGACAGCTTGGCTAGAGTCAGATTCGAGGTTAAAAGAAAACCAACACTGCTCTGCCTTCAAAACAAGGAGTAACGGTGTAGGATAAAGGATAAGCTGGGCATCTGCTGCTTTTTTCCTACCCAAAAGGAAACTTCCCCCTCTCTGTTCTGTGTGATTTTGGTAGAGCTATCAATCACATAGTCTGCCTTCCCCAGTTTCAGGATGGGCAAATGACATAATCAGTTCCCCCACATTCTAGGAATTTGAATCCTATGTAGAGTGACACGAAAAATCATTGGAGGGAAGTCCATCAATCCTATGCCATTAAAGCTTCCTGGTATACACATCCCTGAAAGTTACTGACTTTCCCAAGGCTTGGTCAACTATTTTTGTTTGAGACCTACCTGGTAGATTTCCAACAAATGCTTTTCCCTTAAATTACATAGTGAATCTTAACATATATAGGGCCTCTAGAAGTGGAATGTGGAAGTAGTGGTCCTAAAATATGGAAATGGAATCAGGTAGTAAGGATTCCCCTATTTGCTATAAAGATGTTGTGCTCACAATCATTATGCCATGGCAGAACAAAGTATTTGAGGATATAGTTCACTCACATGCCTCTCCTGCCTAAACCTGTAGGGAAGTTGGTAGGAAAATATCAAAATACTGGAGTATGTGGCCACTTCTGACTGTTCTTGGTAAGATCCTAGAAATGGGCCAGGTGCGGTGGTGCATACCTGTAATCCCGGCAGCTTGAGAGGCTGAGGCAAGAGGATCAAAATTTCAAAGCCAGCCTCAGCAATTTAGTAAAACCCTAAGCAATTTTGCAAGCTCCTGTTGCAAAGTTAGGGATGTGGTTCACTGGTTAAGCCCCTCTGGGTTCAATCCCTGGTACCAAAAAAAGAAAAAAAAAAAACCCTTCCTGACTTAGACTGACCCTGTTTCCTAGTAGAAATTCTAGATAATAGAGAGGCAGATAATTAATAAAAGGTTATGAAATTTGAATTTTTGGCCCTGAGTCAATGATAATGCTAGAAAATACAAGGAGAAAGGAAGGAAACATAGCAAAAGATAAGATTGCAACCAAGAGAATTGGGGGAAGCCTGATCCCCCAAGTACCTTCTGATATAATCTCCCTCCCTGGCAAAGAACTAAGCATTGGGATGAAGCCAGAGGATGAGAAACAGACCAGCTTTGCCTTTATCCCAGAAGCAAAAAGAAAAGTAACAAAATTAAGGGCTAGAGGATGGGCAAAGCAGTAAAGCTTTCTTCTAAAGCTAGGGCTAGAGTCAAGGGTCAAGCCACAGAGGAAAAATGTAGACTAGTAGGCTTGAAAACAAAAAGCTATCACTGCTCCAAAATCAATCTCCAGGTATCCTAGCCCACAGCACCAACAGAATTTGAGATACTGAAATACATACCCCTATCCAAAAAATCCTAGCCAGGGTGCATCTCAGATATATCTGTGAAATTCACTAGACAATAAGGAGCAGGTTCAATAGTAGCTAGATACTTAAGTAAGTACATTAACTACGTCACATGTCTCTGATATCAAAGAGAGAACTATAATTATAGGACAATAATGGCTAAATACAATAACATCTGTAACACTCAGACAAATAGCAACTTTCTACAAAGATAAAAGAACCAAAAGATATATGCATAAACAGGAAATAACTGAAAATAACTAACTCTGGAAAACACAATATATGTTAGAAAAAAATATAGGAAGAGTTCATATTTCTTCAGTTGTACTAAGAGAATAGCTTTAATTTACAAAAAAACCTAAATCAAATAAGAATATTTATCTCAAATCTCCTTTGCCCTATTAGTCCATATGCCACGCCATCGGGGGAGCTGGACTACCAAACGAAGACCTTCCAAAAGAAGCTGCTGGAGAGCAGCCTGGGGGCCACTGGCCTTCTTCTGTAGGAGGGAGAGCAGATGCTGCAGGTACCAGGCAGAATCACAGCAGCTTCCTAGAGTGCTCCCTCCAGGTGCAGCACAGGCAGAAGGCACTCTTTTCTTATACCTGCTATGGAACTCCATCTCCCACAAGCAATGTAACCTTTACTATATCTCCATGAAGTGGCACAGAATTGTGGGAGCAGAGAAAACTTCCTGATTCCATAGATGTAGCTTACTTGCTAAAACAAGGAAAATGTGATTCCCCAGACCCACTACATTCTCCCACCACTTTCACTAACTGCCTTGAGAAAATGGCATTAGAAACAACTAGAAGGCATATTTGTGTTCTGTGAGCAAAGGAAAGAACATGGGGTGGGTGGGGTCACGGATGAGTAAGGGCAGGCTTGGAATGATTCTGCCAAAGATATTTTAACACTGGTGAACACAAGGCCTTCATCTGGCTTATTAAAATAGTGCTGGGTAGTGAGAGGGAAGCTGGCACATTCTCATGTAGATGAGATGGCCCTGGGGGTTTGAACGACAGTTGTAATACAGCTGCCGTGGCTAAAACTAGGCAAGTACAGATGTCACATCAACCAGGGAGTAATTTCATACTGTTCCAAGCTGCCAAATTCAAAATGCCAATGGAGGAAAAGTAGAGGTGAAGGAGGTCTTTAAAATAGACTAGATAACTATTTTAAATACCAATTCTGTGTATAACTAAAACTTTTTGCTGCTGAGGTCCATGAACAACAGTTATTATGGTTTAAAGTGCTCAATCAAAAATCTTACTGCTCAGCAAAATGAAAACAATACAATGTGCTATTCTCAGAGATTGGAACAGCCACATCAAATTTAGTCACTAGACATTAGTCTTTGTCATTCCAAATGTTTGTTTAGAAAATGTCCTTCTACAAGGCTTTATTTTTCCTCCTTCAGTAGTTGTTGTCCCTGTAAGCACAGCACTCTGTCATTCTCTATGTCCCAAGTTGATGTGTTAGATAAGATGAAATACTAAAAGCACATGGCATCACATAACAGTACTCGTTTCCTTGAAAAGTTAGATGAAAGGAAGAGATGATTCGTGTACGCGCACACCCACACAAAACTTACCAAATGCCTTCTTGGGTTCTATTAACTTCAAGGTAAAGAGTTCCTCTTTTTTTAATTCCTTTAACTTCTTAGCAACTTCATAGTGACGCCACCCAACGATATTTTCTCCATTTATGGATTCAATATGATCCCCCACACAGATTGTTTTAACTGAGTCAATAATGCTACCATCTTTAATTCTCTGAAAGAAAGAAAATTGATGATGTTATAAAAAATAACTCTGTGGCATTACTTTTCATGCTCCTGACATATTATATCCATTGTATAGACATACTAACAATGCAGCTAAGGCTCAGTTAAAGAAGGAAGACCAAACAATAAAAAACCATACCATCTAACTGCCAATCATTCTTCATCTTCCTTATCATTCAGAATTCAATTACCTCACAGTTACCTCGTCCTCTGGGAAGCTTTCCCTAACTTCCTCCCACAGGAATGAGTAAGGTGCCACTGTCATCTTCTACAATACTTTTGCTATATACACTGAGCTTTAAGCTAAGCACTTTACACTTGCTATTTAATTTAATTCTAACAACATTTTTGGTAGATCAGGAAGACGGAGGCTTGAGGAAAACCAAGTGATGTCCTAGATTCAACAAATCACAGTGCAGTTGCTCCTTTTCTTCTCACTTACCATAGCTAAATTGTGATATCCTTGGGGACAGAGAGTCTTACACATCATTGTAGTCCTTTACATGGCACAATGCCTGCACAGAAAATCCTTCTGTAAATGATTGTTGAATCATTTCAACATGAGACCCACTACAGAAATATAAAGCTTAAGATTTTTCTATTGGCTACATTTTTTAAACCTTATTTACAAATGCAAAGATTCAAATGGTATGATCTTGACTAAGAAGACTGACACGTAATAAGAGATAAGTGTGGTTATCATTTGGGAGTCAGTAAGAGTGATTTTATACTATTGTTCTTCCTTGGTCTATTTTAGATGAGAACTCAAGACTAAAGTAGAAACGTGAAACTCATCTTTCTTCAATCTTCTCTATAATGCATCGGTTATATAGAGTCTCAGTATTAGATCTAAGGTCCTGTAATGGTTAATTTGAATTGTCAACTTGATTGGATTAAGAGATGCCAATGAGTAAGAGGTTTTCGGGTGTATCAATGAGGATGTATCTTAGCATGTGGGATAATCAACTGAAGTGGAGACCCTCCCTACGCATGAGTGGCACCATCCAATAGGACCATGAATTGGATGGAATGTAAGTTGGAAGAGCAAGGAAGCAGCAGCAGATGCAAGCTTGATTCTTCTTGAATAGGTTTTTGATTGCTGCTGCAATCAACTGACTCTGCCAGTGATTCTCCAGAAGCCTTCAGTCTAGTATAGCACCACTGATCCCACTTATACTTCCTGTTGATTCTGTTCCTCTATAGAATCCTGACTCATACAGGCTCCTAAGATGGCACCAAGAATTTCTGGAAGGATTTTAGGGACAAGAGCTCTAGAAAACTATGCAAGGGTAACACTCCTGCATGAATGTACAAGTACTTCCACAGTGACAACAAGTGGGTCAAAATAAAGGCCATCAGCTGCCTCAGGAGTCACAAATCCTTCACAGGAATGACAGGACAAACGTCAGGTGCTGCTGCTACTTCAAAAAAGCTGGTGTATTCCCCATCCTTGCCACATGGACGTGTAACATCTTCTGATTGATCATTGTGTCCAATGAGAGAAACTGATCTCATGTACCTCAGCATCTCCATGATATCATCATCAAAAAAAAAAAAGTTATAAAAGATGAACCTGAGAAGGTTGGGATTTTTTTATGAAAAATGTGAGTAGATTTCCTTTTTTACACTTAAATTTTAAGAATATTGCTATGTTCATTGTTACAGTATTAGCACGCTACATGCAAATGGAAAATAATACCAATTTAAACAGAGTTTATTATTTATCATGACAAATTGTTAATTATAAAGCAAAGAAACCAGAAATTGCATAATCTGGCATTGTTTTATTAGAAATCCTTATTAGACTTCCATAGTTAACAAAAACAAAAGTAATCAGAACATACCATTCAATACAACTACATTTTCTAAACTGCCACAGAAAAATAAACAAGATTAAGCAACAGATTAGAGTCTAAAGAAAAAAATTTAAACATGCTGTTACATAACCATTTTAAAGGTATTAAAGAATTTAACTTGGACTGTTTTCTTACCTTTTATTCTAATTTATCTCTTGATATAGCTTGAAACTATTTTATATTTGATTAATTATACCATGCAAATTTCAGTGTTCTACCACATGCTATTTTTACTTTTTCAGACTTATTTTTATGAGTTTATTAAAAATAAGCATTATATAAAATTAATAAGTAAAAGACCTCACCCTTACTCCTGAAATAAAGGTTGGAGTAATAGCAATTTCTCATTGCCCGGGCTACTGAGTAGGTATAACTGTCACTAGAAGAGGACCCAGACCAAAGGAGGAAAGGCAGTTACCAGGAGTCAGAGCAGGCAGCAGGGTAAGAATCCAGGCAGAGAATCTGGGATGAAAGAAGGGAAAATCAGTATGAGAAACTTAGAGAGAAAAACCAGAAGTTGGGCCAGATTTAGAAGCAAACTTGGAGACATTGATTATTTATAGAATGGGTTACCTGGAACTTAGCCTCCTAAATAGGTAGAGTGAAGAATGAGGTAGCAATGGGGACTGAACCCAGGGGTGCTCTATCACCAACCTACATCCCCAGTCCTTTTTATTTTTTATTTTGAGACAAGGACTCAATAAGTTGCTGAGGCTGGCCTCAAACACAGTCCTCCTCCCTTGGCCTTCCAAGTCTCTGGGATCAACAGGCATGTACCACTTACCTCAGCTGGTTTTTACTCTTTTTTGAATGGTTTTTAAAAATCAAAACAATATTTATAATGTGAAAATTATATGAAACCTAAATCACAGTATCTGTAAGTAAGGTTGGTCCCACAGGGAAACACCCATACTCACTCAAGTATTGCCCATGGCTATGGTGACTAAGTCGTTGACATAATTGAGTAGTTGCAACAGAGGCTGTACAACCCACAAAGCACAAAATATTTACTATCTGGCCCTTTACAGGACATATTTTCCAGTTCCTGTCTCAGACTAGACTAGAAATTGGTTTCATTATAAGCATTCTTTAAATTTTCTAATGAAGTTATGTATATACTTTTTGTCCTGGGAAATGTTGAGACCTGGATGTTAAAATCAGGACTGTTTAGGTCCACTGTCTTTTCACCTGAGGAGTTTCACCTGTGAGAATCGTGGAAAACTACAGAAAGCATCTATCTGCCATCTCTCTCTCTCTCTCTCTCTCTCTCTCTCTCTCTCTCTCTCTCTCTCTCCTAATTATGTAATGATTTATTGTTACTAATTTTATGATTAAAGTATTAGCTACCAATTAAGAACACTGTCAGGTATTTTCATGTATTATCTTTATATCTCTCAAATAACCCTATAAGGTAGGTTCTAATATTTGAGAGAAGATTCAGAAAGGTTCAGTGACTTTCCCAGCGTCACAGGCTTGTCTGATTCTACAGTCCCAGCTTTATTCATTACACTGTACTGCCTCCCCAATCTGGAGTCCTGCCCCTTGCCCTTGAATCCTATTACTGTTCTACTCTTACTTTGACCTACTCTTACTTCCAGCTACTATTAAAAGCACATTAAGTATTTATTTCAGTACTATATACACTGAAATTGTAATCATACAGAAGAGACAAGCATGGTCCCTGCACAAGGATACCATGCAAACTCATGCACATTCCATTTTTTTTTCTGCTTATTTTGGCCAAGATAAGAATCACAGGAAGGATACATCAGAAATGAATAAAACTGATTACTTCTAAGAAGTGGGGGAAGCTAATTGAGTAGAAGGAGTAGGAGAAGAAATGGTACATCTTTGAATATATCTTTTAATATAGTTCTGATTTTTTGAATCATATAATATTTTTGTATTCAGAAAATAAAATTAGCTAAACAGGGATGAGGAAAAAACAAACAGAAGCAAATGGACTCAATAGTACTTCAATTGAAGAGCATAGTCACCTGAGGTAGGGGAAAGTAGGAAAAAACTATTCCAAGTAACTTGGGAATACAAAACTTCAACTCTATATAATTTATACACACATACACACACATAATCTAAAACAAAATGAGTGCATTCAGATCTTGAACTCTTCTCAATAGGTTTATTTTTCAGAGTATTATGGATATAGCAATACTGAAACTGGTTGGTATAAATTACAGGACTAAGTAAATGAGTATTTGTTTGAAAAAATTTCAAAGTAAATATTTTTATAGAAAAGCCAAGGAATAACCTTGACATGAGAATGAAGCATAATTATGAATTCATCATTTCTAATAAACATGTTTTTCTTTGTTTTGTTTTGTTTGTTTGTTTGCTTTTGGTACTAGGGATTCAACCCAGAGGCACTTAATCACTGAGTCACATCTCCCATCCCTTTTCTGTATTTTATTTAGAGACAGGGTCTCACTGAGTTGCTTAGGGATTCACTAAATTGCTGAGGCTGGCTTTGAACTTGCAATCCTCCTGCCTCTACCTTCTGAGTTGCTGGGGTTACAGGCATGTACCACCATGCCCAGCATAAACATGTTTTTCTAATGTTATCACTGAAAAGACCTAGAAATAATAAAACTCCAGTAGCAATGAAAGAGCACAACTCATAACAGAACTTGAATTTGAAATATCATTTTAAAAAATCAGAGTTCCTTAGAGAAATTGTTGAGTCTGGGCCTGGGAAAAGGAAGACATAAGATGAGCCTAGAACATCTTGTGCCAGAAAGTAAGGAATTGCTCTCTTAAATGATGGAAGCCACATTGAAAGAGCCAACAGGATTCCCACAGGCCAAATCTCAGGAAAATTGAGCATCAAAATCAATTATAGTGCTAGCTTACAACCCATTGAATAAAATAAGAAATAATGTACTCATGCTAATAAATAAATAAGTAAATAAGTAATGACAGCTTTTTAAAATAGAATGTTTTCTAAGAAATATATAAAGAATGATGGCATTGGGAAAACCTCATTTTGCAACCATCATAGGAAAAATTGATTCAAGCAAGATATATCAACAGATGCTAGATGTGTGGATTGTGAGTAAGGGAATAAGATATTTTCATAATCTCAAATTATCTCCCCACCATTATTTATTAATTACAAAGGAAAATACAATACCTTTGCAGTGAAAAGATGGGTGGACTCCACTTTAGACAAGTGACAAAAATTAACATCATAAATAACGAGACAAACCAACATCAAGCACCTTCTGACTGTGGTACACTGAGGACACAGCAGTATTTAATGTAATTCTCCTTCCCCAAATGCACAACCTGTCTCTAACATGAGGAAACATCAGTAAAACTCAAATTAAAGGATATCTCTCAAAAAGCTAAGGAACTATTCTAAATTTTTAAAGACTAGAAAGAAAAAACCCTGAAGGCTCAAGATAAAATAATAGTGACACCCAGTACTAGTTTTCTCCTCCCAGGGGTGGAAACAAAGCAACAGTTGTGTAACTGCTTTTGGGGTTAGTGGCTATGCATAAACATTGTAAATTGACAGCAAAGGAAACAAAACCTGGTGAAAGCCAGAGAGTAGGGATAATAACACAACAAGAGAATTCCCAGTGTCTGGAAGCTCAGCTGGGGAAAGGGGACTCTCCCTTCCAAGGGTGTAAAGGTGAAAGAGAAAAAGTTGCAATATGGCACAGAGGACAGCACCCTACGGACAAACAACTTAAATAAATAGGTGACAAGGACTATGCATTACAAGTTAGCTTTAGAGAAGAAATTCACCTCAGCAAACAGTGCTTTAGCTAGGAGCCCTTGAGATGGGTCCTACTGTCAGAGACCAAACTGCTCTGGGGGTCAGAAAATCTTGTATAATCACATCTCAGGGTTCCGGTGGACATTTGCTGCACTGACTAGATGGGCAGTGGCCACATGAGACAAGTGAGGCTTAAGGGAGTGTCTCCACCCAGCTGCAACTAGAAGGAGTGGAGGGCACAGCAGTTCAGCAATTCTGACCTCTACAACATGAACAAACCAATCGAGTGTGCTTCTGCATGACCAGGTCTGAAGGTGCCAGGATGAAGGCTAGCTGACTGCCAAGTCCTTGTATCATCCCTTTCAGTTCAGAACTCAGTGGTTCAATTGCTCCCCCTACCCTTGGAGAAATTCTGGGGATCCGCTACAGTTTTGCCATTCACCAGGCCACCCAGCACAAAGATTAAAACCCTCAGAAGCAAACATACACCTGGCACAGACCACATTCTGCCAAAATTCAGCTGAGGAGAAGGGCTTGTTGTGGTTCCAACAATCGCCACGCCCCCAGGCGCACAGACTAAAAGCCTTGTGAGAGAATATATATACCCCTTCAAGATCAACATTCTGCCTCAACCTATTCAGCAAGATACCCAGGGCACAACCTGGATACCACCCCAAACTCACTTGGCAAGAGCTGAGAGGAACTACAGCAAGCAGTAGTTGAACCACACTACTATCCCCATACCTGGTGAATTCCAACCTTAGAAGTCCTAGTAAGAAACATGTTTGAGTGCCTTGGAGGAATTTGTTGTTGTTGTTCTCTATTCTATCTTTTTTTCCTTACTTTTGTTTCATTTTTAATTTTTCCTTTTTTTTCTTTCTCATATTTTTCCCTTTTATTTTTAATATCATTTTCCCTATCCATTCTCTTTTTGTTTTTAGGTAGTTTTAATTATTTCTCTCTTTCTCTCTCTCTTTTATTTTTTCCAGTGATGAGAAATTGAACCCAGGGATTCAGATGCATCAGGGAAGTGCTGATGTCTCTGACAACATTCCCAGCTCAGATGAGAGGAATTAAGCCCAGCACCAACCATAACCCAGTCCTGCTAAGATCCTGGCAGACACTTCTGCTTAAAGAAAAGGGGGACATAAGCTCTCAACTGACCTTCCATACTAGGTGTGCACAGATAAGGAAGGCTGGGGACTGTATCCTGGACTGTATCCTGTGTTATTCCCACAGTCATATTAGAGAAGAAAAACACAATGTCATTACATCTATGTAGATCCTCTACATCATTCTTGGCCACACCTGGTCAGATCATGCAGGGCTATTACATCTGAAGATGAGTCCCACAGAGGAGAAGTTGTCATTCCAAGTTCAGTCTCCAATAAGAAGACAGGAGCTTCAGGCTCTTCAACAACACTGAAAAAATCAGCATCAAAATCACTTTCAAATAATAGTGCTACTGCCATCAACAGTACTTATGGAAAACCCCAACTCCAGATAGAGGCTACCACTCCCAAAATTGAAGTACCCAGAGGTCACATCCCACATACTCTGCTATCTATACCATATCTATCTGAAGTACAAGAATTCTCCACTCTTACAAGTCTTGCTGAGATAGTGTATCTTTTCAAATTCAATATAGTATGCTCTGTGCCCTAATCCACAAATCACAACCAAACAAGCTACAGGGAGATTACACTATGGAGTCAGATTAGAAATAAACATACTATATGACAAACCACTGCAGTCACACTGGCTTAAGAAAAATGCATACCATAAAAACAGAAGAGATACTGACCCCAACAGATGTGCATATTGAAAAACCAGCCTCTACCTCAGAGCAAAGCCTGTCCAAGGAAGGGACATAACCTTTGTCCTTGGAAAAACCCACAGAGCACTCCTAGGCACATTCCTACCCTGCTAAGTTGTTTATCTACAAATAACAGGAGAGATCTGCTGCGCCAGGTGTCCCTGACTCAGTCAGGCTAGGTGGAGATCCATAGCAACCCCCTAGCAGCCACCAATCAGCATGAGACAGGGAAATACCTGGGATGCCAGATGACCCTCCCAGTAGTTTATGGTAGTTGATAACCTGTTGGGAAACCATGTAGTTCAGCACATACACCCCTCTTGGCTTAAACCAATCAGTTCAAAGGAATACCCCTTTTGTACTGAACAATCACCCCTATCCAACTTGTTCCCGCCAGTGAATGTGCTAATCATGTTTTAGAGTTGTTATTTGATTTTCCCGCGGTGTGTGATGATTTGCTATGATGTATGTGAAGTCCCTGCCCTCTCCAAAGAATGTATAAAAATGCTGCAAACCCTGGGCTCGGGGTCTCTCAGCGTCACCAGTTGCTGTGTGTGCGTGCGGAGGACCGAGCTAGCTTGCAATAAACACCTCTTTGCTGCTTACATCTATCTTGGGTCTCTGGTAGTCTTCGGGGGTCCTGAATTCGAGCATAACATAATCTCAACATAGATGGACAAGAAATAAGAACAAACAAGGTAATCTGTCACTTCCTAATGTTCATAGTACTAAAGAAAAAAAAAGAATAGATGAATGAAGAGAGCATACAAGATCTCTGGGACAGCATTAAAAGATCAAGCATCCATGGATACAGAAAACATAGCCAGTGAAATAATAGCAGAAAATGTCCCATATCTTAGGAAAGACTTGGACATCCAAGTATAGGAGGCATTTAGAACTCCAAATAAACATAACCAGAAAAGAACATATCCACAATATATTATACTTAAATTTCCAAAACTACAGAAGAAATAAAGAATATTAAAAGCTGCGAAAGAGAAGCACCAAATCACGTTTCAAGACAAATCCATTAGACTAACAGAAGATTTCTTACCAGAAACTCTGAAGGCCAGGAGTACATGAAACAATACATTTCAAGTCTTTAAAGAAAATAATTGCCAACCAAAAATACTATACCCAGCAAGGTTAGCCTTCAGAATAAATAAGAAGAAAAAATACCTTCCATGAAAAGCATTAAGTAAGCATATAACATATAAATGATCATATAACTTTCAATAACTCTGAATGTGATTGGTCTTAATTCTCCAATAAAAAGACACAGACCATCTGATAGATTAAAAACCAAGACCCTGTCTGGGAGGGAGCAGGGGACACAAGACCCAATAATACACTGCTATTACAGTTTGAATCTACAATGTCTCTCCAAAGTTCATCTGTTTAAGATCTAGTCCCTACAATAGCCATGTCCAGGTGTGGGGCTTTAGGGAAATGATTGGATCACGAGGACAATACTCTCATTAGCAGATGAATCTGTTTGGTGGGTTAATAATTTAAAGGACTACTAGAAGGATATAAAAACTGTAAGCAGTTGGGATGTGATTGGAGGAAGCAGGTCATAGGAGTGTGTCCCGGAAGGGTTTATTTTCTATCCAATTCCTCCACCACCACCACCACTCCAAGAACTGAGCAGATTTTCTCTGCCATGCCCGTCCACCATGGTGTTCTGCCTCATCTCAGGCCCAAAGCAACAAAACTGTCCAACCCTGAACTGAAACCTTTGAAACCATAAGCCAAAATAAACATTTACTCCTCAAGTTGTTTATGCCAAGTATTTTGGTCACAGCAAAAAAAAGTTGACTAACACAGCTGCATATAAGAAACTTACCTAACCTGCAAAGTGAAAGTATAGAAAAGGATATTCCAAGCAAATGGAATGTGAAAGCAAGTAGGAATAGCTGTAGTTATATATGACAAAATAGACTTTCAGACAAAATCAGTTAAGAGACAAAAAAGGTCACTTCACTATCTACTGATCAAGGGAATAAGATATAAAAATTATAAATACATATGCACTAACATCAGAACATCCAATTTCATTAAAAAAAAATACCAGTAGACATCAAAAGTAAAATAGGTCCCAATAAATAACATGGGTAACTTCAATATACTACTATCACCAATAAATAGATCATTTAGACAAAAAAAAATCAACAAAGAAACATCAGATTTAAGTTATATGATAGATCAAATGGACTTAATAGACATCTATAGAATATTCCACCCAAGAGCTGCATAACACACATTCTTTTCATCAGCCCATAGAACCTTTCCCAAAACAGATTGTTTATTATTCTATAAAGCAAGTCTTAACAAATTCAAAAAAATGTAATAATTTCTTACATCTTATCTGATCACAGTGGAAGGAAACAAAATCAGCAGCAAGAGAAGCTGCAGAAATTATAGCTGAGCACCCAGTGTCTAAATAAAATTCAAAATAGGATTGGGGTTCATAACCCACTTGAATCAAATGTATGAAATATGATATGTCAAGAGCTTTGTAATGTTTTGAACAGCCAATTAAAAAAAAGAAACTTAAAAAAATAAAAATAAAATAGGATTGGGGATGTGGCTCAGTGGCCAAGTGCCCCTGAATTCAATCCCTGATACCCCCTCCCAAAAAAGGAGAGGCAGAAATAAAAGCACATGAAAATTGAACATAGTATTAAATAATGAGTCACTGAAGAAAGCCAGGAGCAGTGGCACATACCTATAACCTCAGGTACTCAGGAGACCGAGGCAGGAGGATCACAAATTTGAGCCCAGCCTTGACAACTTAGTGAGATCCTGTCTCAAAATAAAAAATAAAATGGCTTGAAATGTAGAGCTCTGTAGTAGAGCACACCTGGTTCCAACCCAGTACCACCACACACACAAAATCATATATATATATATATATATATATGATATTTTGAAAAGTTATGTTAACAAATTGGAAAATCTAGAAGAAATGGACAAATTTCTGGAAATGTAGGCCCTTCCAAAATTGAACCAAGAGGATATTTTAAAAAATAGAGCAATAACAAATAATGATATGAAGCAGTAATAAAAAGTATCCCAACAAAGGAAAGTCCAGAACAAGATGAATTCACTGCTAAATTTTATCAGACTTTTAAAAAAGAATAAACACTAATATTCCTCAAACTAGTCCATATAGATCCCTATATCCCTATCTCTCACCTTGCCCAAAATGGATCAAAGCCCTTACTATAAGATATGATGTTTTGAAACTACTAGAACAAAACACAGGAGAAACCCTTCAAAATATTGGCACAGATAATGATTTCCTGGTTAGGAACCCAACAGACCAAGAAACAGGCAAAATTTGACAAATGGGATTAAAGCAAATTTAAAAGTTTCCAAACAGCAAAGGAAAATCTAAAGAGACAAACTACAGGATAGGAGAAAAACTTTGGCAGCTATTCAGCTGACATAAGGTTACTATAACTCAAGTCAAACACAGCGGCACATGCCTGTTATTCCAGCAATTCAGGATGTTGAGGCAGAAGGATGGCAATTCAAGACCAGTCTCAGAAACTTAGCAAGGCCCTATGCAACCTAGTGAGACTCTATCTCAAAAAGAGGAGTGGGGACTGGGATGTGGCTCAGTTGTCAAGCATCCCTAGTTCAATCCCTGGTACACACACAAAAAAAAAAAAAAAAAAAAAATCAAAAAAACTTAACAACAACAATAAGAAAAAAATAATAATCCAACCAATAAATGGGCAAATGATCTGAAAACACACTTCACAAATGTAAGTACAAATGTCCAATAAATATATGAGAATGATCAATATCTTTAGCCATCAGGGAAACGCAAATCAAAACAACATTGAGATTTCATCTCATCCCAGTTAGAACAGCCACTATCAAAAAAGTAAGCCAGGTGCAGGGTTACACACCAACTACTCAGGAGGCTGAAGCAGAAGGATCACAGGTTACAGTCTAATCCTGGCAACTTAAGAGAAACTCTGCTTCAAAATAAAAATAAATAGGCCTGGTAATGTAGTTCAGTGGTAGAGCACTCCTGGGGTCAATTTCCAGTATGGGAAAAAAAATGTTGGTGAGGTTGTAGGAAAAAAGGCACCCTTATATACTGTTTGTAGGAATGTAAATTTGTACAGTCACTATGGAAAACAGTATGGAGGATCCTCAAGGAAGTAAAAATAGAACTACCATATCATCTAGCTATCCCACTCCTGGATATATAACCCAAGGAAATGAAGTCAGCATACAAAAGAAATAACTTCACACCATGTCTATTGTGGCACAATTCAAAATAGTAAGAGATGGAATTAGCCTAGATGCCCATCAATAGATGAATAGATTAAAAAAAATACACAGACACAATGGAGTAATATTCAGTCATAAAGAAAAATAAAATCCTGCCGTTTTCAGGAAAATGGGTGGAACATCATGATTAAATGAAATAAGCTATACACACAAAAAAAGACAAATATCATATTATCTCTCATATGTAGAAATGAAAAATAGATGACCTGAAAGTAGGACTATGAAAGTCCAGAAAGGGAGTTGGGGTAGGGTAGGAGAAGTGGGGAGGACATTATCAGAGTTTAACATATACATGTATGGAATGTCACAGTAATGCCCATTAATTTGTACAATTACTGTGTTAATAATTATAATAATTTTTAAAAGACTAAAAAGACATAACAAATGAAAATCATGACCCTGGATTAAACCTGTACTAGGGAAAATGGACACTATTAGGAAAACTGTTGAAGCTGAAATGTAAACTACAGCTTAGTTTTAAAGTATTATATAAATGTTATATATCCCAAGTACTACATATATATGTGTACATATATACACACACATATACATACTAACACACACACAAATGTATATAAGAGAAAATAAAGCAAATGTAGAAACTGGATATTTAGGTAAATGATATACAAGAGTTCTTTATATGTTTATGCTGTTTTTGTATGTTTGAAATGATCCCATTTTTAAAATTTTTATAAACTAAGTATACAATATGATATGAATCTCTCTTTTAAAGTGAACTCCATGTTTGCTGTTTGGATTGTGTTCCACTTTCTCCTTTGCTACCAGGTTCTTGGTCTCCACAGGGTTAATGACTAGTACTCTAAGGCAGGCACATGTTAGACAAGGCATTAAAAAAAAAAAAAAAGAAAGAAAGAAATGCGAGCTACAAACGTCAGAGGCTAACATTTAAAAAATCCACACATATTTGCAAAACTTCCAAGCCCTTCTCTGCTGACATTAGAAAGTCACTGCTGCATATGCCTCATGTCCTGAGCTTCCCTTGGATAATCCCACATGACTTTCCCAACTCACAGATTTTCCATTTGGTCACCCACTCAACCTTCAGCACAGTCATATCTTTTGCAGAGCTAAAAATAGCCATTCTATCAAGTGGGTAGTTGAAGCATCATTTAGTTAGGAAGATAACTTTCCTAAGACTATTTCTTTAATGATGACAATGCATCAGCAAATCAAGATTTGGACAAAATAAAGACATGCAACATGCTGTGCTGCATGCAGCCTACCACTAATTCTTAGCTCAGTGCACAGAAATTCCAGGCCCACTGTGAGGCTTCTTGGGATTCATATCCTGAATTTTTCCAGCTGTACAACTTTGGGCAAGTTACTTTAACCTTCCTGATCCTATTTTTACATCTGCAAGATAAGAGTTGCTAATATTACCTTCCTGTGGACAAATCTCACAGACATCATGTTGAACAAAAGAAGTCAGAAAAAATAGAGTGTATAAACTTCAAGAAGCAAATAGTGACAGAAGTCAAAAGAGGGCTACAACTCTCCCCAAAGGGGTGGAGAGGAGAGTATTTACTGAGAAGGAGCACAGAAAGGCTTCAGAGCAGTAGAAATACAATTTCCATTGATCTGTGTGATAGGTACACAAGTGTTATGATGTAAACATTCATTAAAGCTGTACATTAAAAATTTGTTACATCTCAGCCAGGTGCTGTGGCACATGCCTGTAATCCCAACTCAGGAGGCTGAGGCAGAAGGATTGCAAGTTCAAGGCCAGCCTCAGAAATTTAGCAAGGCCCTAAGCAATTTATCGAGATCCTGTCTCAAAATAAAAAATATAAAGGGCTGGGGATGTGACTCAGTGGTTAAGTGCCCCTGGGTTCAATCCTGTACTACACTTATGTGTAACTACTGGTACTATAACTACTGGTACCAAAAAAAACAAAAACAAAAAGAAAGAAAAAAGAAAAAAGTTCTTACACCTCAACATAAAAATAAATAAAAAAGAAAAAATATAACATCAACAAATAGAATTATTGTGATATGTAAATTAAAAAATGTATGCCAAGTGCCTATTACATGGTAAGCATTTGATATAAGTCAGCTGTTATTATTACAATTAATGGTAACTCCAAGCTAGGAGGATCATCTGATCCCAGAATTTCATAGCTAGACTGGGCAACATAGCAGGAAACCATTTCAAAAGAAAAAAAAAATGCTTCTGTATTGACCAAGTACAGATTTTTTGTACTTGTCATTCTTCCCCAAACAAAACAACAACTATTTACATAACATTTAAATTTTATAAGAATTATAAGTAATCTACAGATGATTGAAAGTATGTAGGAGAATGTCCATAAGTTATATGCAAATAACGTATGCAAGATGTAAGCATCTGAAGATTCAGCATCCCCAATCTCCCCACAGATGTCAGGTGACAACTGTCCTCATTACAACAGAACTATTTTAAAGAGGCATCTACCTTTTTACTACTCCTGAGTTCGTAAAAATTTTGTGCCATTTCAAACTTCTTTCTCTTGCCTTTGTCTCTCTATATTACTTTCTTTGTATTTAAACAGAGAAATTATACCGTTTGTGTAATTTTGAAGAGCAATTTTAAAGAAGTAAATAAGATAGCTGAAAATCTGTGCAGTTAAAAGTAACCCTCATCACTGGATGTCAGCATGGATGTCATCTGATTTTAGAGCTGCAAACCTGGAAAAACTTACATGGATAATGAATAGGCACCAGGAACAGTCTTTCTTTTTCAGTAAGTTCTATATTCTAGAGGAAGTTTAAACCAAAGGGAAGAAATTCAAAGGAAGGGTAAACAAAAAATTATGTCTTTGAACATTTTTTTTAAATGAAAGTAAAACTAACATTACCAATTCATGCATGCCTGCTGAGCTGCCTCTCACTCTGAAGATCATTTCTAACTGTCATTGACCTGGTAGATTTTTCTTAAATGTTAACTTCAATTAGGTCACAATGTTTTGGTTTGCTTTTTAACTTACCTTGATAAAAGCATAGCCAACACCATTATCTGTAATGGTGAGTCCAAGTGAATCCTCAGATTTATACACATTCACTTCTTTTTTTAGTCCTTTCACATGGGCAAATATAAAATCTTCAAGACCTAATTGCCCTCCTAGGAGTTTTTCCATGTCAATTTTAGGTGTGTTTAAAGTACAATATAAGATCTACAAAGAGAAAGAAATATATTAAGTTAGTTTCTATTAGAAAAATGTTCTGGTCATTAACTTATTTGATAAACATTGAGTGAAATAGTCCTAAATTTATGATGTCTAAGTCTACACATAAAACATGTTTGTATGCTGGCTGGACAAAATCTGAAACTCATTTTCATATAGAGACATTAGGTAACATGTACTGTTTCCCATAGGCCTGACAGTAGCTTTATAAAGTACCATGTTATTTCCATATCACAAACAGGAAATTGAGGCTTAGAAAGCTAGGTTGTCTAAAGTCACAAAGTCAGTACTTGTCAAAGCCAAGGATTCGAGGTGAGATTCTTCACCTTCAAAGTGTTTTCAACTATCAGATCTGCTATTTACAAGGTTGAAAAGACTATATTCCCAAAGATCTGCATAACGCATATTCTGCATGATACACACATGGCAATGAAAATACAGGCAAACCCACATGTGAAAACTGGTAAATATATTTTTTAAAAAGAAATTTTTTATTTATCTTGCATTACAATGCTTAAAAAAATTTTTTCATGGCTGGACATAGTGGTGTACCACCTGTAATCCCAGCAACTCGGGAGGCTGAGTCAGGAGGATTCCAAGTTCAAAACCAGTCTCAGAAACTCAGTGAGGCCATAAGCAACTTAGTAACACTCTGTTTCAAAATAAAAAAATAAAAAAAGCTGGAGATGAAACTGAGTGGCAACATGTCACTGGGTTCAACCCCCAGTACCAAAAAAAAAAAAAAAAAAACCATTAGTGAATGAGGTGTGAAAAGTAGAAATGTTTTAGGGCTAAATTAAAACTTAAAGACTGAAAAATCCAATCCCTTAACTTTAAAAAGGAGGACTGAGGTTTGGAGGAGTTAAAGAAATTTATCCAAATTCACAGGATAGTAAAAAGGTAACCAAAAAAGTAGCTTAACAGAACACTGCATGAACACTTTAACGAGACTCCTTATGTTTGGCAAATCTCTATAGGACTTCATTTTCCTTCAGAAATATGACTTATTTTACTAAAATATGCAGTGCCACTCTTAATTATGTTAACCATAATCTGGGTAATTTGGGAGTCCAAATACAAAATTATGGAAGAGAGGAAAGGCTGAGAATTTGTCACTGGTTTAATGTGTCACTGTTAGCAAAAGCTCAGTCCTCATCCCCATGCCAATCCAATAATGAAGACAAGGTTTTGAAAAAGAAAAAAGAAGTTGTATTGCTTTGGTAGCAAAGGAGAAAAGCGGGGGACTCCTGTCCCAGAGGCTGTGATTCTCCCCATCAGCGGGAACAGACTTGTTTTTAAAAGATGATTCAAAGGCTACATTTTCTGTCTAGAGTTGTAATTCACTTGTTCATTTAAAGACAGTCATTTCTTATATCTTCTGGTGCCATCCTCAAGTGTGAATTACTTTGTTCCTGTGATGGGTGTGTGCTCAAGGACAGATAACCCTTCCCTTGATGGAGAGAAATGATAATTCTGTTTCCCCTGAGATTAGGATGAGGGGGTGATTAGGAACAGGGAGGGTGAGAGGAAGAGAAAGAAACACATCTTAAAAATAAGAAGTGGCAGAGCAACAAGGACTATATTCAGATAATAAAGTGGCCCACTGTTATAAGACCACACCCAGATCAGCACCTTCATCCCAAAGCTCTCAACACCCCCTGTATCCCTGAGTTTTACACCATTCCTAGTTCTCACCAGAACCCTAAGCCTTAACACCTCCATAATCCTCATGAAGCTCAAAATCAGGGGGCAATTCCTATTTATCAAATGGCTTTTTAGGCCATGTCAAATGAGTCTGATTTAGCCAGGCGTGGTGGCATATGCCTGGCATTCCAGCAATTTAGGCAGCTGAGGCAAGAGGAGGATCCCAAGTTTGAGTCCAGCCTTGGCAATTTAGCAAGATCCTTTCTCAAAATAGAAATAAATAAATAAATAAATAAAAAGGATAGGGATATAGCTCAGTAGTAAAAGTGTGCTGGGTTCAATCCCCCATACCCAAAAAATAATAGTAATAATTGTGCCTAATTTAGAAGAGCTTCATAAAACAAAGCTTTCTCTACTACACAATTAAAAGTTTACAAGGTCAACAAAGGAATTAGGCAAGGAAAAGACCCCTGCACATACAACAGTGAATGCCTAAGGGAAAAACTAATGCCCCACCCTTTCCTCTTTACACCCTGGTCTTTCCGGAGCCTTTCATTTAACTCTCTGTGTTCCTAGAATGGGTAAAATACATTCAGCCTTGTGCCCAATAAGTTTTTACAAATATCCTCTACTGTAAAAACTGTAATATTCCCAGTGGGTAAAAAGTTAGGTAAGCCAAGAATGGCTTCTTTTTGTAATTGTAAAATCAATGACATAATCAGTCCATTGACAAAAACCAATTTAAGTGGTTGGAGGGGAAAGCGATTATTCACAGCTTTTCTGAACTCCTTTCTCAAAATCGTGGGAAGTGAGAAGAAATAACAAACAGTTCTCTCCTTGTGCTTTTTTTCAGTGAATCTGTCAATCATACTCAAAGCATATCTCAAACACCCCTAACATGAAAGCAACTTCACAGTTAAATAGGAAATAAAAGATTAAAACATAATGATATAAACAGGATAGGAGGAAACCCAAAAAAGGAAATCTCACACAAACTGACCTTCTAGTTACTAAGCCACTTCCTTTCTTTCAATTTATCACATGTCTCTCTGCAGAGCAAACATTGGATTTCCTGTAGATAGAACCCTTTGCCATTATGCTTCCTCCCCTGCAGAATAACACTCCTTTCCAAGCAGCCAGAAGTTGGCAGGCAGGCTTCTTCTTCTTCTTCTTTTTTTTTTTTTTTTTTTTAATAAAAGGAGTGGAGCCAGCTATATCCTTCACTGAACAGAGATCAAAGGGAAGTTGTATTGAAAACTCACAGAAACGTGATGGCCACTAGGAGGTGAAGTAAAAGCCCTCCTTTAGCAGCAGGTAACTAAAGCTCCAAGACTTCTGAGCAGCAGTTCATCACGTGAGAATAAGAATCTACCACTCACTCTATATATATGCACATCTTTCAGCAAAGATATCTCTAAGTATGTGACAAAGGTCTAGAAACTCAAACACAGGGCTGGGAATACACCTCAGCAGCAGAACACCTGCCTTGCATGCATGAGGCCTGGGTTCAATCTCTAGCACCAAAAAAAAAAAAAAAAACCTGGATTTGCCAGGCACAGTGGTGCACAATGGTCCCAGCAATTTGGGATTCTAAAGCAGGAGGATAACAAGTTCAAGGCCAGCCTCAGCAATTTTGCAAGTCCCCGTCTCAAAATAAAAAACTAAAGGATCCAAGGATGTAACTCAGTGGTAAAGCACCCTTGGATTTATTCCCCAGTACTAAAAAAAAAAAAGAAAGAAAGAAGAAAAGTAATTCAAAATATCATCATAGATACTATATTTTGAACTAAAAAATACAGTGCTACACCATCTTTTAAAGGCTTCACAGTTTTTAGTCATTCATCTACTCATTAAATACCCATTTAATACCTGGTTTTTGCCAAGTTCTGTGCTGGACACAGATGAATATCATAATCCCTATACAGGAGGAATTCCCAGGCTGGCAGATGGTCCACTGAGGTACAGTAAGGCAATAAAGAGCCAAATGTAATATAATAAAATCCATAAATATTTAAACCAAAAGGAACCTAAAATACATACCATGAATTTTCCTAAACTCTCATATAGTTACTGTATTCAAAATCTAAAATGCCTGCCTGAACAACCCACTCCACCCCTATGTGACTGCCCAGGTGGAGTCTAAACCTAATAATCACTCTTTCCATTTTGCTCATGTAATATAAAATCTAGCGCTTCCTTTGAGTGACTGAGTCACCTTGTCTGAAGTCCACTCAGTTTAACACACGTATTTGTCACTCTAACTCTGCTGAGAGAGGGGGATCTTAGTCATTCTTCTCTCTCCTACAATGTCTAACATAGCATATTCACTTACCTCATCTAACATGGCACACGTGCATGCTAGATTTTATTATCCTCATTTTGTGGATTAGAAAATTGTGACTTTATCCAATTAACACACAAGAGTCAATGTTTACTGTTGAAAAGAAGCATAAGGGCTGGGGGTATAGCTCAGTGGTAGAGCTCATACTTAGCATGCATGAGGCCCTGGGCTCAATCTCCAACACCAAAGATAGATAGATAGATAGATAGATAAGTAAAACTGAAGGAAACATGATAGAAAAGAAAAGAAACAGTGAGTTGGTAATGTTGTAAAAACATTCCTCTAGGAAATGTGTGCTTCCAAATTAAAAATATGTTAGATAAAAGGCAGTAAATGTAATACCTTTTATCTTTTACACTCTGGGAAATAAATTAAATTCAAAAAGATTAGGAAAGCAAATGCATGGCAAGGTATCATGCAATATAAAGAAAACGACTGATCCATTACATATAATAAATAACTTCTATGTTTTTCATGAAATTCTCAACACATTCTGGGGTATTTGTATTAGGTGCTTTACCATCATCATTGCCTATTTTCATAAGAAAAAATGGATTCTTTTTCATGATTTTTCATTTTTTAGAGTGGTATTTCCCAAAAGAAATAAAATGTTAGCCACATAATTTTACATTTTCTAATAACCACATTAAAAAAGTAAAGTCAGGTGTGGTGGCACACACCTGTCATCCCAGTGACTTGGAAGGCTGAGGCAAGAAGATCTCAAGTTCAAGGCCAGCCTCAGTAATTTAACAAGACCCTCAGTGACTTAGCAAGATACTGTCTTAAAATTTTTAAAATAGTAATAAAAAGAATTTTTAAAAATAAAGAAAAAGAGCTGGGGTTATGGCTCAGTGGTGAAACACTTGCCTTGCACATGTGGGGCACTGGGTCCAATTCTCAGCACCACATATAAATAAATAAAATAAAGGTCCATAAAAATTTTTTTAAATAAAGAACAACAAAGTAAACAGAAATATGTGAAATTAATTTAATTTATAGTTTAATTATATAACCTAACATAACCAAAATATTATAATTTAAACATATAAATATAGTTCACATTTTTGTATTAGGCTTTTTTTTTTTAGTTGTATATAGACTCAGTGCCTTTATTTATTTATTTATTTATTTGTAGTGCTAGGATTGAACCCAGTTCCTCACACTTGCAAGGCAAGTGCTCTACACTGAGCCACAACTTTAGCCCCTGTATTAGGCTTTTAAGATCTGGTATGTATTTACTCTTATGTCTTTTCTCAATTTAAACTAGCAAGCCACAAAGTATTCATTAACCATATATAGACAGATCAGTTGTAAAATTGCATGTCTTTATCAATATTATACTTTGTGTTTTCCCATTTCTTTATATCTGATCATATCATTTTCTCAGGCAAAAATGCCATACCTTGAACCCAACTTCTATATGTCTGTCAACACCTTCCCCACCCAATGAAGCCTAAACTAATTTTATCCACTACTATCCCAGAATAATGTTCTTTCTTCATCTTCTACATACCTATTAGATTTTATACTACTCTTATAGGGCTACCACATGCTAATTTGTAAACTTTTAGTTGACATGGATTTTTATCTTATTGTCCTTCACATGCCTATCACTGTCTTATGTATAGTGAGAGAGAGATTAATAAAAGTAGAAAGCTATTGCCCTTGGGGTTACAAGATGGAGGGCCTTGAATTGTCATTACTATACTGGTTACCAATAGCTACAGGACCATTCACCTTCGCTTGATTTTCCTCTGGCAACTTCTCCATTTAAGCCACAGGGCAGTTTGGGAGTGACCCCACCCTTAGTTCCATTGAGATTGAGTCATGATTAAACTTAATACATTTAATGGCTTGATTAAGTCATAATCCAATTTAGTCCAAGAAGATTCAAGAAAAAATTTGTTGGGGTTTCTGGAGAAAGAATCTTTTGTTTTCCACAGAAGCTATTAAAAGGTGGCACACCTCCCATGCCTCTCCATCCCTGCTCCCTCCACTTCCCCAACTCCAGCTCACAAACCATAGAGTGAGCCTGAGATAAAGCTGACAGAGAGGACAAAGACTCTGGATTCCCATCTTACCTAAATACAATCAGCACTCCACTCTTTTCCCTAATAACACAACCCTCAGTATATATACCTCCCATGAGCTTAGGAGGAAAAGTATTCACATCCCCTGTTCCAGGCATAACATTTAGCTAGTCTAAGTAGTGATCTAGGAGTAGACAGATGTATGTCTCAATACTAGCCAATAAGCCATGAGAAGAGGACGTCCAGAAAGCTTCTGGAAAGTTCTTTTGCTCTTAAGATATATAAAGAAAAAGGAGACAACCCCTTCCCCCACCCCCCAGGATATTGCTTTATCTGGAAGTGGTCTAGAAACTTTCACTACCATTGAGGCATCACTGTCTTATTGTTAGCTGAGAAAGTAACCAAAGCCAAAAATGGAAAACCAAAGAAATGGAGTAGGCCTAGATCCTTGATGACTAACTCTCTTTTATGCAAAATAATAAACTATCTTGTTTTAGCCAGCTTGAGGAGGTAGTTTTCTGTTACTTTCAGCTGAAAACATACCATCTGATGTACAGGCTTATCCCAGAATACTCAGTCACATAAGCCAATTATTTCACTAAGCTTTTCTAGGTGGGATTTTCTGTTGCTTTCAACTAAAAGATTCCTGATAGAATAATGATTCCTTGTATCTTTAGAATTCTTCACAATTTAAAAGTTCCATTTATCTCATTTTACCCTTTAAAAAAATTTTGTAAGCGCATGGTAAATTGTGTTTCTTTTAATGCACTGAGGTACTATGTATCTATAGTACCTCATATTCTCCCTCCTAGTCTTATTCTATATCCTCTAACAGTCAGTTCCTCCCCCTTACTTTAAATATCAGTAAAATCAATCAATCTCTTAGGAATTATCTTGTCCTTATAATGATTGGTAAACAGAAGAAATATAAAAGGAAAGGCAAGAGACAAAAATAATGGATTAAAAGGTAGGAACCTGGGCCTAGTCCCAATTCTGTATGTTACAAGTCTTTCGGCCTCCTGGATCCACACGTATATCATGACATTAGTAAAGCTTGGGCTACATCACAGAATTGTTACAAAAATTCAATAAAAGACTATATATAAAAAGTATTTTATAAACTCTGAAAGTTTTTATCATTATTCCTGAAATAAGCACCTGCTTCCTAAACAATAATATGCTTGAGAGCTTAAATTGCATGACTTTTGCTGAAGATACTACAGTTTTCTCCTTTTTTAATATCATAACTAGGATAAATTCCATTTTTCCCCATAAACTGTATTACCCATTATCCTTCAACTTTTCTTTATAGTTGTAGATGGACAGCATGCCTTTATTTTATTTGTTTTTTATTTTTGTGTGGTGCTGAGGATCAAATGTGGTGCCTCACACATGCTAGGCAAGCACTTGCCACTGAGCTAGAGGCCCAGCCCTCCTTCAACTTTTTGTTGAAAGATAACTCATGGACAGTATTTTCTCTTTTTGGTACTGGGAATTGAATTCAGGGATGCTGATGCACATTCCCAATCATAGCTTTTTTTTTTTTTTTTTTTTTTTTTTTTTGAGACAAGGTCTGGCTAAGTTGCTTAGGGCCTCCCTAAGCTGCTGCTGAGGCTGACTTCAAACCTGTGATCCTCCTGCCTCAGCCTCAATAGCCACTGGAATTACAGGTGTGCACCACGACTCCTGGCTCAAAATCATTTTTGAAACTTCAGGAAGTCCATTTCCAAATTTCTTTTGTTTAATGTTTTCCTTAAATAGAAACTGAGCTGGCCAAATAATCTACATGTTCCAAAGATATCTGCAAAAAAAAAATATGAGCTTGTTCAGCTGGAATTAATGTTAATCGTGGATGTGATTTTAAATACAAGTAACTAGGGCTAGGCTTGTGGCTCTGCAGTAGAGCACTGCCTGGCATGTGTGAGGCACTGGGTTTAATCCTCAGCACCACATGAAAATAAATAAATAAATAAAAGGTATTGTGTCAATCTACAACTAAAAATACTTTTAATAAATAAATACAAGTAATCAGGACAGTTACCTTACAACTGCCAAAAGTGGAAGTACTAGTAAAGATTTTTTTTTTAGTTGTAGTTGGACATAATACCTTTACTTTATTTATTTTTATGTGGTGCTGAGGATCCAACCAAGGGCTTCGCACATGCTAGGCTAGGCGAGAGCTCTACCACTGAGTACAACCCTAGCCCACTAGTAAACATTTTTATATGATGACTTTCATTTATCTCAATCTTCCCAGGAAGCTTCCTTTGTACACTTTATCTCAAATAAGCATTATACAAATATCAGTCAAAATCATTATAGAAAATAAAGAAACTACATAATAATAAGCCTAGTATAATATTAACTAGACCTTACTTTCCTCAGGAGTTATTATCACATCTTTACATATAAAAAGAAAACACTTGGGTTATGTTTCCTTTGTTAATGACTAAGGTTTTATCTGGGCTGTTCTTATTTAAGCCTCAAAAATGCTTTCTCAAAGAGAAAAAAAAAAAAAAACATGTTATTTTCCTCCAACTAGGTAATTGCCCTTAAAATATATTATATTCACAGACTGCATTTTGAATACTGGTTCCCACTTCCACTAAACTACTGTGAAAGCAAAAAATGGGGAGATGAAGTTCTGCAAGGATAAAAAGAATATTAATTATTAAGGTACAAGAAACGATGATTACTTGTGTGCAATCAGCTACTTGCACATTTACTTCATTTAACCTTACAGTTCTAGGTCACAGAACATCCCTAGACTGAAATGCAAAATCCAAAATATTTGAAAATCCAAAAATTCTTGTGGAACCACCATGGTGCCAAAGGTGAAATACTCCACAACACAAACTTAGTTTCATTCACAAAAATATTTAAAATTGCATGAAACTGTATGAAATACCATCAGTCTATGTGTATACAGAGTATATGAAATATAAATGAATTTTCAGGGTAGACCTGGGTCCCAACCTCCAACTACTTTATTATGCATATAGAAATATTCCAAAATGAAAAAAAATGGAATTCTGGAATCTAAAACACTTCTGGTTCCAAGCATTTCAGATAAAGGCTGGTCAACCTTTGTACCATTTTTTTTTTTTTTTTGATGCTGGGTAGATTGAACGCAGATTTCACACATGAATGATAACCACATACTCTACCACTGAGCTATATACCCAGTCCTACCTATTTTTTACAGCTCGTGATGGCTTAGAGAAAATGGTTGTGTAGGGTCACATAATGCAAGTGGAACTTCAACACTGGTTGTCCAAATTTAAGCTCTTTTCCCTGAAGTGCTTTTCTGACATCTAAGGATCATCATCCAGGACACTTGTTACTTTCTAATGCCTAGCTCAACTAATTCTTATAAGTCAGGCATGAAAGAAGGTATCCCTATGCCCTATGCAGAAAAGAAAATCAACTCTAACTCATTAAGAGAGCTAAGTTCACATAGCTAGTTAATGGCACTCAAAACTAGAATCCAGGTTAGGGACTTCTTCTAACCCATGACACTAGCTGCCATGCAAATATAAACTCAATTTTGAATTTAAAACTCCTGGAAGGCAGAGACTATATAGTTTTATGCTCTACATTGAGTCAAATAAAGTGTTTATTTCATAAATCACCTGCTACCTAAAAAGAGTAAGACAGCTTGCAAAAGAAGCTATTTGTAGCCAGGCACTGTGGTACATACCTATAACCCCAGCAACTCAGGAAACTGAGGCAGGAGGATCTCAAATTTCAGACCAGCCTCAGCAACTTAGTGAGGCCCTAACCAATTTAGTGAGACCCTATCTCAAAAAAATATACAGGGATGGGTATGTGGTTTAGTGATTGAGCACCTCTGGGTTCAATCCCTGGTACAAAAAAAAAAAAAAAAAAAAAAAACTATTTGTAAAGGGAATCTAAAAGTTAAACATATTATATGGCTTCACAAATATCAAAACAGCAAAAATATATTACTGTTTAATTTGAATCACTGTCAATAAATTTTTTAAATACTTCTTCCAGTTAAAAAATTTTAAAACTGACTGGTTACATTTATTTCTTTGTATTATAAACATAGACATTGAAATTCTCATGCTTATTATTTTCCAATACAATATATATACTATATTTCTAAGATTTGTTTTAAAATACATATCATTTTATATATCCAATGCCTTTACCTTCACCTTGTCAATAGCTGCAGTCATCTAGAAACAAGTTTCACAGTTTGGAAAAGATATAAAATTGGCAACAAGACAGATATTTAGAAACATGATACTGTATGCTCTATTTAGACCTTCATGAGGATATTGTATAAAGCCCTGCCTCGAACTGGGTAGAACTTTCTATAAATGATTCACTTCTAAATTAGCTGCCCTAGGTCAGCAGTGGTAAGCCTTAAATAAAAAGTGAATCATTCTTCATACTCTTTCTTCTCCAGTACAACTACTTTTTTTTCAGTGTTTTTAATGACCAAAATAGTATAACAAAAGAATTCTACCCAACCCCCAAATGAAAGACATAGTCTAGTTTATATTTTTAATCTACTAAATGACTTCCCAGAATAACTGAAAAAATATTTTTTGGCGGGAAGGGGGTTGCTGGAATCTAATCAAAACAACTATGTATCCAAGAAAATCTAAATTGCAAAGCAATTCTTGAGACATTAAAAAAGGTTAAAAGTACAGAGAGGTTTCAGTCTTCCTTTGTGGACATGACCCAGACACTAAACCAACAAGTAAGATAAATCAAATGTGTGTAGCTATATATATCACCTCTCCCACAATATTCTTGCAGTCAGAGATGTCTGAGCTTATCCTAGTCTAATAATGCTGTAAGGTTACATGCCAATTTTAAAGACATCATAAATCATTGCTATTCCCCCTTGTCAGCTGTTGTCTCAAATTTTCCAGCTTTCTGACCATTTATCTTCTTTAAAAAGCCTTCGCCTGTTTGACACTAAAAGAGAGGAGAAAACCTAAACAGAGAGACTAGAACAGTAGGGTGTTTTGTAAAATAATAATGAATATAATAAATTATAATTTTCAGTAAAGAGATTTGTGAAATAACCTTTTTCAGTTAGCTAAACAAATACACTAACAGTTTGTAAAATATTGCCATTTATCTCAAAAAGATCCTTAACAAAACATTCTAATTTGTTTGGTAGAATGCTTATATTGCACTGTGTTCCAATTAGCCTAAGAGGCTGACTTAAACCCTTATAATGAAATGCCTAAGGAGCATGTGATATTTAAAAACCACCCAAATGAATCATGGAAAACTGGAAAGCAGGCATGATGAGCCATTCAGGTGTCAACATGGAGCGGCAGGGGGCTGGGGTGCAGCTCAGCAGTAGAACTGTGAGTTTGAACCCCAGCAGTTCAGAAAAAGAAAAAAAAAACAGATGAGCAATGGGGGAAGACAGTCTATTCCTTACTGTTCTCCAGAACAGAAATTCTGACAGAAAGATGAATACTTTATGGAAGAAAAACAGGTCACTAGAGAAACTATCAGAGGGAGAGGGCACAGGGTGAAGCGGATTCATGAGAAACGCTAGGAAATGGTACTACAGAATTTGCTAGATGACAGGTGACAAAGAACTCTGGGGCAGGGAGTAGAGTCAAATTCACTGACCACCTTAGACTCAAACTGTTCATTAGAAAGTTGGAAAGCACAGAAAGTAAACTTATGGGTAGAGCTGGTGGGACTGATGCACAAGTTTCCCTCCATCAGGACTGTGTGTGAGGATTCTTCTAGGCTTGGGGTTACTTGGTTTTGAACCACCACCGGCCTTGGGGACAGAGAGCCATGGGTACAGAGAATAAGGTGAAAAGAAGCTGCCAAGAATAGAACTCTGTCACAGGCTCAGAGATACTCAGATACAACCCTGGCTGAAAGACTGTCCTTTGCTGTGAGTTGTTTATTACCAGCTCCCTGATCCCACTCTCACCAGACAGCTGATCCCACCCTCTGCTGGCCCACTTTACTGCCACTCCAGGCTGTGGGATTCCTGGTTTTGAGAGAGGCAAAGAACTTAGAGAAGTGGGAGAGACGACCAGGCAGGGTGACCAGGCAGGATCAGGAGACTTCCCAAAGAAGTTGGCAGGCTACCTTGGGGCTCCATCCTCAACTCCCAGGAATGTGTCACCACAACACAGCCAGGACGAGGAGTACCAGTCCCCTGGCTCCAGGCTGGGTACTGACACCGCGCCCTTACTACCTGCTTCTATTTTTATGACCATGTGCACTGCCCTTCCCAAACGCCTTGAAACCTCCCTCACTGCCCAGGAAATAGGCTCATATATTATTGGTGCCTAATTGACAAAGGTATGATAAACTTTCTCACTTTATATTTTTCTTCTTTTTCCTTTTCTAGCAGGCAAGAAATGTGTTGGTTCTATTGGTTATAACTTATTGGTTATAAGTAGGATAACTTCTAGCCCCAGTTTCCCTGTCATCCCAAAGTAATTATAAATACCATTCCTTTTATTCTCTGAAGTGTCTGGGCTTGGAACATAAATTATATATATGGTCACATATTTATACTATATTTCCTATTAAACTGATCAAATAAGCATGCTCCCATTTCAGGATGTGAAAAATCATATGACTTGGTGTTGAGGAAAGGCAGTGGCTGAATTCTTCCTCTATCCCTTGGTACCAAAGTCACCTTCTAAAAATGCCCCAGTCCTGCATTTCTTGGGAGAATATATCAATGTCCCATGACTTACACACAATAAACAAGACTCTAGGAGACTTAATGTGGGGAAAAGTGAAAATCAGCCCTAAATGTTGAGACAAATTCTGTCACAGGTACTCTCTATGCTCTGAAATATGAAGCAAAGAAATACACATAGAGAGTCATTTTTGGCTTAGGGGAATAAACTTGAACAAATATACAAAACAATTCTGGATGAACTGGAATATTTACTTATTTATTTAATTTTTCAGGTTTAACTGAGATTCTTAACTTTGTTGACTAGGTTTATACTAAATTTTACTGAAGAAGCCCTCACCAGAAGAGTCCAGAATAGTTACTACAACACAGAATTCCACACTGAGACATATTAGTTTGAAGACTGTATATAGAGATATACTTTTAAGCTTGTCTTCCTTGTTTTCTGGGCTTAGGCAAAGGCTGGAAAATGAAAACTGTGTGGGTCTAGAGTAGAAAAATTACAAGGAAAATATTTAAATATTAGTATCATCCAGCATTCTATTTGAGGGAAAGAGAACTAGCATTTTATTAAACCATTGTTCTGGACACCTAATATGCTATTTCATTTAATTCTCACAGCATCCTATAATGCAGGTGTTTTTTGTACATTTTAGCTGGGAGAAAATTGAGGCCAGATGGTGGAATCTCCAGGAGTCAAATCCATGACATGCCATCCTCCTCTGAAACTCACCTCCCCATCTGACCTCGAAGGCTGTGCTCCTCTATCATGCCACCCTGACTGTCCATCTGCCACCAGACTCTGTAAGCCTCTCCAAAGCCATAGCAACATCTGACACCTCAAAACATTACAAAAGCTTGTCACATCACCAATTTAAACAATTATGTGTTCCACTTGCAAATTATAATCCTGTAAAATTGATCCTAAAACTAAAAGGATAAAACCAACAGGAGTTCTACTTCCTGTCTTCAAGTGTAAGGCAATTACTTAATCCCAGGTAACCAGGATAAAGCACTGTTGCAGAGGAGGGACTGGAGTGATACTATTCTCTAAGGAAACAGGTTGAAATTTTGTGAGGGCTTTTTTGGTTGTATGATTTTGTGACATCGTTTATATTTGGGGAAAACTGGAAAGGGGCCAAGATACTTTATGAATTGCAATACTTGAGAAGCCTGGCCAAGTGAAAAACTCTTTTGCATTCCACATGATTTTCAAATGTCCTACTTGACATTCATACTGAGAGTGAGGAAAACACTATTTATTATTTAAGCCTAGACCCTAATTCTGTGTTACAAATTAACTCATTTTTGTTCTTAATTTTTCTGGACTGCAATTACCATGTAACTCAAGGAAAGACTGTACCAGTTTGTGCAGAACTTACCAAGATTTGCTCATCATTTCAGAAAAGCAAGTCACTGACAGCAATGCTGTTCAAGATATTGAATTTTTAACATAAAACATGTTTATTAATCTGCTTCGATTGTTGCTACATTATGGTAATTCTGTGAACATGAACAAATGTTTCTTATACCTATTTCAAAAAGTCACATGTAAAGAAAAGGAAACATTAACATTTGGTTGAATATTGAATATTGTCCTAATTTTACTCTTTATAAATCCAAAATTTTCACTGAAAATAGATACAAGCACTTGACTACTTCATTATGTCTCCAAGGATACTTTTCCTAAATATTTGTATATTGAAAGCTATATTTCTCTCTAATATTAGAGTTAAGGAACATATTTTAAATTATGTTTATACATAATATTCTTTTCATTTCAGGGTAGTAAAGGTGTTATCATTTAAAACTCACTAGAAAGGAACTCTGGACATAAGATTAAGAATATCTGTGTAGGATTAGGGTTGTGGCTTAGTGGTAGAGCACTTGCCTAGCACATGTGAGGTGCTGGGTTCGATCCTCAGCACCACAAAAAATAAATAAATAAACAATATTGTGTACAGCTATGACTAAAAAATTTTTTTTAAATTGTGTAAAGGAAAGAGCATGGACTTTGGATTCAGACAGGCCTAAGGTCAAAGTCATCCCTCTGGACTGCGTGACTTGTGTAATTTACTTGTAATCTGAGCTCCGGTTGTCTAATCTATGGATTTTAGTCATTTCTGGGGGTTCTGTTAAGAATTAATTTCTGATAAGATAGCATACATAAGGGTGATAGAAGTAGTCAACAACAATTACAACATCTCTCCTCCCACCCCTTCTCTCTCTCTTTGGTACCAGGGATTGAACTCAGGAGTGCTTAAGCACTGAGCCAGATACCCAGCCCAACAACAATTCTTTTCTTAATTCTCAAGATATGTTTTCCATCCCCCACTTTGATCTACATAGAGGCAGACAAACTAAGCTAGGAAAGGGAAAGTTCAACGAATACAGAAAGAGAGAAGAAACAATGAAAATCATGACCAGCCACCAAAACGAACCACACCCAGAACACATGGCCATTGTCAAATGAGAGCAGCTTCAAGAGGTTAAGTTTAGGTTCTGCCCTTGATCATGAAAGGCATATGGTTATTGCCAATCCTATAACCACCACTAGATGAACACAATATACAGATGTGTAAATCATTTTAAGAAAGCATACAGAATTAACATTTCCTCAACTTTGATACTGTGTATCCCTTAGAAGCCACTTTACGCTTTGATTTTTCTCCAGGGAGATTTTTATACACATAGCAAATACATTTTCTGAATGCTTGAGTTGTTAAGTCTCCTAGCTACTAGTAACAGAGGGTCATAGAGTTTCTAAAAGCAAATATTCTATCACTGACAAGCTCTAAGGTCTCTTCTGGCCTTTTATATACCCAGAGAAGCCACAGAATCTCCTTGATATTAGTCATATCCAAGGCTCAACTTCCCGCTCCACATTTTCATCACTAAAACCTCAGAACACTCTGCACATTCCAAAGAGCACAGCTAGAATTCCTGAGTTTCTTGGACCCCAAAGAAGCAGTGACAGAGCCATCCACCCTCACTTCACTTTTCTTTGTCTATCTCAACAAGCATCTGGACCATAATAATTTGCTAATTAGTTACTTCTCCTTGAGTACTTCATTTCAAGGAACACTTTTGGTTACCCCAGGTGATGGGAGTTTATCCTCAGGTAAACAGGGAAGCAAAAGTAGTAGTACAGGAAACCCCTTCAGGAGACATGTGGACTTCTTAGAAACCATTAAAATTTAGCTCATCACCACTGAAGACATAATAGCAGCTCTCCTTGAATAAAGTACCCCCCAATGGCCCTCAGTACACTGCAGGCTGCCATTAACTGCCATTCTCATGCTTCAGCATCTCTTTCTTAGATCCACTCCTCTTCTGCCACTACCAACTGTAAAGAACAGATGTACAACATGCTTCTAATTGGGCTTTAAAATAAAAGCATAGGGGAAGGTAATATCCAGAGATATGCACATATTGTCACATAAATGCATTTAAAAGAATTTCAGAAATTCAGAAAAGAAAGTAGACATAGCAAATACTTCTATGGAAAAGAATGAGGGAATTGTGGTTCTAGGTGACCCACATTTTTAAAATTTTTACCACATACATCATTATTTTTTAAATTAAAATGATGTCATTTACCATGCAGCTCTGCTTTTGTGTTCTATGGAGAGTAATTTCTGTTAGTAGCTTCAGTGATTGAATGAAACACAGAAGCAGGGAGATCACTTTCCTTTGGTGGTCACACTGGTCAAACATCATGGATATTCTCATTAACTGAGAACCAACAGATGGATGGAAGAGGAAGCTCTCACAGGAAGGTTGCAATTCATACCAAGACAGAGTCAAGAGATGAAACTAGGTTGGAATAGAAATAGACTTTAAGAAACTAATTACAACTATCCTCCCTATGTTCAAAAGCTTTGAAGCAACAACGAAAGAGCTTATGTGATACCACCATGCCAAATTTTCAAGAATTACATTTGATGTCAGAAAAGCAAAAAATACAGCTAACATACTTAAACACTTTAATCTCAAGTTTATATTACTGTACCTTACTGAATTACATGCATGGAATTATATTTTCTAAAATTCCTCACGGAGTTCAAAAACACTTTAAATGCATTTAGTATTTATCTCTAATTGACAGAAACTATTATTAGCACTTCAGTTTTAAGCTCTCTGTCCAGCACTTTTCTAACAAGAATGAAGTGCTCTCCGAATGAGCACTTAAATTACACCAGGGTCTCTACCATTTCAAGGATTTCAATGTTCCACCCACTGGAAAAGGACTTCATCTACAAACGGGTGACAGGCCAGCTACCTAATGCTATCAGGGAAGTTTTTATACTCCATGTTTGTATAAATAAGTCAAAATATTTATACATGACTCTACTAAAAAGAACAAATTTTAAAAATAAGTAAAGGGCTGGGGTTGTGGCTCAGAGGGAAAACGCTCGCCTCGCATGAGTGAGGCACTGGGTTTGATCCTCAGCACCACATAAAAATAAAATAAAGATATTGTGTCCACCTATAACTAAAAAAAATATTAAAAATATATATATGTGTGTGTGTGTGTGTATATATATATATATATATATATATATATATATATATATTTTTTTTTTAGAACATTCTCAGACCTTTGTTCAAAGCTGTAAGGGTAAGGCCCAGAAACTTATGTTCTTTAAAAGGATGACCAGGTGATTTTGAGCTACAACAAGCTTTGGACACCACTGCTCTGGTCCACTTGACCTCTATTCATATGAAGAAACTGAGGCACAGTTAAGCAGAAGACCTGCCCAAAGATGGATGGTGACATGAACAAACAATCCAAAGATCAGTAGAGGATGTGAATCAAATGGAAACTACCTGGCACAGCTGATCTAAATGAGTTAAAGAGAAGCCTTTACTAATTGGAACATTAAAAAGTATCATAAATAGGGAACTTTTATTATAAAATAAAACAATTGATAAAGAGTTGTGTCTTTTTTTAATCAATAGTTTAAAAAATTATAGGCCTCAAAATATTGGCCTAAGGAGGGTTATGCAGGGGAGAAATGGAGAGTTCCATAGTTAAACAAATGTGGGAAATGATAAACACCAAGATTCTCAGATTTTTTAACTTTTACTAGATTTCTTGAGTCTTTGATACGTACTATGAATTTACAAAATACATTTCCCAAAGTTATTTGAGAACAGAAGACATTTTTCTAGGCACTTTTAGGAAACCTTGCACTAGTTTGTCATGTCACTTGTCTTTTTAAACCCAACTCCGCTGGAGGAGGGGGCTGTCTTTTCACCTTTGTATTTCTGACATAGAGCTGAACTAATAGCAAGCACCCAGATAAGTACATGCCTTCCATAAAAATTAGTTACAAGTTATATTGGGGATGGGGAAGTTATAAATATGTAAATATATAAAGATCAAAAGTCGATAAATATCATCTGGGGCCAGAGAGCTTAGGGGTGGGGAGAGGCTAGGAGGACGGAGGATTGGGAATAAATGGTTATTCATTTCTTTTGGGGTGATAAAAGTGCTCTAAAATTGATTGAGGTGATGGCTGCACATCTCTGTGAACATACTAAAAAACACTGGATTATATACCTTGTTTGTTCGTTCCTTTGCAGTCCTGGGAATTGAACCTAGAGTCCCTGGATCACTGAGCTACATCCCCAGCTCTTTTCATTTTTGTTTTGAAACAGGCTCTCACTAAATTGCTGAGGCTGGCCTCAAACTCAGCCTCCCAAACAACTGGGATTAGGACTGAATGCTTTTAATGGGTAAATTATGTGATACGTGAATTATAGCTCAATAAAGCTGTTTAAAAACACTTAAAAATAATTAGAAATGTTGTTTATTTGATAAATAAGTAAAAAAAAGTTAAAATACAATAAAAACCCTTTCAACTCTAGAATTATAACTAACACTTCACAAATACCAACTATATATCAGGCACTGATCAAACATACATATGCTCCTCACAACGACCTTTTATAATGAGCCTCATCATTGGCCCCATTTTACAGATGAGGAACAGAAACAATGAGCAGCCAGGAATGTGCTGCTCAAGCTCTCACAGTTAGTGACACTTCTAACCACTATGTTATCTTCCACATATAAGAGGTTTCAGAGCACAGGGTGCAGAGACAGTATTAGGAGTGACCAAATAAATGATGAAGGGTTTTCCAGCAAAAAGACATAAACATGCTTATGTCTCCTCTGCTTAACAAAATCTTCTAGGTCCATTTTTCTTACAATGAAAGAAATGTGTATGTAAAGAGAAACCCTGTATTCATAAGAGCTTGGACAACAGACAATAGGCCAACAAATGCTCACTGTACTATCTGGCTGGTATGGCATTGACTCAAGAAATAAAACCATCTCAGAGAAGGGAAGACTTGAACCTAAGTTCCATGCTAGCAGGAACTTTGTCTATTTTGTTCACTAATGAATTCCAAGATTTGGAACAGTGACCAGAACAGGTTAGTACTCAAGAATTTCTAATGAATGGTAAGACTAAACAGGCTCAATATGTGTACCTTCTACTTAAAAGACTTATTCAATGCTGGGTCTGGTGGCACACACCTGCAATCCCTTCTACTTAGGAGGCTGAAGCAAGAGAATCACAAATTTGAGGCCAATATGAGCAACTTAACAAGATCCTGTCTCAAAATAAAATTTTAAAAAGTGCTTTAGGGTAGAGCACTTTCCAAGCATGGTTTAACCCCCCAGTACCACAAAAGTTAAAAATATTTTAAAACTGTATTATAATTAGTCTATCCTGTTACAAATTCATAACTTGTACAAATAAGTAGAAATATTTTTGTATGATAAACACCTTTTTTATTAGAGAGCTTTATGGTTTTCTCTTCCTGTACTTGATTCTTCACAAACATAGCAGAAATAAATATATCTCCAGAGAATTCTTTTGAAGAATTAAAATTCTGCCAGCATTCAGATTCAGAAAAGAGTCCAACTGGCTTTGCCAAGGGTGAGACTGGTAAAATAGATAGTTCTAGCTTTATGCTCAGAAGGCTGTAAAATAACATAGCTACAGCTGGGTGCAGTGTTACATACCTGTAATCCAAACTATTGGGAGACTGACTCAAGAGGATTGCAAGTTTAAGGTTAGCCTAGGCAATTTAACAAGACCCTATCTCAGAATACAAAAATAAAAAGGACTGGGCATGTAGCTCATTGGGAGAGCATTCCTGAATTCAAACCCGAGTACCAAAAAAAAAAAGGAAAAGAACAAAATAAAATCACAACTATTTTACTATGCAAACACTGAAACACGGAATATGCAAGGAACTTTTCAAATGGTACGGAGTCTATTCCAGCAGAGATACATACAATATTGTAAAAGGTAAGACGTACCCTATTTTCTCTGTTGATTTTATTCATTCATTCAATCAGCACAAAATTTTAACTATACTTTTGACATGTCTCAACAGGAGGTAAAAAAGAACTCACTGGATTAAGCCTGAAGATACAACTATCAAAGTATAAGAAATACAATGATGATGAATGCTTAATTATACTACAGGAATTTAAACAACAAAAAACAAAGTATGAAAAACCATACAGGATAAAAGATCTGGCTTCTTCAACAAATACATTGGGAAGGGGGAAAGAGCAAGGGTGAACTATAGATTGAGAGAGACTCAAAAGAAATATCTAAAAGAAATCTAAAATATTATGTTTAAGAAAGTACACTTTGAGGGGCTGGGGTTGTGGCTCAGTGATAGAGCGCTTTCCTAGCATGTGTGAGGCACTGGGTTTGATCCTCAGCACTACATGTAAATAAATTAAATAAAGATCCATCCACAACAAAAAAAAAAAATTTTAAAAGAAAGTATACTTTGAGGGCTGGGATTGCGGCTCAGTGGTAGAGTGCTTGCCTAGCATATGTGAGGCACCAGGTTCAATTCTCAGCACCATATATAAATAAACACAGTAAAGTCCATTGAGAACTAAAAAATATTAAAAAGAAAAAAAAAGAAAGTATACTTTGAGAAAAAAAGTGCAGGATTCATTACCATAAGTCAAGATAGTAGTTATTCTTAGGGGACAGGTGGAAGGACCACATAAAAGGTTCTCAGGTGGCTGCCAAGCTATCTATATCCTAACACATGTATGATTTACAAGAGTGTTCAACCTATCCATTAAGTTGTTTTATGTGCTTTGCCTTACTTGTGTTAAATTTAATAATAAAAACTTTTTAAATTGGATATGAAAAGAATAAATGTTGGCTCATGTTGATAACTGTTGCATCTGGGCACATGGAAGTTAATTACACTATTTTCTTACTTTAGCATATATTTAAAGTTTCTGTAATAAAAAGTTTTACTGCACACCAACTGCCAGCCCCTGCCCAGAGCAGCTCTCAGTCTCATGGAAGAGAGTCATAGAAGCTCAGAGAAAAGGCATGGAACCCAGCCCTGAGGAGGAGCGAAGGCTTTGGGTAGTGACTCTTGAGTTTTATAGCCTAAGTAAGAGTTGACAGAAAAGAACATGGGAAAGAGTTCCAGGTAAAGAGGAAAACGATGCATAAAAGTCACAAAGAACAGACTATAATTTCATGTTCTAGACAGGCCACTGAAGGTATCTGCCATTTACATTTCCCCAGTTCAGTAAGTTTCTGAATACCTGTCATGTACACAGTCTTCATACCATATGACCTCACAAGCTGGAACAGAGATGAGCCCACACTTGAGGGGCCTAGCCCACCAGTACTGCTTCCTGACACAACAGACTCTCTCTTAGAGACTTTGTTTGAGACACACAAAGAAAGGCACAGAAATCAAAAAGGCAGAGAAACATAAAGACAAAGAGACAAAGCAAAAAGAGTCTTGGAGGGGTAAAGTTAAAAAAAAAAGTATGTGAAGAAAGAATCATTCAGAAGTGATAGTCACCAGAGAGAAGAAGACTGAGCTGGAAGAGACAGAAGAAGCAACTAGACTTACTCTTGGTTCTCCAGCATATACAGCTACTACTTTAATCTGGGCAGGAGGAACCATGTTCCAGTTGTCCATGGAACCTAACTGTGCAGGTGCAGAAGCTGTCCTGGGCTTCCTTACCTCCCTCTACATCCGAATAATATTAACTGGTATAAACAATGTTTGTGTTCTCCAAAAATACATATGTTAAAATCCATGTTAAATCCTAACTCCCAAGGTAATAATTTTTGGGAGGTGGTTAGGTCATAAGGCTGGAGCCCTCATGAATGGGATTGATGCCCATATAAGAGGCTCCAAAGAGCTCCCTTGTCTCTTCTGCCTTGTGAGAACACAGCAAAAGGCATCATCTATGAACCAAAAAGGGTCCTTCACCAGATACCAAATCTACTAGCATTTCAATCTAGGACTTCCCAGTCTCCACTACTGGGATAAATAAATTTGTTTATTAGTCATTTGATTTACAACAGCTCATTACAGCAGCCCAAACAGACAGGTAAATACATATAAATTGCCCACAGTTACCTGAGTGTCTCCATCTCTTGAAACCTGCAAGAGCCTTCCACTCCACTCAGGATGGTTTGAGAAGCAAGGGAAAGTAAAGAGGACACCAGCTGGGTGAGGAGATGACAGGGCCAGCTTTCAGCCTGAAGGGTATCTGGGGATTGAAGAGGGGACTACCCAGCCCAAGGGTTCCAGTTTACTCTAGGGTTGTTCATATACCTACTTCAGAGGAGGTATAGCACAAGATGAAGCAGGCTTATCTATTTCTTACCTTCCTTAGAGCAATGAGGTCTAGAAGACAGCTGGTTAGATTTTCCTCCTACTTCTCAAAATGAGTCATGTTATTCTTGCTTGAAATTTTTATACAAAAAATGAAGCTAATGCTCATAGGGATATATTGAGCATACATAATAACTGTAACATATTTATAACTTCTGAAATGATACTAAACAAATCCAGAAAATATCACTACATTCAATTCAAGTCAAATATTATTTATAAAGAAAACATAGCTAATGGATGGTTGGTTGTGTTTTCCTTTATAAAATATACATCGAGCGAGCATCATTACCTCTTCTGAAAAACATCTGAGTTATTCACACCGTCTACAGAATAAAATTTGTACAATTACTAGGACATTTAGACAACCTTGAACTATCATCTACATTGTCAGCTTCACTGCCTATTGTATCACTATATACTTTTATTTAGTAAACTTTTATGGAGCGGCTAACCATCTATTGATTCAGGGAACAAGATTTTTTTTGTATACTTTTTTTAAAAATATAATTTGTATTATATGAAAGCAGAATGCAATTCAATTCATATTACACATACAGAGCACAATTTTTCATGTCTCTGGTTGTACACAAAGTAGAGTCACACCATTTGTGTCTTCATACATGTACTTGGGGTAATGATGTCCATCTCATTCCATCATCTTTCCTAACCCCATGGCCCCTCCCTTATACTCCCTCCCCTTCTCCCTATCTAAAGTTCGTCTATTCCTCCCGTGCTCCCCACTGACATCCCTATTATAAATCAGCATCCTTATATCAGAGAAAACATTTGGCATTTGGTTTTTGGGTATTGGCTTACTTCACTTAGCATAATATTCTCCAACTCCATCCATTTACCTGCAAATGCCATGATTTTTTTCTCTTTTAATGCTGAGTAATAGTCCATTGTGTATATATACCCCATTTTTTATCCATTCATCTACTGAAAGACATCTAGATTGGTTCCACAATTTAGCTATTGTGAATTGTGCTGCTATAAACATTGATGTGGCTGTGTCCCTGTAGTATGCTGTTTTTAAGTTCTTTAGGTATAAACCGAGGAGCAGAATAGCTGGGTCAAATGGTGGTTCCATTCCCAGTTTAGGGAACAAGATTTTTAAGAGAGAAAAAAAGTCCCAGCCCTCTGGAAGAGATAAAGGAGAAACTAAATTCAATTCAGTGGGCTGGTGCTACGTTCAAACTTGTACACCTGCAGCTATCTAGACTGATAGGTTCACAGGATGGTTTCTTGGAGGAAATGACAGTTGAGATTGGAAAGACAAGTACAGACTATACTAAGAAACAAAGAACAGCATGAGAAAAGGCACAGAGGAATTAAACACTTAAATATTCTGAACTGTAATGAAGGGATTGTCAAAAGCAGTGGTGGCAGCAGCTGCCATAGTATAGGACTCAAGCAAGGAATATGAGAAATTGTTTTGCTTGGGCATGGAGAGTCATGGTATTGGCAAGAAACTAGAAGCCTGGAATGTGTGTGTGTGGGGGGGGGGGGTTTGTTTTGTTTTGTTTTCCACTTTTGATGCTACGGATTGAACCCAGAAATGCTTTACTACTGAGGTAAATCCCTAGTGCTTTTTAACTTTTTATTTTGAGATAGGTCTCACTAAGTTGCTGAGGCTGGCCTTGAACTTGCGATTCTCCTGCCTTGGCCTCCAGAGTGCCACTGTGCCTCACTGCCCTGGAAGCTTTTGAGGAAATTGATATGATCAAAGCTCCAAAATATTAAAATAGAAGACAGATGAAATCAGGAAAACCAAATTCAAAGTGCCTCTTTACAAAATTACAATAACCCAGCAATGACAACTGTCAATACCCATTAGTCAAAGATCACCAGGGATTTCTCACCTGAAGTTTATTGCTCCTTGCAATAAACACCAAGCGCTCTACAGGGAGACTGCATTCCATGGGCAATCCTGGGGAGAAAGAGGTACTGGGGATGTAGCTCAGGGGTAGTGCAAGGCCCTGGAAATATCTCACAAACACCACAGACAAATGCCTAAGAAAAAGTTTGGCCTTAGTGTTTGGTGAATTGGGGGAAAGTTCAAAGAAGCACAGGTTTGCTGTAGAGAGAGTGCTGTCAGGAAGGAGGGTCAATCTCATGACCAAGTGTCTTAGTAAACCTGTTTATAAGGTGGGACACACTACCACAGTCACACAGCATTTTTACCTGATGCCAACATTCTATGGAATTGTTTATGTGCAATGGGAGAACACCAACACCCACCCAGGAGTGTCAGGCCAACTCCCGGATGCCAGGGGCTGCTTTTCTCTTATGCTCTTTCCACTCCATTTTACTGGGCTTACTTAGAGGTCAATGGTGATATTCACACCAAAATTTCTGATCCCCTCTTTTTGTGGGTTTGTTGTTGCTTCTGGGGGCTACACGCAAGTCAATGGACTCCATCTTTCTCCATTCTTCCTTGAGCTTCCATTTGTGAACCAAAGAGACAACAGTTTCATTTACCAGTTATGTGCATTGCTGGGAAATGGTAAAATCTGAAGAACATTTCATATTCTTCAGAAGTGCCACACAAATACACAGTATTGATTTCCATACACACTCAGTGCTGGTGCCAACAAGTGTAGAACGAGAAGCAGTTTCTGGGAAGCCTCACAAGGCAGCTCCCCATATGCTGTAACTCATTTCGGAAGCAACTTTGCTTGCTAACAGAGCCTCCAACTTTGTATTTCTAAGATGGATATGTCAATTAGTATGACATAATTACTCACTCTACATGCATACCAAATATTACACATCTTAAATATTTTATTTAAAACTTAAAACAAGATATGAATGTCCTCATACCCCTCCCCAATAAGACAAGTCTCTTTCCCCTCTACAATATAAAAAAGTTAATACCTACATAAGATGTCAGTGTTACAATCAATAGTAAAGCTTTATGTTAAAGATACAGAATTTAAGTACAGAATTTGTGAGGATTCTTTTATTCAGCAATTATTTTTTGAGCTCCAAGGATGTTCCAGGTATAGTTCTAGGCCCTTGGGGCTATATCAGTAAACACAAAAGACAAAACTTACTGCCTTATGGTGCTTTATATTCTACTGGGGGTAAGGGGACAAACAAAGTAAGTAATAAAGTAATAAACAAAGTAAGTCATAGAGAAAAATTAAGTGGAGATACTTCATAGAGAAAAATTAAGTGGAGAAGGGAATGGGCTTGCTATTCATCTAGATTGGATGATTAATTTCAGCCTTGCCAACATGACACGATGCAGATTTTAAAAAGAGCATTCTGTAGGAAGAGGTTCTGGCAGAGACAAGAGCCAATACAAAAACCCTCAGGCTCCAGTGTTCAAGGACTAGCCCAGTAGCCACACTAGTTAGAGCATCCTGCCAGCATTGGAACAATAATGGCAGAGTGGTAATAACAGGGCCTAGAGCCATCACAGGATTTTTGTTCAAAGTGAGATGGGAATCTATGGAGGTTTTGATCAAAGAGTGAGATACAAAACACATCTCATTGGAGACAGCAGCTTTGGAAGAGTTTTGCTATTAAGGAGAAATGGGGTGCGGAGGATGGGAACCAGTATCAAGGGAAGGTTGATTGGGTTAAGAGAAATAATAACATGTTTGCACACACAAAATTTTAAATTTTTAAAACCCAGCTCTTGCCAGGTGTGGTGGCACATCTATGTAATTTGAGCTGAAGCAGGATGATTACTTGAGCACAGGAATTCGAGGCCAGATTGGGCAATACAGTGAAATCCTTAACAACAACAACAAATCACATCTTTTGTCTTCTCTGCATCCCAACTATGCTGTTCTATTTATCTACCTTACATGTCAAGAGAATGAATCACTGAATGATTCATTTATTCATTCAATGAATTGTTTGGTGTCTAATATACACAAACTCATATTGGTTGAGCTTTCCTAATCTTATTTGAAGTACTCCAAAATCTATAACTTTTTGAGTGATGATATAATGCCAGAAATGGAAAATTCATCACTGACTTTATATGGTGTGTCACAGTCAATATATAGGTTAAAAATATTGTATAATAGGAGGCTGGGGTTGTAGCTCAGTGCTAGAGTGCTTGCCTCACATATGTGAGGCACTGGAATCGATCCTCAGCACCACATAAAAATAAATAAATAAAATAAAGATATTGTGTCCATCTACAACTAAAATTTTTTTTAAATATTGTATAATAGTACCTTCAGGCTATGTGTATAAAGTATATAGAAAACATAAATGAATTTCATATTTACCACTTGGGTCCCATCCGTAAGACATTTCATTTTGTATATGGTAATATTCCAAAATTTAAAAATATGTGAAATCCAAAACATTTCTGGTCCCAAGCATTTCAGATAAGTGATACTCAACATGTTATAACCAAGTCAAAAGGAAATAATATCTGAATTCTATAAAGAAACTGAGTCTGAGTTTTTAGTTACTGGACATGTCAAGCTTGTAACTACAAAACTGATTTATTTCTTTAAAAGCTTTTCAATTCATTATCTTTTCCTACAATCTTGCCTCAAAATAAAAATTTAAGTGAAGAAAACATGTCATGGCACAAACTACTTGCCAAATAATTACAGTAGTCAAATATTCAAAACGCCTCTTCAACAAAATTTATGACTATGCTTAAGAGCTATAGTCATAAATAATGACTCAACTCTTTTATGTAACCTGAATATTTTAAAAGATGGTATTAAACTTTCTGAAAAATTGCTCCTGCATTTATGTTATAACTATTTTTTAGATAAGATTAATTTACTTTCTCTTTTTTCTCTTTTTACTGAATTGCTCATTTAGTTGTTTTAGAAAAAAAGACATCAGATATATGGGATTTCTGCATAATTGACCATCTGTTTCAATGTAATGATCACAATAGACTGCAACCTGCCAGCATTGGTAACAAATCTTAAGAGATTCACAGGCTTCATTAGCTTCTCCCTTCAGGGACCATGAAACAGTTGAAATCCACAACTGTCAATTTCACAGAAACATCATTTTGAGTTGAAAACTATTTGTCTAAAAAAGAAGGTTTTCCCAGGTTTGTATTTGGAATTTGAAAGCAGTTACTAAGAATTTTCCAGCTGGTTCCTTGAAACCAGGAAACCTAAATTCAAATTCCAGCTCTACCATAATCTGAGTGATTCTGGGCCAGCTCACCACCTCATTTGGCATAACTATAAAATGAGAAGAATTCTCATGAGGGTAAAAAGTGACCAAACTGCTGACTACACACCTAGCACAGGTATGGGCACATTATGGGTCCCAGAAATTTATCTGAATGTGCCCCATATGACATCCAATCCTGTTCTTTTCCCTCAGTAAAGAGTATCCAGCTCCTATCTGGGTGAGTTGGCTCACACCTGTAATCCCAGAGGATTGGGAGGCTGAGACAAGAGGATCACAAATTCAAAGCCAGCCTCAGAAACTTCACAAAGGCTTAAGCAACTTAGCAAAACCCTGTCTCAAAATAAAAAATAATAAGGGCTGGGGATGTAGCTCAGTGGTTAAGCACCCCTGTGTTCAATCCCTAGTACTCCACCCCCCCCCCAAAAAAAAAAGTACATTTCTCTCTATAAAGTTCCATTTATATCCTTACAGCCACGTCCCTTGAGAAAAGGCAGGCCTTCCAAGTTAACTATCTATTCAATCCTTTTAAGAGGGAAATATTCTGTTTCATATGCACTGATATCTCAAAAACTATTTGCATCACTATTCCTCTTGCTAGGAGAATGGGAAAATGAATGGAATCTCTCTGGTGTGAATTTGATTTTAATAACTAACTTTTGTTTCAAAGTTAACTACTGAGAAACTTAAGGCATACTATACAATGATGGCCAAAGGTTTATCCTGCACATATTTTTTTAAAGGTCTTAATTGGTTTATTTATTTTTTTAATTGAAGAGCCAGGCAACACTTTGTCCCACAAAATAGTGCGCCAATGAAGCCTAACATTCTAGAGCTGGAATTCTCTTACAGATCATGTATATATTTTGTTAGATTAAACCTAGATTTTTTTTTTCTATGCTGGGAATAAAACCCAAGGCTTGGGCATGTTAGACAATAGCTCTACCACCAAGTTACAGTCCCACATTTGTTTTTTGGGCTCTTGTAAATGGTATTCGTTTTCAGTTTTCATTTTCTAGTTATTCACTGCTAGTATATAAAAAAATTATTTTTTTACTTTGAGGTCATATGCTATAACTTGCTAGCTTTACTTATTTTCTGGAATTTGTGAAAATTTACTGCAATGTTTTCTAGAACTATGGCATCTGTGAATGGGACAATTTTCAGTATCTATGACTTGTAATTCTTTGCTTGCCTCATTTCAGATTGAACCCAGGGCCTCAAGCATGCTAGGCAAGTATCCTGCACATATTTATTAACTATTTTTTTAAAATTTTTTTAGTTGCCAACAGAACTTTTATTTATAAGTGGTGTTGAGAATTGAACCCAGGGCCTCACATATACTAGTCAAGTACTTTACTGCTGAGTCATCACCCCAGCCCATAACTATTTTTAATCCATTAATGTTGGGTATGCACATAATCATGCTAATATACATATATTAGGGCAATAAAATATACTTATGGGGCTGGGGTTGTGACTCAGTGGTAGAGCACTTGCCTTGCACATGTGAAGTACTCAGTTCAATCCTCAGCACCACATAAAAATAAATAAAGATATGTGTCCATTTACAACTAAAAAAAATTAAACATATACAAACACATACACACGTTTATGAACTTTGATACAGCACATCAAAACACCTTATGTTCATTAGTTTGGAATTTTATCTTGCTAATCAGTGCACTGGAAACTGAAAATATTGAACATGGCTGCTAAAATAGGAGACATTGGAAAAATTGGGAAACAATAAAACATCATGGACTTTGGAGTCAGAAAAAAAAAATGGACTTCCAGGCTTTACCATTTACTATGTGCAATTCTAAAACAGTTCTGAATTTGAAAGCTTTCATTTCCTCTCTATGAAGCAGATATTAATAATAATACTTCCACCTTAAGGATTAAGTAGATTGAAAAAAAAATCATACATCTTGAGCTCAGAATAATGTCATATATAGTGACGAAGAAAACTGTTAATATAAAGAAACCAGAATGGTGTCCTTGATCACAGGAGAGACATTTAAAGCTGTCAGTTAAGTATGTTAACAATCTTACCACTATAGAAATAAGATCCAAGAATAAGTAACAGCTCTGCTTTTTGTTTTCTTTTTTTTTTTTTTTGGTAAGCTACATGACCTTACCCAAGACCCAATCTCTTTATACCTCAGTTTATCATTTAACTGTTAAGCATTAATAATATTAATTACAATTCATTGAGCACTAATCATATGCCAAGCAATCTGATAGGTTTATATACAAAGTCCAGTCCTCACAATATCCTTCAAGGTAGATAACCTTATCTGTACTTTATAGTTAACTGAAAATGAGAGAGGTTAAACTTGTTCAAGGCCACACACTACCATATGGTAGAGCCAAGCTCCACATTCAAGTTTATCTCATTAACCTGCCACCTACCTCAACTAGAGAAGATCAAAGGGAATTGTTCCTTCAAATGCACTTTTGTTTTCCCAAATAAATGAATACTCTTGTTTATTATATATCAGTATTTCTAACATTGCATAGGACATACTTACATTAAAAAAATAATTCTTGGTTTATCTATGATTCAAATTTTTAAATATTTATTGGTGCATAATAATTATACATCATAGTAGAATTCACTGTGACAAATTGGTACAAGCACATGCATAATTTATCAATTTCAGTCCCCAGTACCTTCCCTTCCCCTCCACTCCTCTCTCTTCCCAGTCCCCTTCCTCTACCTTTCTGGTCTCCTTTCTATTTTTATGAGATCCCTTTTCAAAAGTGCTTTTTAACATTGGGCATAGGGGCACTGCTTCTAATCCCAGCTACTTGGGAAGATGAGTCAGGAAGATGGCAAGTTGGAGGCCAGCTTCTTGCAACTTAGGGAGACATTGTCTCAAAATTTCAAAAAAGGGAAAGACAGCCAGTGTGGTTGCTCATGCCTGTGATCCCAATAACTCAGGAGGCTTGAGGCAGGAAAATCAAGTTCAAAATCAGCCTCAACTTAGCAAAGCCCTAAGCAACTTAGCAAGATCCTGTCTCAAAATTAAAAAAAAAAAAAAAATGTAAAAAGGACTGTGAATGTGGCTCAGTTATTAAGTTCCCCTGGGTTCAATATTTGGTACAAAAAAATTAAAATAAAATAAAAAGGGAGGGGGTGGCGGGGGTGGGGGTGGGGATAGTTCAGTGACAAGAGCAAGGATCTAGGTCCAATTGTCAGTACCACTAAAATAAAAATTTAAAAAGTGGGGTTTTTTTTTTAGTTGAAAAGTCCCTTGTAAAAGTAGTTTTATTAGTGTCTCATGTAAATATAAATAGTTTACAAAATGGGTTTGTGATTTAGCCCTTAGTACTTGGAAACCCAAAGAACAAAGAGTTACGCTTTATGTTCTCTTTCACATCTTTTTGGAATTTTGCCTTGACCTCAATTTCGCTTAAATATACTTGACAAACAACTGATTTAAAAAAAAAATCAAACAACAAATTAAAGAAAGGATATCTAGATGTTACCCTATGCCACTCAATGGCAGCTCTTTACACACAGAAATCCAAGGCAACAAAATCCTGTGCTTTTCCTAGAAATGTACACAAAATATTTTCTCGAGCTAAGTTCTCACAAGTACATTTTACAGTTTGATCTCTTGGATAAGCACAACGTGGTCACATAAAAAAGCCCTCATAAACTAGTGCTTTTGCGAGCACTCCTACGTCAAATTCCAGTTCCCGGCAAGCACACATTGGAATTAAATTTCTCAGGTCCTTTTCAAGTTTAGGATGTAAAAGTTAAAGCTCAGCTCCCCCATGTAAACTGCGTAAACTAGTCACACATAGTTAAGTATGATTTTTTTAAAAACATGCCCCCCCCCTTGAAATAACAGCCCAGCTTTTAAAAACTTCTGAGAAATACCACCGTTTCTGGTGTTGATGTTGGAAGTGACAAATGAGAGGTAACACGGGCCTTGGTTGGTGATCGCCTGGAAGACACTCCAATCTCCCCCCACCCTCGCGCCCCTATCCCTTACTTTGGGCCGAGGCCCAGCAACACTCTCACGCCTACAGAGGAATCTGGAGGGTAAAGTCCAGTTGAGATGAAGGGTATTAATTTGCCCAGCCAGATCTTTGACTCTGGGAATCCTGAGCGGCTGAATCTGGGACATCTAAAGCCAACTCATATTCATGAGGAAGAAGAAAAGTCGCCTCGCCCCAGTTTCCCACAGGCTAGATCTCGGAGCGTGGGGAATGTGACTTTCTCCGGTCCTGGGACGTGCCTTTCCCCTTCCCTCTCTCGGTCCCTGAGGCTCTCCCGGAGGACTCCACCCTGCGTGCGTGCGACCGAGGGTTTAGGGAAAGCTGCTCAACCAGTCTGAGCCAATTTAAGCCGACGGGCACGGCCGACCGCAGGAAGGAGAGGCTGAGCATCTGGCCCTTACCTCCGACGGCGAGATCTCAAACACGCCAGCGATCTTCTCGTAGAGCTCACGGATGCTGGAGAAATCCTCCACCCTGCCCGTGGCGCTGCCGTGCGCCAGCTGCGTGTGGAAGACCAGCCTGCGTGCGGGAACCGGGGGATCTGGGAGGCTCCCGACGCCCGCGCCCGCCTGCTCGCCCTCCACCAGCCGAGCGGTCTCCTTGGACTTAGCCTTCTTCTTTCCCCGCAGCCCCAGCGGCATCTTGCCTGGCCGAGGGCGTAGGCGCACCTGCGCTGCCAGTCGCCGGCTCCTTGGCCCAGCGCCGCGGACTTTGCGCTTGGGGCCCCCGGGGCTCCAGGCAGGTAAAAGCCGCCGCTGGACCAATGGCAACGGCGCTTCCGCCTGGCAGTGCCGGGTTAGGGCCCCCTCCTCCCTGTGGAGGAGCAGGCACCTGGACCAGACCAACCGCCCTCCTTCATTCCCTCGGTGTGAATCTGGAGAGAAGGAAAGTTGTGCGCAGTCCCTCAGCCTCTCTCCCGGTTTATGCTTCCTCCGGAAAAACTCGATTTCCGTGAAGGCCTCGGATGCTGACGCTTCCCAACAATACGTCTTAGAATATAAACATGCTGGCATTTCTGTGCTTTTCAGAATTTCTAGTGTTTGCTAGATGATTTGGCCGCTCTCCTTTGGGTCCCTAGGCCTGGGCCTTTGGGGATAGGGATTTAAGTGGAACTCAACCTTCATCTGCTTTCTCAACGCCTTATAGAGTACAGTTAGAAGGGAGAAGTCATATAACCTCGAAATTGGTGACATATTCAGTTCATAATCACACACCTGCAGGCAGGTCTTGGCACCTCTCAGTAGTGCTTTGAACTTTTCCCTGGGCTGGTTTCTCTCTCAAATCATTTGCCCCAACTCTGCCCTTCTCTCTACAGAGGACCTTCCTTTTCTTTCTACAGAGAAAATTGAGACCATTCCTTGTGAGGCATGAGGGACCTCAATTTTCCATCCCTTGTCTGTAAACTCCTCCAAGCTAGGAAGAGATCTTTTCATTTGACCCTTGATGTGATCTCTCCCCTCCTCAAGGAGCTCTATTTTTAATCTACCTATTGTGCTGCTTCTCACCAGTTGGTGCCACAGATGGTCAACATTATTATGTTATTTTCAAGCCGTCCATCCTTGGGGTTCCCTCTGGCTGCGTTTTTCACAGCAAGGCAAAAGAGTCTTGAATTATTAGTTGCATTTCCTCATTTCTTTGCTTTTAGACTCACTGTGATCAGACTTTGCCCCTTGGCTCCACTGAAATTGTACTTACTATGGTCAGTACCTCTTAATCACCAAATACAATGAACTGTTTTCAGTCTTGAACTCTAAATGCATCTGACTGTGTTGACATTTTCATTCTTCTTGAATCCTTTTTTTACTATACATATTTGAAAACCTGTTTTAAAAAAAATTTTATTGGTGCATTATAGTTGTACATAATGTTGAGATTCCTCATTATGTATTTGAACACACACAATGTAACAATAGAATTTGACCAATATCATTCCTCAGTCCCCCACCCTTTTTTATAAGATCTCCCACACACACACACAAACACCTTTATTTTCCTTTTTCTTCTCTAGCTTCTATATATGAAAGAAAATATACAACCCTTGAGTTTATCAGTTTGGTTTATTTCACTTGACATAACGGTTTCCACTTCCATCTATGTTCCTTCAAATGGCATAATTTCATTCTTCTTGATGGCTGAAGCTTCATTGTGTATATATATCACATTTTCTTTATCAATTCATTCATAGACAGACTCCTAGTCTGGTTCCATAGTCTGGCTATTGTGAATTGTGCTTCTATAAACACGGGTATGCATGTGTCATTACAATATACTGATTTTAATTCTTGAGGATAAATATCAAGGAGTAATATAAGGGGGTCATATGGTGGTTCTAGTCCTAGTCTATTTTTTTTTAATTTGTTTGTTTGTTTGGTATCAGGGACTGAACTCAGGGGTACTCAACTACTGAACCACATCCCCAGCCCTATTTTGTATTTTATTAGAGACAGGGTCTCACTGAGTTGCTTAGTGCCTCGAAGTTGCTGAGGCTGGCTTTGAACTCACAATTCTCCTGTCTCAGTCTCTGAAGCCCCTGGGATGTGGGATTACAGGTGTGCGCCACCGTGCCCAACCTAGTCCTAGTCTTTTGAGGAACTTCCATACTGATTTCCATAGTGTTTGTACTAATTTACAGTTCCACCAACAGTTTTCATTTTTCTCTACATCCTCTTCGGCATTTATTCCTTTTTGTATTCTTGCTGGTTGCCACCCTAACTGGAGTGTAGTTCTTGAATTTTGCCTCTCGAAATTTATGCTTCCCTTCCTTTTTGCTCCCTATCCACAACTTTGCTAACTTCTGCTCTCCAGGAAGTGTGTTCACAAGGCTATTTTTCCTTGGCCATCTTCCCCTTTTACTCCACGTGTTCTCTCTGAATGACTGTTTCTACTCAGTTTGGTTTCATAGTGTAGATTTCCAAACTGATACTTCCAGCTCACTCCAAAAGGAAGGGAATGTTCTACAGGAAACACAAATTGAGATTGTACAAAACTGACCTCATCCTTTTTTCCAGAACATATAGTCTTTTTTCCTCTCCTGGCTGAAGTAAACAGAACTTCCATGCACTCAGTGACCCAAGTCAGACATCATGAGTCCTCATGCCACACTTTGTCCTTTTCCCTAATGTCTCACATCAATTCAGCCCTGAAAATGCATGTTTCTCAAATTAGAATTAACAAATATACTTGGGGAAGAGAAAGGAGTCTATAAATTCTTTAGGATAATTTTTTGTTTTATGTTTTTGTGTCTTAAAATAGTGATGTAAATAGTCAGGTGTGGTGGTACTTGCCTATAATCCCAGTGGCTCAGGGACTGAGGCAGGAGGATTGCATGTTTGAGAACAGCCTTCAGCAATTTAGCAAGGCCCTAAGAAACTTAGTAAGACACTGTCTCAAAATAAAAAAATTAAAAAGGACTGAGGGTATAGCTCTGTGGTAAAGTAACAAGTGTCCCCCTTCCCCCACCAAAAAAAAAGCAATATAAACATAATCTGGTTCATCCAATGATTTTGAATCATAACTCATAGGATCTCAAGTCTTGAATTTGCCTTTCAAGCCATGATTGCCATAGCACTAAACAGTATTGCTTAGTCCTGTACTAATGAGAAAAGAGTAAACAACAAAAAAAAAAAAGTAAATGATGCATTCCCATCAAAGCCAAACAACTTCACAATGTATTGTATGGGTTAAAAGCTAAGAGAAGTTTGATTAAAGAAAAGTAGAAGTGAGTCATCATAGAGTACATTATCAACATCTGGGAACATGAGGGAACACAGGAGTTGTTAAATTAAGAAAAACTTCAAAGAGAAGAATGCTTTTGAGCTATGTCAAAAAATATTAAAAGAACAACAGTATTGATATAGGGTATAAAGGTCAGTTTCTATACTCTTTTTCAAATCCCTTTAATTTCTAAATGCTGTTTTTCCTTGCCTAGAAAGTGAAAGTGTTCATCAAGGCCTATATCAAGTCCACTTTTGCTGTATTTTCTTACTTAAGGAACCAACTGTATTGAGCATGATCACAGCAGGAAACAGATTGTAAGGTATTTTGTGATGATTTAATAAAGAGAATAGGCAGGTGGTGGTCAGGATATAACCAGAACATACAGTATAATACCCCAGGGCTATTTCTATCCCAAAGTTCAAGGAGATAAGGGATTAGAAAGTTCTGTAGAGAGAATCACCTTAAAAAGTAAAGTGACATTTGCTTGAAGGAAACATCCATCCATAAATGATCTCCATCTCCTTGGAAAGAACCTGAAGAAAAAAATAGCTTGATCCAGTGTTATCCATAACCGCAGGCAAAAGACGTTCCTATTACGTATCTATATATCAGTACATATGATTGAATAAAATAGACTGACCTTTGTTACTACCTAAAGTAAGTAAATTAAATATAATTAATCAACATTATTGGGTTGGTAGTATACAGCACAGTGTCAGAACACTTGCCTGGAATGTACAAGGCCCTGGGTGTGATCCCCAGCATTGCCCCAAAAAAAAAAAAAAGAAGAAGTGGAAGGGGAAGGGGAAGGGGAAGTAGAATGGGAAGGGGAAGGGGAAGGGGAACTAGGTCTTCACTTTACCTCTAGGCTTATCCTAGATTATCAATATGTAATATTTCTATTTTTTAACATTTGGTATTTCTAACAGCATTAAAGTATCAACTATGAAAACAAACATAAGTAATTTATTTCTGAAATTGTAGAATTAATATAACCTTACATGTCTGCCAAAGACAAAACATGTAGCCATCAAATGAATCATAAGATAAATTTACTAACCTATTTTTCCCAGCAAATATAGCCTCTAATTACAATGTGTAACATTAGGAATTCTGGAACAATACCACATTGATCATCCTCCTTCAGTCTCCCCTCAACCCTGTTATGTATGTATCCAGTAAGCAAATACTTCAGGGAAAATAAACACAGGATTTGTTAAACCATATGCTGTTTTCCTTAGGACTAAAGATAGCAGGTTTCAGAATTCCATGGCAACAATGAAAAACTGACAATGGCAAATGGGGGAGGAAATAACTTTTACCTGAAATTCAGATAAAAAATTTGATAGGAATAACTGGGAATAGAAAACTGGAAAAAGGAAAAGGAAATGAAATGATACCATGTGAAGAATAAAGTTAATAATAAATAGGTAATTATTGAGCTCATTGAGAACCTACTATGTGTCTGGCCCAGTGCTCAGTATTATCTGCATTATCTCATTTATGTACACCTGGAAGAAACATTCTGGCATAGAGTCCGTGTCACTTTGCATCTCCAAGGTTGTGGCCCAATAAATGTGAACAGTAAGCTAATTTAATATAAGTTTTTACCATGACATAAATATGGAAAACTGCGTGAGGTTTAGAGAGTAGCTACAATCAAAAGATCACATGATTTTAATCATTCAAGATCCATATACAAAACTAAAATAGTAACTGGCTCACATGTAAGCCATAGAGGATTCTTTCAGAGTTGGGCAAATGATTTTCTTTATACAAGCCCAAAATAGTTGGTTAAAACAAGTGTGTGTGTGTGTGTGTAGTACTGGAGATTAACCCAGGGATTCTCTACTACCAAGCTACATCCCAGCCCTTTTTATTTTACTTTGAGACAGGATCTCACTAGAGTGCCAAGGCTAGCCTTGAATTTAAGATCCTCCTGATTCAACCTCCCAAGTTGCTGGGATTACAAGCAGGCACCACCACACCTGACCAAAATAAATATTTTAATAAAAATAATAACCTAAAGCTTCTGAAAGTAATCATTGCAATCATTTTTAAAATCAAAACATAGCAATGACAAAAAAGAAATGAAATTTCTTAAGAAAATTTCCCCTTAAGAAAAAAATAAACATCTCATAATAGATGTTTTTAATACTTCTATTACAGATCAAAAATATTGTGTTAGTCAGCTTTTTGTTGTTGTGACCAAAATATATGACATGCACAACTTAAACAAGGAAAGGTTTATTTTGGTTCATGGTTACAGAGGTTTCTATGAATGGTGGGCTGGCTATATTGTTCTGGGCCTAGATGAGGCGGAGAAAAGCTGCTGTCTCATGGCAGCCAGAAAGCAGAGAAAGAGAGACAGAGAGGGAAAGAGAAAGTGTCCAGGGAGAAGATAAACTTTTCCAGAGAATACCCATAGTAATGTGCTTCCTCCAGCTAGGTCCTACTCCCAGTAGTCCATTCAGCAATGGTCTGATGAGGTCAGAGCCCTCATGGTCCAGGCATTTCTAGAAAACCCCACCCTGAACCTTGCTGAATTGGAGACCATGATTTCAACAGGAGACTTCCAGAACATTTTAAATCCAAACCACAATAATATGAAATTTGGGGTCAATCTGCTTTCCATTTATTGGGGAAAAGGTAGAAGATTGTCAACAATTTGGAATCATTAGCTGGTGATGATTGTTTTCCCAGCTGTTCCATTGTAAACTTGAAATAAATGCAAATGATAGGTTCTTAAACATAGTCAAATACTTTTCACTTTGTTCCACCATTTTGTTGCAGAAATTATACTAGTAAATGTATCCAAAAATAGTTTTTTTCTTTTCTTTCTTTATTAATTTATTTTATAGTAAAATTCATTTTGACTATTGTACTCAAATGGAGCACAACTTCTCATTCCTCTGGCTGTACGTGGTGCATAGTCATTCCTGTAGTGTAATCATCCATGTGTATAGGGTAATAATTAAAGTCTGTCTCATTATACCGTCCTTCCCATCCCCACAGCCACACCACTCCCCCACTCACCTCTATACAAACCAAAGTTCCTTCATTCTTGTCTCTTCCCTGCCCCACTATGGATCAGTATCCACTTATCAGAGAAAACATTTGGCTTTTGGTTTTGGGGGATTGGTTTATTTCACTTAGCATGATATTCTCTTGTTCCATCCATTTGCCACATTTGGTAATTTTAGAACAATGAACTTACCCAGTAAGTTTTTTAAATTAGAATTTGATCTGAAAACTAATCCTTCTAATATAACCTCAGTAACTCAAAATAACATAACTTAAGTTTTGCTGTAATTTTAGCAAAAGCAGAACTAAATTTATATCTATGAAACAGAATGAAGACAATGATGATTTACATGGGACAAAGATAATCTGAAAATCCAAACAGAATTTGAGTGGGCATCCTGCTTTCTACTTTCTTTTGTTCAAAAGTTAATAAACAAATGGAAATGGTTTGAGTTTTTGTAGTACTGGGAGTTTAACCCAGGATCTCATACACATTAGTCAAGTAATGCTAACTCTGAACTACACCCACCCCTCTTTGTTTTCCTTGAAACAAGATCTAAGTTACCATGGATGGCCTCAAACTTGTGATTCTTCTGCCTCAGTCTCTCAAGTAGCTGAGATTTCAGATGTGTACCACTACTCTGAGTTTATGTATTTAAAAAAAAAAAAAGAAGAAGAAGAAGCCGGGCATGATGGCATACAACTATAATCCCAGTAGTTTGAGAGGCTGAGGCAGGTAGATCTCAAGGTCAAGGCCAGCCTCAGCAATTTAGTGAGGCCCTAAGCAATTTATCAAGACTCTGTCTCAAAATAAAAAATAAAAGGGCTTGGGGATGTGGCTCAGTGGTTAAGTGTCCCTGATTTCAATTCCTGGTTGCTTCCCTGCCAACAGAGAATAACAGTTATAAGGGAATAAGATCAGAGTAGAGATGTATCACTTCCTATATTTTTCACAACTATTATAAATAAGGGACACTGTACAGAATACTAATAAAGAACATGAGTTTTACAATAAAAAGAATCCTTATACAGTGTTGGTAGGAATGAAAATTAGTACAGTCAATATGGAAATCAGTATGGAGGCACCTCAGAAAATCAGTATGGAGGCGCCTCAGTAATCTCACTCCCATGGGATTACTGAAGGAATTAAAGTAGGAATACTATAGAGATACTTGCATACTCATGTTAATCATGGAATAATTCACAATAGACAAGTTACAGAATCAGACTTGGTGCCCATCGATGGATGAAAGGATAAAGAATATGTGATATATATACCTAGGCACAAAGAAGAATGAAATCATGCCATGATTTCATGGATGAAACTGGAGATTGTAATGTTAAGCAGTACAAGCCAGACTTGGAAAGACAAATATCTCATGTTTTCCCTTACATGACCCCCTTGGGGACAATGGGGAGATGACAGGAAAGAAGCAGAGGAACTATTAGAGAAGAAGAGAAACTATTAGAGTATTAGCAGAGAAACTATTAGCAGAGAAACTATTAGAGTATTCAGGGGGATAGAAAGTAAAGGGGGGCAATAGGAGTAGATATGATCAAAGTATGTTATTTGCATATATGAATATGCCACAATGAATTCATTATTCTGTATAATTAAAATGCACTAAAAAAAGAACTTGAGTTTTAGATTAAGAGATTTGGTTCAAGTCATCATGGTGTAACATAGTAGTTGACTATGATTTGGGGCAATTCTTTCAATCTTTCTTGGCTAATACTTTAAACTTAAAGATATTTACTTCATAGGGATAATATTAAGATTTATAGATCAGGTGGTATAGTACCTAGAATATAGTAGATGAATAAGAAATAATCATCTATAATAGATATTCATAATTAAAATTAAATGACATGCTCTAAGATCCTGTAGTAAATTCTGAATAAAATACATGTTCTGTAGTTGATAATAGCTTTTTCATTTTGTTTGTTTTGTGGTACTGGGGATTAAATACTGGGGCACTCTAACACTGAGCTACATGCCCAGCCCTTTTCAATTTAATTTTGAGACATCTTTAAGATATTCTTTATCTCTTTTTCTTTTTCTTTTTTCTGGTTGCTCCTCTTCCTCCTTCTTTTTTGGAACTCAGGATTGACCTCAGTAATGTTCTTCTGAACTATATCACAAGTCCTTTTTATTTTGAGACAGGGCCTTGCTAAATTGTTCAGGATGGCCTTGAATTTGGGATCCTCCTGCCTCCACCTCCCTAGTAGCTGGAACCACAGGCATGCACCACTGCACCTGGCTTGATAATAGTTTTCATATGGCATATTTCATCAAACTCTTAAACTTTGAAAACAGGCTCTCTGAACATATGCATTTAAGTTATTCAAATAATTAATCAAAACATTCTGTTCTAACCATTTTAGATTATAAAAAAAAAGTTTAAAAGTACACACCCTGATAATAATAATAATCCCAGATACCCAGGAAGTTGATGCCGAAGGATCCTAAGTTTGAGACCAGCCTAGACAATTTAATGAGACCTGTCTTGAAATTTAAAAAACAACAACAACAAAAAACAAGTAAATGGGCTGGGAATGTAGCTCAGTGGTAAAGTGCTTAGCGAGCACAAGGCCCTGGTTTCAATCTCTAGCACCATATACAGAAAGGAAGGAAGGAAAAAAGGAAAGAAGAAAGGAAGGAGAAAAAAGTCAGTTTTCCAGAATGCACAATCCAGTGAGAAAGATTAACATAATCATTAATTATACAAAGATGATTATAATAAGCTCTACAAAGAAGTAGCAGAATGAAGAAAAAATGGATCTGATAAAAGAGATCAGAAATGTTTCACATGTGAGTTGGACCTTTATTTGACAGGTAGAAGATGTAAGTCCAATGAGAACTACATGAAGAGAAAAATTGTTGTACATTCTTTCTGCAGAGGTGAAACCTTAGTAAATGTTTATGGCTTGCATTACAAATGTGTCTACAATTGATGCTTCAATATATAAAACTGAAAACATAGGTTGATACCAGATTATAAATGGTAAGAAATACTAGGAGGAAGTTTTTATTTTAATTTTAATAATTTGTAATAACTAACAATGTGATTGATGCAGAACACATGTTTGGCAATGAGGACACCTAGTCTAAGCTCTACTACCCATTAGCTTATAGACAAGTCATTTAGCAGCTCTAGGCAGCATTTTCCTAACTTGCTTAAAAAAAAAAAAAGAGCTGAGTTGGACTGCTGATCTGATTCCTTTACATACAAAAGTGATGTAATTGTGTGACTCAAACTAAAAACTATGGAACTAGTTGGAATCAGTAGCACATGCCTGTAATACCAGAGGCTCAGTAGGCTGAAACTGGAGGATTTCAAGTTCAAAGCCAGTTTCAGCAATGGCAAGGCACTAAGCAGCTCAGTAAGATCTTGTCTAAATAAAATACAAAATAGAACTGGGGATGTGACTCAGTGGTTAAGTGCCCCTGAGTTTTCAATCCCCAGTACCCTCAATGGAATTAAAACTATATATGATACCCCATAAAAATGTACAGTTTTTAATGTGTCAATTTAAAATTTTTAAAGTATGGAACTATACCTTTTATCAATCAGTATCATTCAGGAGGTAAAAATGGATTCTTCCTACTTAAATAGAAAGTTAAGGATATCATTAGCCTTGTGGTTGTTTAAAAAACTATTTCACTTTGCTGATATCTGGTTCTAAGTTTGAAAGACTTTTTCTTTCTGAAGATTAAATTCCATATATATTTCCCCAAAAAATGTATATCCCATTCTCATACTTTCTTCTCTGCCAAGATCTCAAATATTTTGAAAAAAATCCAGAGTGTATTTAGACATGATACCTGACATTTAATAAGTACTAAATACTTGTTGAAATTAGTTATTTCCCCTACTTCCTAATCCATTGCTAGTTTTAACTCAAATCCTTTAATCTAAACAATCATTTAAAAAATTATTTTCCAGTGGTCTGATTTCTTCTGTGCTCTATCTTTCCTATTTATCTGCCAGACCCCTACCTGGGAGGGATCTTTTAGTAAACTTAAGGCCTAATTATGTTACTTTTTCCTGTTTAAAACTGTTTATTTTTCATTGCTTATACCAATAGTGCTTAAAATGTGGTTCCCAGATATTCAGCAGCAGCATTGTCCAGTGATTTTACAAATGTAAACTCTCAGGTCTCACCTAAGAAACCCACAATTCATATTTTCACTAGTGCTCCAGATTGCACAGATGCACACTGAAGTTTGTGAGCCACTGGCTTCTAAGATAAAATATAAATTCCTAAGGATAGTGTATACTCAGCACCAGTTCCCCACCAATTCCCAAATCAAATCCCATACCTGGGGCCTATTAAAGTGCTGGCAGTTTCCTAAACAGCACTATCCCCTTTGCTCATGGATATCCTGGAAAGCACTTTCCCAACATGGCAGCCTGATAGCCTCTTGCTCATTTTTTTTTTTTTTTTTTAGTTCTCGGTGGACACAACATCTTTGTTTGAATGTGGTACAGAGGAGGATCGAACACCGGCAGCACGCATGCCAGACCAGCGCGTTACCGCTTGAGCCACATCCCCAGCCCCTCTTGCTCATTTTTCAACGTTTCTCTCAAGGGTGCCTGAAATGTTATAGCATAGCCATTTGGAGACTGTGTCAAAGCTTATGGAAAGAATCAGGTGCAGAGCCCTAGAATTTTGGAGTAAGGGTATAAGCTTTGCTGCCAACAGACATTTTCCCTTTGAAAAGAAGTCTTGCTGTTGAGACTGACTTCATCATGGAATTCTAAGTGATTATTCAACCAGAGCTAACTCCCCATGAATTGATTACTTGGTCAACCAAATCTTAAAGTTGAAACATGCACACACCATTATTAATGGAATTTATGGAATAATGTATTACATTATTAAATAGAAATGCAAGGGTAGGCTCAATTGATGACTAGTTAATAAAAGAGGTAAAGCACAAGCTGGGTCTAACACCACATGCTGGCACAACCAGAATTGGACAGCTGCTGCATTATACTCATAGGTAATCCTGAAAGACATGGGGATGGGAAATCCCTCCAATTTAGGGCAGTTCACCTGTTTGTCCACTTTGCATGGAAAGAAAAATGTTCTAGTGTCTATTTACTTTGGCCACATTCCTCTGGCTGTTCTTGCTGATAAGGTAGATTAAGGAAGGACATACAACAAGGGCCCAAGGGCCCTAAATTATTAATGATGGGGTTGGGGAAGAGATGAGCCCACAACCCCAGACACCATCTTTTCCCCCAACTTTTTAAATATTTACTTTTTTAGTTGTAGTTGAACACAATACCTTTATTTTATTTATTTATTTTTATGTGGTGCCAAGGATCGAACCCAGGCACATGCTAGGCAGGCGCTCTACTGCTGAGCCACAACTCCAGCCCCACAGACACCATCTTAACACTGCTGGTCATTCTGTTTTGCTGCTTACTTGCTAGGCAACTCCTTTGTCAGAGTTTTGCCTTTAAATCCTTAGTGAGAATCATCATTGGGAAAAATAATTCACCAGCCCAAGGGCTTTGGAAAGAAAAGATAAAGAGGAATGACTATCCAAAAACTACTAAAGAACTACAAATCAGTATGCATTGATTTTCCCCAACACCTCTTGTCACCAAAGCTTCTTGCATTACTCTGACACTCTGCAGTTATCCACATCAGCAGCCTGGGCTGTGGCTTCCAACTGTGGCAATGAGACTGAAGTTGATGTATATTAACAAGATAATGCTGGAGGAAGTCAAGAGCTAACCTAAAAAGCTTTCCTCCAACCAATCCTCTCCCCAGCCTTCCACCTATCAACTTTTTTTTTTAATTTTTTTTATTGGTTGTTCAAAACATTATAAAGCTCTTGACATATCATATTTCATACATTAGATTCCAGTTGGTTATGAACTCCCAATTTTACCCCAAATACAGATTGCAGAATCACATCGGTTACACATCCACATTTTTACATAATGCCCTATTAGTAACTGTTGTATTCTGCTACCTTTCCTATCCTCTACCATCCCCCCTCCCTCCCCTCCCATCTTCTCTCTCTACCCCATCCACTGTAATTCATATCTCTCCTTGTTTATTTTCCCATTCCCCTCACAACCTCTTATATGTAATTTTGTATAACAATGAGGGTCTCCCTCCATTACCATGCAATTTCCCTTTTCTCTTCCTTTCCATCCTACCTCATGTATCTGTTTAATGTTAATCTTTTCTTCCTGCTCTTCCTCCCTGCTCTGTTCTTAGTTGCTCTCATTATATCAAAGAAGACATTTGGTATTTGTTTTTTAGGGATTGGCTAGCTTCACTAAGCATAATCTGCTCTAGTGCCATCCATTTCCCTGCAAATTCTATGATTTTGTCATTTTTTAGTGCTGCGTAATACTCCATGGTGTATAAATGCCACATTTTTTTTATCCATTCATCTATTGAAGGGCATCTGGGTTGGTTCCACAGTCTAGCAATTGTGAATTGTGCTGCTATGAACATCGATGTAGCAGTATCCCTGTAGTACGCTCTTTTAAGGTCTTCTGGGAAAAGTCCAAGAAGGGCAATAGCTGGGTCAAATGGTGGTTCCATTCCCAGCTTTCCCAGGAGTCTCCATACTGTTTTCCAGATTGGCCGCACCAGTTTGCAGTCCCACCAGCAATGTACAAGAGTACCCTTTTCCCCACATCCTCTCCAGCACTTGTTGTTGTTTGACTTCATAATGGCTGCCAATCTTACTGGAGTGAGATGGTATCTTAGGGTGGTTTTGATTTGCATTTCTCTGACTGCTAGAGATGGTGAGCATTTTTTCATGTACTTGTTGATTGATTGTATGTCCTCCTCTGAGAAGTGTCTGTTCAGGTCTTTGGCCCATTTGTTGATTGGGTTATTTGTTTTCTTATTGTTTAATTTTTTGAGTTCTTTGTATACTCTGGATATTAGGGCTCTATCTGAAGTGTGAGGAGTAAAAATTTGTTCCCATGATGTAGGCTCCCTATTTACCTCTTTTATTGTTTCTCTTGCTGAGAGAAAACTTTTCAGTTTAAGTAAGTCCCATTTGTTGATTTTTGTTATCAACTTTTGTGCTATGGGTGTCCTATTAAGGAATTTGGAGCCCGACCCTACAATATGTAGATCGGAGCCAACTTTTTCTTCTATCAGACGCAGAGTCTCTGATTTGATATCTAGCTCCTTGATCCACTTTGAGTTAACTTTTGTGCATGGCGAGAGGAGGGGATTCAGTTTCATTTTGTTGCATATGGATTTCCAGTTTTCCCAGCACCATTTGTTGAAGATGCTATCCTCCCTCCATTGCATGCTTTTAGCTCCTTTATCAAATATAAGATAGTTGTAGCTTTGTGGATTAGTCTCTGTGTCCTCTATTCTGTACCATTGGTCCACCCGCCTGTTTTGGTACCAGTACCATGCTGTTTTTGTTACTATTGCTCTGTAGTATAGTTTGAAGTCTGGTATCGCTATACCGCCTGATTCGCACTTCCTGCTTAGAATTGCTTTTGCTATTCTGGGTCTTTTATTTTTCCATATGAATTTCATGATTGCTTTATCCATTTCTACAAGAAATGCCGTTGGGATTTTGATTGGCATTGCATTAAACCTATAGAGAACTTTTGGTAATATCGCCATTTTGATGATGTTAGTTCTGCCTATCCATGAACAGGGTATATTTTTCCATCTTCTAAGATCTTCTTCTACTTCTCTTTTTAGGGTTTTGTAGTTTTCATTATATAAATCTTTCACCTCTTTTGTTAGGTTGATTCCCAAGTATTTTATTTTTTTTGAGGATATTGTGAATGGAGTGTTTTTCCTCATTTCCGTTTCAGAAGTTTTGTCGCTGATATACAGAAATGCCTTTGATTTATGCGTGTTGATTTTATATCCTGCCACTTTGCTGAATTCATTTATTAGTTCTAGTAGTTTTTTTGTAGACCCTTTTGGGTCTTCTAGGTATAGAATCATGTCATCTGCAAATAGTGATAATTTAAGTTCTTCCTTTCCTATTTTTATGCCTTTAATTTCTTTCGTCTGTCTAATTGCTCTGGCCAGTGTTTCGAGAACTATATTGAATAGAAGTGGTGATAGAGGGCATCCCTGTCTTGTTCCAGATTTTAGGGGGAATGCCTTCAATTTTTCTCCATTGAGAATGATGCTAGCCTGAGGCTTAGCATAGATAGCTTTTACAATGTCGAGGTAAGTTCCTGTTATCCCTAGTTTTTCTAATGTTTTGAACATAAAGGGATGCTGTACTTTGTCGAATGCTTTTTCTGCGTCTATTGAGATGATCATATGGTTCTTATTTTTAAGTCTATTGATGTGGTGAATAACATTTATTGATTTCCGTATATTGAACCATCCTTGCATCCCAGGGATGAATCCTACTTGATCATGGTGCACAATTTTTTTGATGTGCCTTTGTATCCGATTCGCCAGAATTTTATTGAGGATTTTTGCATCTATGTTCATCAGAGATATTGGTCTGTAGTTTTCTTTCTTTGATTATGCCATAGGGCAACCCTCAGTAAATATACAGGGGTGGAGATAATACCATGCATTTTATCTGATCATAATGGAATGAAACTGGAAATCAATGATAAAAGACGGAAGGAAAAATCCTACATCACATGGAAAATGAACAATATGTTACTGAATGATCAATGGGTTACAGAAGACATAAAGGAAGAAATCAAAAAATTCTTAGAGATAAATGAAAATACAGACACAACATATCGGAATCTATGGGACACAATGAAAGCAGTTTTAAGAGGGAAATTCATCGCTTGGAGGTCATTCCTCAAAAAAAGGAAAAACCAACAAATAAATGAGCTCACACTTCATCTCAAAGCCCTAGAAAAGGAAGAGCAAAACAACAGCAAATGTAGCAGAAGGCAAGAAATAATTAAAATCAGAGCGGAAATCAATGAAATTGAAACAAAAGAAACTATTGAAAAAATTAACAAAACTAAAAGTTGGTTCTTTGAAAAAATAAATAAGATCGACAGACCCTTAGCCATGCTAACGAAGAGAAGAAGAGAGAGAACTCAAATCACTAACATACGGGATGAAAAAGGCAATATCACAACAGACACTACAGAAATACAGAAGACAATTAGAAATTATTTTGAAAACCTATATTCCAATAAAATAGAAGATAGTGAAGACATTGATAAATTCCTTAAGTCATATGATTTGCCCAGACTGAGTCAGGAGGATACTCACAACTTAAACAGACCAATAACAATAGATGAAATAGAAGAAGCAATCAAAAGACTTCCAACCAAGAAAAGCCCAGGACCTGATGGGTATACAGCGGAGTTTTACAAAACCTTTAAGGAAGAATTAATACCAATACTTTTCAAGTTATTTCAGGAAATAGAAAAAGAAGGAGCTCTGCCAAATTCATTCTATGAGGCCAACATCACCCTGATTCCGAAACCAGACAAAGACACCTATCAACTTTAACATTTCACACCGGTTCAAAAGAGCCTTAAGTCTCTACAGGGTTCCTCCTTATTCCATCTAGCTCTATAGTTTCTGTGGGGCTTACTTTGGAGGGAGCTTGCAGCTCCAGCTGCTTTCCTGTCTTGTCTAGAAACTAGAAGATTTCAAATTCTTATGAATCTAATTTTTGGTATATAGTTCGTTTTGAAATGTTTTAATTAATATTGAATGAATCAATTCTGGTAATTGAGGTCAGAAACTAAAATTTCAAGTCTACTTCCAAACAAAGAGATGCCATGACTAGTAGTGGCTAATATTTATTAGTGAGCCAGACACTATTTTAGGCCCTAATATCTTTAAAAGAGGTAATACATTGAAATAACTATAAATTTCTTCTGTGTTCTGAGTAGAAAATAAGAAATGAGAAGTATACTTCTTTATAATAACCATGAACAGTTTAAATTCCACTATGTGTTTAACCTACCATGCCTAATATCTTCCAGATACATTGATGGAATCAATTCATGCTCTACTATTTTTCCTAAAAAAAATGATTTTAGTTTTTCTGAAAATGTATTTTCCTGACATACACACATATATACCACTTAATTTATATTTTCTAATAATTTTTAACACTTTTTTTTTATTTCTTGTTTTCCACATTTTTATTAGTACATTATAGTTATATATAATGATGGGATTTGTTGTTACATATTTTTCATGCACACAATATAGCAACATAATTTGGCCAATATCACTCCCCAACACTTTCACCCTCCCTCACCCCTTGGTCCCTTTCCTCTACTGATCTCCCTTTGATTAATTTTCTTATAAGATTTATCAGACCATTTCTTCAGTTACCTTAGAGATATATGTATGTGGCTCATTTTATCCCAGAAGTACACTTTATACTGAACCAGCATTAATAAAGAGGATCATTACATAAAGGTCCATTAATTACAACAGGCTACACATAAATGCTATGCACAGTCACCTAAAACATTAAGATTACACCAAATGTTTACAAATTAAAACTACTAACTATAGCAACTTCAACTTGAGAAATATATATATATATATATATTTGTGGGAGGATACTGGGGGTTGAACTCAGGGGCACTCAACCACTGAGCCACATCCCCAGCCCTACTTTGTATTTTATTAGAGGCAGGATCTCACTTAGTTGCTTAGTGTCTTGCAGTTGCTGAGGCTGGCTTTGAACTTGTGATCCTCCTGCTTCAGCCTCCAGAGCTGCTGGGATTACTACCGGTGTGCACCACTGTTCCCAGCTTGAGAAACATATTTTACCCTGCATTATGTTTGTGATCACTGATGATGATAACCATAAAATTAAGAAATAATATGAAAATAGAATTCAGTCAAATACTTTTAGTGGCATTTTTTTTTTCATAAATAATTCTGAGAGAAATAGTTGTGCTGCTAGCAAACGGAATGCAAAAAAATTTAAGTTAATTTAAGGACTTGGAAAGAGATGAGCCCAGAGGCACAGAACCCCAGGCACCACTTAACCACTGCCTTAAGTTAACTTAAAATTTAAGGTAACTTTAAAAAAATGTTTAAAGTGAGTGGTACGTCCTGTACTCCCAGATACTTGGGAGGCTGAGTCAGGAGAATCACAAGTTTGAGACCAGCTTCAGCAACTTGGTGAGGGAGGCCCTGTCTCAAAAAAAAGGACTGGGGATGCAGCTCAGTGGTAGAGTGCTCCCAGTTCAAACCTCAGTACCAATAAATAAATAAACAAAAAAGTTGCACTTCATTTAAGTTACCTTTCCTATTTTCAAGGTAAAGTAACCCATCAGAATCATGCTCAAATTCATTCTGAACTCAAAATTAATAATGTTAATAATAAATAATAATCTAAGAGAAACAACATATTTCTTACTAAAAAACATCCATCTCTTTACATAAGACTTTCAGTCTTTGATTTGTAAATTTAATATTTTTTAAAAAAATTTTTGATTTAGTTGTAGTTGGACACAATACCTTCATTTTATTTTTATGTGGTGCTGAGTATCAAACCCAGCACCCCACACATGCTAGGTGAGCCACAACCCCAACCCCTGTAAATTTAATTTTTAAAAAGGATTACTAACATAGGTTTACTAAAATATAAACGAGAATTTAAATTCTGAATGTTTCTGTCATAGCAGATATGTGCCTTCAAAGATGACAAATTTAATACAGATTTATTTTCTATTTATAATTATCTGAAGTTAATAGAAATGAATTCCAATCTATAAATAAATAAAAATAATGATCTTGCTGGATGTGGTATCCACATCTGTAATCCCAGCAACCTGGGAGGCTGAGGCAAAAGGAACCCAAGTTGGAGGTCAGTCTGGGCAACTTAGAGAGATCCTGTCTCAAACTAAAAAGGGATGAGAATGTAGCTTAGTGGGGCAGCATCCCCGAATTCCATCCCTAATATTGCTACTACTACTACAAATAATAATAGTCTTTTATTAGAATTTGTCTCATGACCAAAAAGTAGCTATATCTACTGCTGTTCTCACAATCAAATAATAACCTTCTAGTTAAGTTTAAAAAGTAATTAAACAAATTGACAATAGTATTCAATTTTAGCAATTGTTACTTTTATATCCTTATAAGAATTCCTAGAATTCTTCAAGCTGTAGAGCTATTTCCTACATGTAGATCATGAAAAATGTAGTGGAGCAAGCACAATTTTAAAAAATGACTAGAATACAATAAAAAAATATCAGAGTAATTCCATGTAGGAAGGGTGGGTAATGCTTTATTAAACTTTCATTTTATATACATATCTGCATATACAATTATATTTGAAGGTCAAAAAAGATAATTCCATGTTGCTATTTTTATTGTATTGTTGTTTTTTGAGATGGGATCTGCTATGTTGCCCGGGCTGGTATTGAGCTACTGGGCTTAAGCAATCCTCTTCTTCAGCATCACAAGTAGCTGGGACTATAGGTACACACAAATGCCCTGCTCATACTAGCTTTTCAATAGAAAAAGTTGAACAGTTGTAATTTCATATATGTTTGTTATTGTTTTGCAGTACTGTGGATCAAACTCAGCCTTGCACATGATAGGCAAGTGTTCTTTCACTGAGCTACATGCCAGTTCTGTAATTTCACATTTTTCAAACTAATAAAAACACATTCACACACAATATAAGCAATTAGATGATAATGTAAAATATATTCTTAATTACAGAGAATAAAAAGAACACCAGATAGCCCTCAAAATGCTGCTATATTTTACATACAAACCTGCATCACTTAACACTGAGGATATGTTCTGGATGGTCAGGCACAGTGGCATACCTGTGATCACAGCTTCTCAGGTGCTAAAGCAGAACGATTGCAAGTTTGAGAACAGCCTTGGCAAATTAGCAAAATGTGTTTCAATTTTTTTTTTAATTTTAAGGGTACTTGTTCTGAGAAATGAATCACCAGGCAATTTTGTACCTAGAAGGTATAACCACATATATAACCACATATGGGGACACATGGTAGAGTCTACTGCTCTTAGGCTACAAATTGAAACTGGAGGCAATTGGAACACAATAGTATATTTGTGTAAGCATCTAAGAAAAGGTAGAGTAAAAATATTAGATAGGAAGTTTTTGCTCTCTTATAATGTTATGTGACCACCACTATATATGCTATCCATTGGTTACCAAAACATTTTTATATGTTGTTATAGGGCTGTAATTCTAGAAGATAGCCAGATACTTAAGAATTTTTATTTCTGTTGAATTAAAGAATAGTTTTACTTATTCATGAAAATTTTATGGCTTATTAAGTTTTTATGCAGTTATGATGTGGATTGATATTTGAAAATGTGAACTCTAACAAGCTAATTAATATGTAAGTATTTTTAAGTTTCTAAACTTCCATAACTGTTCTCCCTAGTAACACCATTCAGGGAAAAAATGAGGGCTGGTTAAGAATAAGTCAGAGAGATGGGCAAACTAACTTTCTATTCTTGTTCCCTGTACCAGTTTTCGAAAACCACTTATAAGTAAATAGTTTGTTTCCAAGTATTATAAAAAAGTAACATTACCTAATTAAAATTTCATGTATTATTTACTATTACCATTATAAAGAACATAAATTATTCTTTTCAACCCAAACATTATTAGTTGTTTGTGTTAGGATATTTACTTATGAAACCTCCTAAAGTTGTTAATGAAACAAATAAATTTATGGCTCATAATTAAAAAGTAAAAAAAAAACCCACCCACATAAACAAATAAAATTTTACTGTAGTCTGTTTTTCTGAGTTATGGTATGATTTCTAAAGGCAGGTTCATATTCTCAAGGATGGATCTTATCTAATGTCATGGTTAGCAAATAGCAGGTACAAAATTATAGTCAAAGCAAGCCTAGTGGCTCCTAACCTGAGGTCCCCACAGCCCCAGGAAACTACAAAGGAGGTAACAGGAATAAGTGACCAAGTTACTTTCCGTATTGCAAATCACTTATTGGGAATCATACATCCCTAAACATCACACACCATGTGTGTGTTTGTAGCTGTTTATTTTCTGTTTATCAGTAGTAGACTAACAATTGTATTATAGTTGATAGTTCACATGTAAAAATAGTCTTTTTTTTTTTTTTTTTTGAGACAGGGTCTTGCCTTGTTGCCCAGGTTGGCCTTGAACTCCTGAGCTCAGTTTTGCCTCCTGCAAAACTGGAACTACAGGCACACACTCCTACACCCAGCTCTAAATTTTTAATTCAACATAATTTAACTCTTCTGTGAATGTCATTTGTCCATCTCCAGAATTCTTTATAGAATCATATATTCTGTTAGGAATTATATATAAGTATTCTCCATTAGTATGGAAAACAAGCCTGAAAAGAAATGTGGCAGAGTAAGAGCCAGGACCAGAAGCCAACACTTGACATAATGTAGTCCAATTTTCTTTTTGTTTTACATTATCTTCTTTGCCACTTGATTTATATTAGGAAATATATCAATAAGATTTGAAAATTTGATAAAAAGCCTTAATTAAACATGATTAAATGTATCTTTCCTTTTCCCAATAAAGTATTTCATTACAGGACATTTTTTTTTCTTGTATTAGGGATTGAATCCAGGGCACTTTACCACTGAGCTACATCCCCAATCCTTTTTTATTAATTTGAGACAAGGTCCTCTAAATTGTTGAGTGTCTTGCTAAATTCCTGAGGCTAGCTTCAAATGCGCAATCCTTCCGCAGCCTCATGAGTAACTGGGGTTGCAGTCATGCATCATCACAAGCAGCCCATTGCAGGTCTTTTGCTATTGCTGTTCCTTTTTCCTTAAATGGTTTTCTACCAATCTTCCAGCAGCTACACTATTTGCTTTATTGAGGTCTGAGTGCTCATGTCTTTTTCCAGAGAGGCTTTCTTTGACTATTCTACCTAAAAGTAGCACTCCGCTTCCCTCTCCACTCAGTTTCTATCCAATTTTCATCTTTTTCTTACCGCATATTGTTGTCCAAAAAATGACTTATCTCTTTAAATGTTTATGTCTTTAACTGAATTATATAACTATTGTGCACATTTAAGATAGAGAATGACATTTCAATAAATGTATACAATATGTCATGATCAGATCAGGGCAGTTGGTATACCAATCACTTCAAAGAGAAAGAGACAGCTGGGAGGAGCCCTCCTAGGGTCAGAGCAAATCTCAAACAAAATTTCAGTATTACCCTTTCAAAGAAGTCCAAATTTGCTGTGTATAGAGCAATGTATATGCCAGGGCTTGTTGAAAGCAGTAAATAATCAGTTAGCAACTAATGGAGATTAACATCTAGATGTGGTCAAGGAAACATAAAGCTTCAAACAGAACCTTATCAAAACCACTGTCATCTCAGGGTTACTGTGTGAACACCCAAAGTTGCTTCACCTGAAGAGGAACATCATAGGCTTCACACTGTGAAGGTAAAATAGGCTTTACTAAAAAAATTCTTACAATCACTGAAGAAGTAAATAACAAGTTCCAGAGGTGGGTGGGGACCAGTATCCAGAGTTGCTAAAATAAATTGCTTCTCTGAAAATATTTTGTTTATTTATTTGGAGTGCTGGGAATCAAAACTATGGCCTCAGACATCTAGGCAAGCACTCTGCTACTGAGCAACATTCCCAGACCTTTTTATTTTTTATTTTGAGACAGGGTCTCACTAAATTGCCTAGGCTGGCCTCAGCCTCCTGAATAGCTGGGATTTCAGGTGTTCGCCACCACATCCAGCTGAAAATAGTTTAACTCAATAACATGTACACATTTTAAAGCATGTATAACAAAGCCTATGTAAAGAAATTGAGATTTACATAGCAATAGTCTCCATTTTTTTTAACTACACATAGTTTTTAAAACAATTTGAGCCTGTTATAATGATCAAAACTACATGTAAAACTATTTTGTATTAATAACTGGTAAATTTTAAAATTTCATACCACCACAAAATTAGGATTTCTAGCCAATGGCTGATCTTAATATTTAAACACATCATATTTAACAAGAAAAAATATTAAATAAGATGACTTGTATCTATTAATAATTCTACATTAGTCTTTTTTTTTTTTTTTTTTTGGTACTGAGGATTGAACCCATGGGGGCTCAACCACTGAGCCATATTCCCAGCCTTTTTAAAAAAATTTTTTTGTTTAGAGACAAGGTCTCAATGAGTTGCTAAATGCCTCGCTAAATATCTGAGGCTGGCTTTGAACTGGCTATCCTCCTGCCTCAGCCTCCCAAGCTGCTGGGATTATAGGCATGTGCCACTGCACCTGACCTAAATTAGTCTTTTTAACCCATAATAAGGGAGGGGGAGATTAGAAATTCACTGGATTAGACAAAGGGAAATGAAGGAAAGGGAGGGGGTATGGTAATAGGAAAGATTAGAATGAATTGGACATATCTTTCCTGTCCTCATATAGAAATACATGACCAATGTAACTCCACATCATGTACAACCACAATAATGGGATCTTAACTGAAACAATTATACTTATGTGTATGTATAATATTTCAAAATATACTGTCATGTAAAAAAATGATTATAAAAAAAAAAAAAGGCCAGGCGCGTGGAACACGCCTATAATCCCAGCGGCTCAGAGGCTGATTTAACAAGGATTGCCAAATTCAAAGCCAGCCTCAGCAATTTAGCAGGCGCTAAGCAACTCTTTGAGACCCTGTCTCTAATAAAATACAAAATAGGGCTGGGGATATGGCTCAGGGGTCAAGTACCCCTGAGTTCAATCCCTGGTACACCCCCCCCCCCAAATAATAATAAAAAAAAAGTTGAGAAACAAATAAATTCATCACACCCGACACTTCAAGATTCTGAGAGAGGAAAAAGGAAAAGGAGGGACCTGGTATTCATTTTAGTGCCATCCCTTTAACAGAAACACTAAGAAAGTTCTTTGTCTCTGATTTCATAACATTTAAGGCTGCATCTGAATTTTTTCATTTGCTTCTACCATTTACTATCATTTTCTTTGTCCAAACTCCAAGTTTTCTCTTTTCAAAATGATCTCAATAGCTTAAGAACTGTAGTCACACAAACTAATATTTTAATGGAGATGTACCAACAAATTTTTAGATTGAGAGAGATTACTCTATTTGCAAATGAATATAGAGGTTCTATAGATTATTATTCATTATAAACTTTTCTGATAAATTCTGCAAGCTTTTTTCTTCCTTCCCTCCTCCCTCTTTTGTGTACACTGATATAATTTCACATAGATACTATCTTTCAAAAATCTTATATGGCTTATATGAAACTTCAAATATGGCCTTATAGCATTTTAGAAATAATTTTGAGGTACAGTTTTTAAAAATTAATCAAGGGTCCCTCCTAATATTGTTGCTATTAGTTTCCTTTAAAAATGTTTTTGAACCTACATGATAGTTCATGCCTACAATCCTAACTTTTCAGATTTATGAGGATTGCAAATTCAAGGCCAGCCTGGACAATTTAGCAAGTACTGTGTCTTAAAATAAAAATTTAAAAAGGGCTGAAGATCAGTGGCAGAACCCTATACCTAGCATGTGTGAGGTCCTAAGTTTGATACCCCAGCACGACACACACAAATAAAAATAACCCATTCTGTAATTAGTGTCTCATAAGTTGTGACTTTATATTCTGTCTTCATAAATTATTCAAAATATTTCAAATATACATGCTAAATTAGACTATACAAATAAATAGCAAACAAACTTTAAAACATTTTTCTCTGTTCTTGGAAATTTAACAACAGGAGACATTAATGGCACACTGGGGAAAAACATGGCACTGAGAAAGAGACAAATTCTGAGTTCCTTTACAACTTGGTCTTTAACTGCAGACAACTCACTTAGCTTCCCTGGTTTTTACTTCTTCATATAGACAATGTGATTTCTAAAATTCTTTCCCACTCCAAAAGTTTTATGAATTTTATGAACTAAAATCACAGGGGGAAAAAAGAGGAAATGTTAAAAATATTGAGATATTTAATCTATAACATTCATCTACTCATCCAAATTTTGATGAAGCTATTATCAAACAATAACAAGCAACATTTTTGTGTTTCCATAAAGGAGAAAGCACAAACACACACACACACACACACACCCATGACATATAGGCGGTATACTACATTATACATTATTGAGAAAAAAATGTTAATATTTTTTGGTTGTAGATGGACACAATACCTTTATTTTATTTATATATGGTGCTAAGGATCAAGCCCAGTGCCTTCCACATGCGAGGCAAGCACTCTACTGCTGAGCTACAACCCCAGTCCAAAAAATTGTTTTTAAATTAAGGATGATGTCCATTTATTCTTAACTCTGGGAGGTTAAGTACATAGTTCTTGAAATATGAGAATATATCATTTCTAAGCCATTTACTGAGTTCAATCATATATATGTTATGATGAACATATATATGAATTATAATTATACCCATCATAACTATTCTAATGACAGTTTACTAAAAATAAAGAAGCAGGAGCATTTTCAATTCCTTGCTTCCAAGAGAAGGTAGTAATAGGCAGAAGTGATGAGCTAAAGTAGGGGTCACAAACTCAGATGCTTTCAGATGTCAGAGACAAATGAACTGAACATGCATGACAGCTTTATATAACACAATAGAGAATGGTAGGTCAGTGGCAGAAGTGTATGCCTTGCCTAGAAACAGCCTAATTAAAAAATGTTTTTTAAACTATCGAGCTGGCCAAACAAAATGTTTTTTTTTTTTTTTTGGCAAGCCATCAATGATCTTGGTCTATGGTTGTTCTTTTAACCATAAGTAATGTGGTTTTTCTTGTAGGAAAGATAAGTATCTTTATCACTTAGCTTACTGGGATCTACAGTACCTCATAACTATTCCAGCTATTCAAAATTGGTTCAAGAGAATATTTTAAAATCAAAATACTCTCATAATTAAAAAAAATAATAAAAAATTAAACTTTACTTATATTACTGCTATTAAATCAATGTTTGATAAGTAAAAATTGGGCACTTACTATATGATAAGGCATTATTAGTATCTCCTTAAGACAAGAGAGAGATAGATTAGTACACTGTATAACAATGTAGATTTATTATTTTACTACTTAGGATAATTCTCTACTTAAAAAAAAAAAACATTTAACACAAAGACTATTCACATATCTAACCTATAAATCCTTTATTTTACCTGGAAGAAAATACTTAGTCAAGAAAATTGCAGTAAGTGTGGGTTTAAAATAGAAATCACACCCACCACAACAATGCTTTTCACTTCCAGCTTTTTAGACTATAAGAAAATTCCCAAGGTGTTCACACTTCCCTAGGGCATTTCACCCACTGCAGTGCCCCAAGAGTACTTTAACTGTTATTCAGAGAAAGAAAGTTATAAAGAATTTATGAATTAAATAGAGCAAGTATGATTAGCTCAAATCTTTGCATTTTTTTCAAGTATCTTCCTTTTGCAATCCAAGTATATGGTTATTTCCAATAATTCTACTTTAAGGTATATGCCCAAGATAATTGAAAAGTTATGTCCACACAGAAATTTGCACACAAATGTCAATAGCAGCATCATTCAGAATAACCAGTAAGTGGAAATAAAACAAATGCCCCCAAACACCCACCTTAACAGATAAACAAAATATACTAGACATGATGGCACAAAACAATAATCCTAGCTATGTGGGAGGCTGAGGTAGTAAAAACAAGTTCAAGGTCAGCCTTGGCAACTTAATAATTCCAGATCTCAAAACAAAAAAATCAAAGGACTGAGAAAGTAGCTCAGGGGTGGAGAGCTCCTGGGTTCAACCCCAATAGTGCACACATGCACAAACAAAATGTGACATACACATATAATGAAATGTTATTTGCCACATAATGGAAAAAAAAATACCGATAGATGACACAACACATATGGATCTTAAATGCTGAGCTAAATTAATCAGACAAAAGAAAGCCACACATTATTTTATTCCATTTATATGAAATATCCAGATAGACAAATCGATCAGATTACTAGATTAGTGTTTGTCAGTGGTTAGAAGAAGGAAAGAATGGGAAATGACTGCCAAGGACATAGGGTTCCTCTGGGGGGTGATGAACATATTGTGGAATTAATGAAGATGGCACAACTATATGATCATACTAAAAATACTGAACTGTGCACTTTAAAAGGGCAAATATGGGCTGGGAATATACTTAATGGAGAGCACTTGCCTAGTTTCAGTGCCACTCTCACACACAAAGCAGGGGAAGAGGAGTAAACTAACAGATCAGTGGTATAGCTTAGTGGTAGAATGTGTGCTTATATAATTGCACGAGAGGTCCTGGGTCCATTCCTCACCACATATACATAAAAAAGTAAACTGTATTATGGTATATAAATTCTCTCTCAATAAAGTTATAAGGTATGTACTTATTATAATCTATTTATAATAAAAGATTTCAATTCTACTAAAAGGTGAGAGAATCCAATTGTGTGTGTGTGTCATCATTATGGAAAGTGGTTTTGTTTTTATTAGTTTGTTTTTGTTTTGTATTAGGGATTGAACCCAGGGGCACTTCATTGAGCCATATCCCCAGTCTTTTTATTTTGAGACAGGTCTCACTAAGTTGCTTATGTCCTCACTAAATTGCTGAGGCTGGCCTTGCAATCCTCCTGCCTCAGCTTCCTGAGTCACAGGGATTACAGGCATGTGCCATCATAACTGGCTGGGAAGTTTTTTTTTTTTTTAACCAAAAACTTCTCAAAACATTACTCTTAATAAACAGAAGACAAAATAATTTTTAAACGCAAATATATTTAAAAAAACACCTAAGAAATGCAATCTATACATATGAAAAAGTAAAATATTTATGTGCATAACAAGTAGTAGCAATACTGACCATAAGCAGCAGTTAGTGTTTATATTTCCTATATTTTGGTTTAACTACCATAGTTTATTCTTTTTTAGGGAAATTATATAAGGTATATATAGCATATATAAGTAAGTTATAGAAGACTGTGTAATTGGAAATTAATTCCAAGTAACAGTGTTTCCTCTAAAAACACATTTCTTATTAAACAAATTATTTTAAACTAGTGGACAACAAAATGAGCCGATAATTTATTAAGCCCAAGATATATAGCTAACTTGCATAAAATTACATATGGCATTTAAAAAGTCTATTTCTAAAATATCAGTAATTCAGGCAATTGGGATTTCCAGAGGAGATAAATTGCCATTCATTTTATTTTATGAAGAAAAGGTCTGCTTTTAAAAACCTTACAACCATGTTAAGAAATGTTACCACATACTTCAAAAATCAAAATGGTGAAACATATTCACCAATATGTTCTTTTACTGGTTGGTATTAGCCCTCAAACATTTAGCCCTCAAGCATTTCAGGGTGACTTATAAATGAGAACCTAATAATACTGGTTATCTAAAGATGTAAGAAATAAAGTACTTGGATTGTCTAGAACTTTATTAGAAATATATCTGCTGACTTCACAAAATCAACTTTTATATATAAGCAAAATACTAATATTTCTATTTGGGAGAAATAAAATACAGTGAGTAGTTTTCTCTTCATCTCTAACTGTAAAAATCCCTTTTGCCTATTTATTTGACCCGTCTCTCTCTATTCATGCAATTTAATGAGCCCTCAGAAGAATTTACACATTTTTATACAGAATTCACATCTACATCAGTAAACTGCCAGTCCTTTTATATTTTCAGTGCCTTATCAAAATATGGGTAACAAAGTTCTTCATTCTATGAGGCAGGAAGATGTTTTCTAAGAACTTCTTTGGATGATGAAGATATAGTATCTGGGAAGGACACCTCAAATTCTATTAGAAGGTCACCACGTTGGTCAGGATTTTTTGGAAATGGCAGCCCGTATCCAATAATTCTTCTTCTCATGCCAGGTTTCACAATATCATTTATTGACATAGGTATGTTTCTTCCATCCATTGTTGGCACATTAATTGAACAGCCACACAATGCCTAAAATGCACAAAATAAAATAGTTAACAAAACCTAAAACTTTTAAAAAATTTAAGTAAACATATTACCAAGTAGTAAAAAAATATTATTAAGGTAAAATTTTAACTTCCTAAAGAATAATAATAGTTACAAAACTTTTTTCCCATTAGAAAAATCCTTCAGGAAAAAAAAAAAAGAAAGAAAAGAAAAAATCTTCAAGATATTTATAATCAGAGATGTTACAAAAGATGGGAAAAGTTAAGAAAAAGGGAAAGGAGAAGTAAAGGATGCCTTTCACAATGCTTTGGTATGAAATGGATAAACTGAAGTTTCTATTACAACAATCAAGACGCAGAAATTGGAATGCAAGAAAGGAAGAAGGCTTAGAACTGGAAAGACCAAGATGGGAGCAATACCTATTTCTCTGTACACTTGTTTTAGTCAACAAATATTTACTATCTACTACATGCTACACAATTCCTATTGAACCACAGAGAAACCATGAACAAAGACGCCACCTCAGGAAAGCACAAGTAGCTCACAGAAACTTACAAGCAAACTAGTAATTATAGTCTGAGCACAGAGGTCTTTTGTGAGAAAAAGGGCATTCACATTATCACCCTAGAAAGCTGGAGCTAAGCCTTGGACTAGTTGTAGGTACTGAGAAAAGCTGAAGAACAATAGTGCTGCATAGAGGTGAGACTATGATAAGAATTATACAAAATAATAATAACAGAGCAAACTCAGGGAGAACATCTTTAGGTAGAAGTCAAATTTTAAAATGACCTTTTATTTTTAAGTCAAGTTTAGACTTTAATGTAGAAATTATGTAGAGCCACTTGAGAATTTTAGGCAGGACCTAAAATTGTCTTGGCCATATTTCATGGGTTATAATCTACTTTGAGAAATAGTGCAAATAAGAACTCAAGAACTATACTGAAGTACTACTATTATGTTATTATTTACTATGTAATAATTACTATAAAATATACATTATGATTTTAATACTTTGTTATACCATTATTACTCCAAATTAATAATTTTAGAACACATCTTATAAATGGATTAAGGTGATGAGATTTCAGGGCAAATCTTATAAACAACAACTGTAAAAACAGAATAGAGTTAATCTAGTATTAAGGTCTCATCATACATAATTCAGTTTGCACTTAAAATTGACATTTAAATGATTAAATAATTAAACTTAGAAAATATAATTTCATAAAAGATTAAAGGTAGTACTAGCTCAGAGAGTTGTTATAAGGATTACCATAAAAAAGATACAATAAGTACAAAATAAATGTTAGCTGTCCCTTAGATTACTCCCTAAGATCAATCAGCTGCATAAATATGTTTGGTTTCAGAATCCTAGGTCCTATTAACTTACCTCCCGTAAACTAATTTTAGCATTATAAATTATATTTGATCCATCTCTTTTAAATTTGGGGTGATCTTTGTCTTTAATAATAAAAACAATGTCTGCTGGAATACTATTTGGTGTTTCATCTCCTTCCCTTGGAAAAGTAATTTTGGTGCCTTCTTTCCACCCTTTTTTAATCTCAATGGTGAGAATTTTGTCCTCAGTTCTATAACTCCTTCCATCAGGGTTTAACCTTTTCCGAGAAATCTTCATCCGTTTGGTGCAACCATTGTATATTTCTTCAAGTGATACTCTAAGTTCATGAATAACTGGAGGATCTTGTTTGAGACGGGATGGCCCCACAGAATTCCTGTCTCTTGGATATCCATTCATGCTGAATCCAAAGGCACTAAAAGGATCTCCATCTATTTCCATTTCTTCTGAATCTCTACCACCACCCATCCGTCTTCCAAAGAAGATTTCAAAGGGGTTGGAACCTCCAAAAAATGCTGCAAATGTGGCATGAGGATCACCATGAAAGGTGTACCGGAAGGTACCTCCTTGTCCATCAGTACCTCCTGCTCCTCCTTTCAACCCTATGTGAAGAGATAAACATGATTACAAAATGTTTGCAACTCTTTGACAGTTAAACTTTCAAAAACTATAATGCTCAGAAACTTTGGCCAAATTGGGTTGCAATTTATTAATAACGGTCATAAATGTAATTATATCTAAATACAAATAACTAAATACCTTCTAAAACTTCCATCCCAAGTTAAATTTCTAACTTTCAAATTCTTCCTCCAAATTTTTAGCTTTAATACTTTATTCCTGGGCTGGGGATGTAGCTCAATGGTTGAAAGTTTGCCTACCATGTTTGAGGCTTTGGTTTAATCCTCACTCAATACTACACATACATACAAATATAATAATAATTTATTCCTGAGTATTTGTTTTATAATGAGTAAGAAAAAATTTAAGAATCCTTTATCTCATAAACTACTGGTTTGGCATACTGAAGTATACAAATATAAGTTTTTAAAATTTTTCAGTTGAAAGGTGTTTAGTAATCAATGCAAAATCTGAAGTTTAAGTACCATTATAATCAATAAATACAATTAATAATATATAGTTCCATATACATACTAACTTTATTTCAGGCCATCTTTTACTGTTTAAGAACTAAGAAAGAAACTCTATGGCAGAAAGGAAAAAAATTCCAACAATGAGGACACACTATGACAAATGGTTTTTTAGACACATTTAAATTGTTTTTGTAGTACTGTGGACTGAACCCAGGGGTGTTCTACCCCTGGGCTAAATCCCACTCCTTTTCATTTTGTAATTTGAGATAAGGTCTGGCTAAATTGCCCAGGCTAGTCTTGAATTTGAGATTAAACTGCTTCAGCCTCCAGAGTAGCTGGGATTACAGGTATGTGCCACCACACCCAGCCTAAGGTTCTTATACCTAAATACCAAAATTTGTTTATTTAGGCATATATCATCATAATTTTATTCTAAAAACAAGACTAAAATCAAGAGCTGTAAATATTCCTCCCACGTAAATGGATTTTGACTGGTTATTTCTGTCTATCGTGGACAACCCACTTCAGACTGCAGTATAGTGACATTTTGCTCGGAGGCTCAACTAAGTAAGATGTAGCTTACAAAAGATTACATATATTTGAAAAAGCATTTTCTACTATATGCTAAAGAAAGATTCTACTAAAACCAATAAAACAACAGCATAGTGATCTTTTAAGGGGTTGATACTGAGATTAAAATCAGCAAAGTCTCTGAGGCAACCTTATGGGAATTCCTAACCAAGGGAACCAGGAGGAAAATAAGACTATAAACTGATAAATGCACAAAATAATTTAAAGTTCCACTGGAAATACTCTGCATGCTCTCAAAGGGAGAGCATATTTCTTATTCCATATTGGCTTCTTCCATTAAAAGGTATATATGTATTCTACACCATCAAAAGTCTCAATTCATGTCTAAATTTTTACCTTTATCCATGAATAGAAATCTCAAGAGATCTAATACTCCGAAAATGTCAAAATTGAAGGATATAACCAAATAGCAGTTAGAGAAATTCCTTGTAAAAACTCAATGACAAGAATATGCTGGATAATAACTTTTAATATGCAGTTCATCCAAAACTCATATGTGTATGTGTGTGTGTGTATTTGTATATTTATTTATTTATTTTTGGACTGGGAACTGATGCCAAGGGCACTTTACCATTGAGCTACATCTACAGCCCTTTTTATTCTGAGACAGGGTTTCACTGAATGGACCAGGCTAACCACAAACTTAAAATCCTTCTGAGCTGCTGGGATTACAGTCGTGTTATCACTGTGTTTGGCTTTTTTTTTTTGGGGGGGGGGGCAGTACTGGGGATTGAAACCAGTGCAGTGTCAATCTACCACTGAGCAACATACCCAGCCCTTTTTATTTTGGGACAAGGTCTCAGTAAGTTGTCCAGGCTGGCCTTTGAACTTGAGATTTTTCTGACTCTGCCTCCCAAGTAGCTGGGAATAGGTGGGGTGTAGCTCAGAGATAGGGTACTATGCATAGCATGTTAGAGATCCTGGGTTTGACACCTAGTTCCAAAAATAAAATAAAATAAAATAATCCAAGTTGCTAATATTAAAGACATGAGCTACTGTGCCCAGCTTCCCTTTCATAAATTTTACTAGTACAATTATATTCCCCATGTTAAAAGCTAATGACATATTTCTTTAAATGAAAGAATACATATATAACTCAAGGTTATAACCAAGTAACTAAAATGAATGCTTAAATTATTTCAATAATTTTATCCTTCATCACACAGATTCATAGAGTATAATTATTTATTGGAGAGTAAAGTAAATTAGGGGCTGGAGATGTAGATCAGTGGTACAGTGCTTGCCTGTCATGTCTAAGGTCCTAGGTTCAATCCCAACTAGTACAAGGGAAAAAATTTGAAAAAAGTTAAGAAAATTGGTTAAATTAGCTTTTTAATCTAACTTTCTACAAGCCAAAAAGTCTAAATGCTTTGGAGCCATAATGAATTCATGGAAAGAATAACATTTTAAGTTATTACATCATGGGTTTGGCTTTCCCTAAAACCTCTCCCCACTCTGCCAAAAATGGTAACTCTGTCAGGATTACTGAATCCCTAAAAAGATTCATACAGAGTCTGAAGTATTATTTATCAAAACTGACAAAAAGCCTCCAATGCAGCTTTGAGGTTTTCCTAGATATTAAATGGTCAATTATGTGGCTCAGATAAAGAACAAAGCTACTACAAAGCTGAGAAAATTCTATCAAAATTCATGCCACTATTATACAACATGAATTATTATGTAAGTATCATTTGCAATATAGCACTTGAATTATAACAAGCATGTCATCAACTATAGTTAATCATGTGCAGTTTAACTGTTAATGGAAAACTTTAATATTCAACTGGATTTCTTCTTCCATCCAAAATATTTTCTAGATACCATCATCTATTTGTGTGATCAAGGAATGCATTCTAAAACATTTGCCTATTAGTAGGTCTGCTATTATTTTTAAAACCAACCAACAAATTTGCTATCTAAAAACAAATATTTATTGGGAATACTGTCCATAGCAATGACTTCCACTAGCTAGTTAACTTGATTAAAAGATTATCAAAAGAAGAAATACTGGAGAAGAATTACAATTTCAAGGAAAAAATGATACTATTTAAATAACTCTTACATTAAGGAGATCTAATATGTAAAAATCCGGACTTACAACAAAACTTTAGAGTTATAGAATAATGAGATCCTTTAAAGTTTAATTCACAAAAATCCAACTGACTTACATATTTTTAGAATATGTAATGATAAATACCAAAGAGATTCAATTGATTAAACATATAAGTTAAAGAGAAGAAGCTAGCATAAAGATTAATAAACTAAATGTAAATTTAATCATATAAACACCACTTTTTAGTACTTGAAGGAAATTGAGTAAACTGTAAGCAATAAACAAAATATGGAAGGCATAAAGAAAATGACATGCTAGAGCATTAGAATGATGTTATTAGAAACATGCTAGAACACTAGAATGATGTTATTAGAAATCTTTTTTTTTTTTTTTTTTAAATCTTTTAATGCAAACCTCTGTTAACATTCACTGGACTATTCAGAACTACACCTAAAACTTTTGGGAGAGAGTGGTTCAAATTCCAGTCCTAAATTTCTGTGGTTCTGTTTTTTGCTTTCAAAGGATTTAACTACGGAGAAAACGTATTTTTTAAAAATTGATTACATACCCTAAAATTCACTCTTTGTAAATATGTTTTGTGCCATCAACAAACCACTTATGGAACATTTCCATAATTCCAAAGAGTTCTCCAGTTCCTATTTGTAGCTAATCCCTATTCCTACCTTCAGCCCTAGGCAAGAAGATCTGCTTTTTTCTCTATGAATTTGCCTTTTCCAAGTATTTCATACAAATGGAATCATATACTATGTAATCTTTCATAATAGCTTCTTTCAGTTGGCACTTTTTGAGGTTCATTCATATTGTAGCATGTTTCAGTAAAATGGTCCTTTTAACTACTAAATAGTATCCCATTGATGTATATACATTTTCTTTTTTTTTTACATTTACTTTTTTTATTTTTAAAATTTATTTATTTTGCATTATAGTTCTTAATACACCATTATACAATCATTTGTCATACCTCTGATTACATATAAGGTATGTTGACACCAAATTCACATCTTCATACATGTATTTTGTATAATGACGAGAGTCTCCTTTCACCATCCATGCTATTCCCCTTCTCCCTTCCTTTCCTCACCCCCATTCCCTATCTAGAGGTGATCTTCCTCCCTTTCCCTCCCAACCCCATTTTGAGTCACCCCCCTTATATCAGAGAAGACATTCTGCATTTGTTTTTTTGGGATTGGCTAACTTCACTTAGCATAATCTGCTCTAATGCCATCCATTTCCCTGCAAATGCCATGATCTTATTATTTTTTTATTGCTGAGTAATATTCCATTGTGTATAAATGCCACTTTTTTTTTGTCCATTCATCCACTGAAGGACATCTAGGTTGGCTCCACAGTTTAGCTATTGTGAATTGTGCTGCTATAAAGATTGATGTGGTTATGTCCTTGTAATATGCTGTTTTTAGGTCCTTTGGGTATAGTCCCAGAAGAAGAATAGCTGGGTCAAACATTTTCTTTATTCACTAACTAATTGATGCTACTTTTGATGTTTTCTATTTGGCGCCATTACAAATAATGGTGCTATGGACTTTTAGGTACGTCTTGTGTAATATGTTTTTGTTTCTCCTTTATAGATTAAGATTCCTAAGAGTAGAACTGTTGAGTCATAAATAGGTTAAGTTTAAAATATCTTTTTTGGGGGGGATACTGAGGGTTGAAACCAGGGGAACCTTACCACTGAGCTACATCCCAGGCCCTTTTTGTTTTGAGAGAGGGTCTTACCAAGTTGCTAAGGCTGGCCTCACCTTGCAATCCTCTTGCCCCAACCTCTCAAGTTACTGGGAGGATTACAGGCCTGTGCCATCCTGCCTAGCTAAAACATCTCTGTCTCTGTCCATTTTCTTTTTTAATTAAAGCATTTTAAGTTACAGATTAGAGATTTTTCAGAACACAATGATTCTCTTAATTCCTAAATACATATATTTAGTAACAACTAAATTCCATGATTCTTTACTTCTACTGTACCAGCTCCAAGAATATAATAATTAAAAGTGGGGGAAAAGAATATCCAGTAAACTGATAGTGTCTCCGTAGTCCTAAAATTCAGTATTTTGTTACTACTAAAGAAACCTATGAAACCAGGCCTGCAGGCCAGACAGAGTAATGAAAAGCCAAGAAAAAAATGTTTTCCCACACTTTCACAGTGTATCTAAAGGGGATGAGCTGCTCAGGATCAAACCCAGCACCTATCCATCATTGAGCTACATTCCCATCCCCTAAATTAATGAGATATTCTGAGTAAGGTCAAATAATAAATGATACTTCTCTTTGAAGGAAGAATAATTCTAAAAAAATAATTCAAATACCTTCATTTAACTGTATTTTCAAGTAATCTATAACTATGGAACATTTGTGAATAGTTCAATGTTTATAAAAAAACATATTCTCTCCCCACTCTTTCTTTCTATAGCTTATACCAATTATCTGAATTAGAAACAACAACAACAAAAAGATTCAAGGCATATAGATGATCCTCATTTTGTTTTTAAAAATTCACTCACTGATGATGATCAATAAAAATCAAACTTGGAAAAGACAAATTACTCAAGAAAAGCACTATTAAGAAGTAATACAAGGGCTGGGGTTGTGGCTCAGTGGTACAGTGCTTGCCTGGTATGTGTGAAGCACTAGGTTCAAGCCTCGGCACCATATAAAAATAAATAAATAATATATAAACAAATAAAATAAAGGTATTATGTTCATCTACAACTAAAAAACAATATTTAAAAAAAGAAGTAGTAATATAGCCAAGAAAACTGTACCATTTGGTGATTTGAAAATTCTGAAGACAAATATCCTTAATAAACCTGAATCCCTATGGCTTTGTCACAGATAAACTTGAGCAATCAATGAGATAGATGCAGCCAAATACCTTAGGTTTAAAGCAGTGAATATCTATTCTTTAATGTGAATTTACAGTGCCACTCCATGTTCACAGATTTCTTTACAAAATTATAAAATAACTCCTTCAAAAAGAGTAGTAGATTACTGATAGTATCTCAAAATCCTGCTTAGCTTTTGAAATGAACCAAATCATGGTATTTTGAGTAGTATGGCCATAGGGAATATGCACTATTTCGTCCCTTTATATTTACAAGACCTCACATTGCAGATCTTCACCACATCAAAGCAAGCAGCATAAACTTCAATTTTGGCAACTTACAGACGAAAATGAAAAACAAGACAAGAGGTAAAAACCCTTTAAACACAATCACCCTGCTTGTCTCCATTTAATTGTTTAATTCAAAATGATAAGTCTCTGCTTGGCTCTGTTTTAAGAATATATTTCTAATTAGCAAAATCTGATGTTAAAATGCAATACAGAAAGCAAAGGGATAACAAAAAGTTTTCATAGCTACAATAATTTAAAAAACATTCTGAGACAAAAACTAATAGTAAAATATCGATTTTAAATTTTGAAAATATACCAGGAATTGTAGGAATTAAAAGGTTTTTTGTTTGTTGTTGTTAATTAGCAATTTAAAATAGTTTTACTTTATTGTTTTATTTATATATATATATATATATATATATATAGAGAGAGAGAGAGAGAGAGATGATAAACCTGATTTAAAATCCAGAATGATAAAAGGAGAATCATAAATTATCCCTATTTATGGTGTTCATTAATTTCTGATCACACAATGTAAGAAACAAAAGTATGGCATAGAGAGAAAAGGGAAGTTGTCATGCTTTCCTCTACACCTAGATAGTAAAATTTCAGAAAGAATTGTTACCTAAAAGAAAATCAGTAATTGTTCTAACTAGGTGGCCATTTTAGGTCAAAAACTGTATTTCTGGGATCTCATTTTTCTTGGCACACAATTACTGTTTACAATTAAGCTAAAAACTTGTTCTGGTATTTTATGACATCAGGAAAATTCTTTCCTCTCCAGGCAAAATGCCAAAAACAACTAGAAGCTAAATGCCTGCGCCTTCTGCTTCTAAGACAGACGACTTTGTCTTGTTCAGTCTACACTAGCCTTGCTTTAAGAAAGGCAAAAAAAAAAAAAAAATCTTCTTTTTGTTTGTGTGAATAAAAGATAAAGTACCCAGAATTTGAACATGTAATCTTAAAAATTTTTTAAATCATTATTGATTCTGGCAGAAAATACATCAGAAAACAAAACAGGTTGCATAAGACTTTTGACAAAATTCATTGGTGGGTATGGGAATTTAAGGTTTCTATTTAAATATACAATGTTAACAACAAAAGTCTAATGGTAGAGTATGTATAATACAAAATGCTAAAATCCCCCATAAAAGGCAAACAAGGACATTTCATTCATAGCTATGCAATACTCATTCATATAATCAGGGATGAAATCTTGTTTTTATCTATTACTTGTTTATTTTTGACATGTCTGAGGATCTAATTTAATGATAACCACAAGTCTTAAGAAAGGAAAGAGAGATGAAGAAACAAAAAGATACACACAAAATACTTACCTTCTTCCCCAAACTGATCATATATTTCTCTCTTTTTAGGATCACTCAACACTTCATAAGCTTCTGCGACCTCTTTAAATTTTTCCTCTGCTTGAGGAGATTTGTTCTTGTCTGGATGAAATTTGAGGGCTTGTTTTCGGTAAGCCTTTTTAATATCTTCATCGGAAGCTCCTTTTTCAATTCCCAAAATGCAATAATAGTCTTTCCCCATTTCGAATGCCTTGAAATGAACTTAGATTTCCCTTTGTGAAAGAAAACAGCGTCCCCAGTCTTAGCAATATGATTCTAAGAAAAATAAACCAAGCTGGGTATTTTAAAAGTTAAAGCAAATCAGCAATTTGGCTAGCTGTCTTAAGGCAGCAAGCAGACAGCGTCTCCGTGTTTAATTCCTTCCCAACAGCTCACTTACAGATAAATATACACTACACAAGAGACGGCCTCCTTCTGGATCCTCCCATTTTCACTACGTGTCTCTGTACTTTCTAGAACAGCAAATGCTACAGGACGTCACTTTCCCAGCTGCCTCTAGTCAAAGTACTGAGCTATGTTTTCTCCTCCTCCGTGATTAACTATTCATTTTCCTTCTGGCTCTATCATTTTTATTTCCTATTTAAGAGGCTAAGTAGATTTAACAAACCCAGTATTTCAACATGGAATGTTATAACCACATATTTATTTACTCCATTCTAGGTGAAAAAGCCACAAAAAAAATTACAGCCATTAAGCACTCCATGTTATCAAGTTACTATACAAGTGCCTTGAACTTATTTTAGGTATTTTAATTTTAAGTCATTTAATTGTAAAACATACAATACTAAAATATAGGTTTCTAAAAATTTTTCAGATAATTTGCTTCATTTAAAAAAATTCCTGGGGTTTATCAATCAGAAACTCAAATTAGTATATCAATTTTACATTGTAAAAAGACTATCATAAAGTTAAAAAGCAGTATTTTAAAATGAAGACTTAAATGATCTGAACTAGCTGTTTGATTTTTTTGTAGTATACAAGAGTTAACAGCTCTAGGAAACCAGTATTTTTTGTAAAAACTTAATACCTGAATTTACTATTAATTTAAACTAAAACAGCATTAGACTCACCCCCACATCCCCACTCCTGGGGTCACTAAAGAATTTTTGTAATGCAGGAAAGTTAGGAAAAAAGTATCAGGTTACAGATAATACATAATCATGTTCCTTATTAAGATCAAACTAAAATCTAGATATGCTATTTAAAAGGGCAGTAATATGGAAATATGTTTTCCTTTTCAAATACATTTCCCCTAATTAGAAATACATACTCATTGACAAAGATTTTGGAAAACACAGAAAAAAAAAAATCTCTCCATCATACCAGTTTAGGTAATTCTGTTAAATGTTAGTCTATCTCCTATTCCTTTCTTCTATGAGTATTGATGGTTATTTTCTATAATTTTTGGTTTTTATTAACAACGTTTAAATAACAACATTCATATTTATATATCCTCTGATGCCTGTTTTCTCATATTTTTTAATATTTTGAGACATTTTCATGTATATAACATCTTTTACCTGTATGGTTTTCTCATCTTTTAAAAAATTTTCCCATTTCTTTTTTCTTTTTTTGGTGGGAGCACTGGTGGGTGGTTTGGTTTGGTTTCTGTGGTGCTTGGGGATCAAACCCTAGGCTTCACATATTAGGCAAGTACTCTATAACTGATCCCCCCCCATTTCTAATAGAATATTGAAAAAAAAAATAGATTAATAAGAAAATTTCAAAAGAATTGTATCCAGTTCATAGTCAGTGTCTATAAACATGGGGGAAAAAAACTATGAGGTCTGAGGTATACCTCAGAGTGCTATCCTGGCATGTGCCAGTTCCTGGGTTCAATCCTAGTAACACACACACACCCCAAAACAAAACACTTTACTAGAAAATAGACATATATGTTTAGAATATAATGAAAAGGTCAGGTGTGGTGGCACACACACCTATAATCCCAGCTACTTGGGAGGCTGAGGTAGGAGGTTCACAACTTCCAGACCAGCCAGCCCTGTCTCAAAATTTTAAAAAAGAGCTGGGGATATATAGCTCTGTGGTAGAATGTCCCTGGGTTCAATCCCCAGTACCACCAACAAAAATAACAACAATAACAACAAAAAGGAGATAACCATGTGTTAATCTTTGAAGAAATGGTAATTTTATACACACACACACAGTATAGGCCAACAATGATGACTCAGCACTTCTTTCTGAATGGCTCATCTTTGTACATTGTAACAGCTATGATTTCTGGTTTTTCAAAACTCTCTAAAAACACCGTGGCATTAGAAATTTCTAACATTTATTTAACAGTACAGGTTACAAAGATCTGTCAGGTAGTTAGCAAGGTTTTTATTCTTATCAAGGAATAATTAATGGCAAAAGATACCTTTTAAATCCAGAACATTTAGGGAAAAATACTAATATTGAAAGTCACTGAAAAATTTCTATTTTTAAAAAGCACGCTTTCAGGTTGGAATTCAGTACATGGTTCAGTATCTAAAGCAGATAAAAAAATAATAAAAATTTCCAATGAAATTTCTTTAAATATTCATTACCAAAGGAGCACTGACATTATTGTCTATAAAAAACATAAAATTGTTCTATTAGATAATGCTGGGATTAAGAAAAAAACTTATCTGATTCAGTCATTTGGGTATTTCAAGTTAACAAGGAAGCAGATATAATCATGTTTTAAGACCACAAAATAAAATAAAATAAAACAGTCTGGCTAGGTTTTGGTAAAATGAGCAGGCACCTGCATACTCACAGCTTTGTAAATTTTTATAAATAATTCTTTCAAACATTTGGCAACAGTCATTAAGAAGCCATTAAATATGATATTTAGATGTCCCATAAACATCACACCTGGAATTTTATCCATAGGAAACAATTCAAAGATAAAAATAATTATGTATCCAGATAAAAAAGTTCAAAGACAAAAATAATTATATATCCATGTAAAATAGTTAAAAGATAAAAAAATTATATATATAAATGTAGTTACTGAAAATAGATAAAATGGGGGTAGTAGATCAATGTGATTATTAAATAGTACATTGGAGACATCTATTCTTGCACTCACTTTTTCAGACTAAGCTGTTTTGTCTACCACTGTGTTGAAAAACCATTACATATTCCCGTTAGATTAAATTTTGGCCATTCAAGTATTTATGAGATAAATTGTGGGAATTTTTTTATAGGGAAGGAATAACTATCTTTGAAAATAATTATCATGACAGAAATAGGAAGAGTCTACAAAGGAAACAGTAGTAACAGCCTTTAGGGAAAATGGAGAAGAGATAAGATCAAAGTTTATTCAATAAATGTGTTTTTAAAAGTAAAAATAAGGGCTGGGGATGTAGCTCAGTGGTAGAGTGCTTGCCTAGCATGTGTGAGGCACAGGGTTTGATCCTTAGTACCACATAAAAATAAATAAAATAAAGGCATTCTGCCCATCTACAACTACAAAAACATAAAAAGAATTTAAAAAGTAAAAATAAGGTAGTGGTAGCAGTTTGGGGAGCTGAGGCAGGAAGAATTCAAGTTCAAAGGCAGCCTCATCAACTTAGTGAAGCCCTAAGCAACTTGGCAAGACCCTGTCTCAAAATAAAAAATGAAAGGGGCTACAGAATGTAGCACAGTGGTTAAGCACCCCTGGATTCAATCCCCAATACCAAAAATAGTCTCCTTTCACTCAGGAAGTTTAACTTGCCATAAAGCATTAAAGTGAATACCAGATTCACCCTCAAAGTACTCAGACATCCTGCAAGATCATGTCACTGTCCAGTGCCTTTTTCAGACCTTTATTTCAGAATTTTAGTCTCACAGTGTCAAAAAAAGAAATTCTAGCCTTCCCCATGATATCATTTATATAATACTTTATAGTTTATAAAACACTTCCATTGTTCTAATAATACCTCAATAATAGACATTGTTCTAATATTCCCTCAAGATTAAGGAGTATGAGGTTGCATTTATTCAAATCTACGGCTTGTTTTTCAGATATCTAAATAATTACCTAAAATAAAATTACAGTCCATCTAATAATTACTGTCTTCTACAAGTTATACTTTCCTTAAGAGACTTTAAGCACGAAGAGGCATCACTGTCAAGGATTTCTGTAGAGCAAATACTTGATTTAAGTTTGGAACTTGAACTCTAAATTCTCATTCCTATGGAAAAGCTTCAGATTTTGAGCACAATAATTAAAATAACTATAAAACTTGCCCTGGTTGTAATCACAAATTTGGGGGTTGGGGGATAGAGAAATTCAATCCCCAGTACCAAACCAAACAAAAATGATACTTCAGCAGGGTGTGGTGGTGCATACTTGCAATCCCAGAGGCTGGGGAGACTGAGAAAGGAGGATCACAAGTTCAAAGCCAGCCTCAGAAATAAATGCAAGGTGCTAAGCAACTCAGTGAGACCACATCTCTAATAAAATACAAAATAGGGCTGGGGATGTGGCTCAGTAGTCAAGTAGCCCTGAGTTCCTGGATACAAAAAAAAAAAAAAGAGAGATAATTCACTCAACAATGGACTGAACCGCATATGTGACAGTAGTCCTTTAAGATTATAAATCATTTAGTTATATCACAGCCATCTTAGTTTATGGAAATACATTCAATGACATTCATACAATGATGAAAATCACCGAAATATAATTTCTCAGAAGATATCTCCATCACTAAACAATGCATGACTGTATCAAGAAGAAATGTATTCAGCTCTCCTTTTCCATTTATTCTCTATAGGCATCAAAAGATCTAAACATTGGGGGCTGGGGTTGTAGCTCAGTGGTAGAGTGCTTGCCTAGCACACATGAGGCACTGGGTTCAAACCTCAGCACCACATAAAAATTAAATAAAGATATTATGTCCACCTACAACTAAAAATATTTTTTTAAAAAAGATCTAAACATCTTTTCAAGCTTATAGCTAACAATAAAATTCAATAAAGTGAACAAATAAATGCTATTTAACTATCATGGGTGTTGGGAGACAATCACAGCATAGAGGAAAAAGCATAAAACTTGGAATAAGAGGATTTGGTTCAGTACGCTTAGCTTTGGTATGTAGTTACCCATATGAGTTATAGAAGTCATGTATTTCTCTTGAGTCTCAATTCTCTCCTCTATAAATAGCTAACACCATCTACCTCACTGGACTGACATAAAGACTGAGAAAATATTATGACAGGGCTTTATGAAAAAGTGAAATATTGTACAAATGTTGATTATCATGCTCATCTTGGCTGGAATGGTGAAGATGTGAAAAGCTTCAGAAAAGAAAAATGTAAGGGCTGCAGGTATAGCTTAGTGATAGAACATGTGCTTAGCATGTATAAGGCCCTGGGTTCAAGCAGCCATAGCACAAAAAAGATGAGGAAGATCTTGAAAGATTGCTAGATTTTAAAAGAAAGGAAGCAGGAGGGAGTTTGCAATTTGTACCAAGAACACAAAAGTCCACAGGTAAAAAAAATCATAAAATGTATTCCATATAGCAAAAAAACTAGTCCAGTTAAAAGAAGTTTAGGGAGGCTTGCCTTAGGAAGTTGACAGAAAAAGTTATGAACAAATGTTGAGTTTTGAAAGTCATTTTGTTTGATGACTGCTTGTTCATATTCTTCAAAAAAAAAAAAAAAAAAGTAGCTCTTGTTACTTCAAGAACTGGGGACATAGCTGTAGAGTATTTGCCTACCTACCATGCAAGAGGCCCTGGGTTCCATTCCTAGTACTGCAAAAAATAAAATAAAAATAGAAAAGTGCTAATTCAATGGTTTGGTCTTTAAAAACTGAAACCACAATCTATTTTGAATCCAGTGAAATTACTTCTTTGGTTTTCTTGGTAAAATGAAAGGATCTTAAAATTTCATTAATATTTTTAAGTTTTCTAAAAGCATGAATAAAAGATGTCAAACTAACCTAAATTTCTCAGTACTTTAATTTTCTTTTCTTTTTCAGTATTGGGGATTGAATTCAAGCTTTGCATGTGCTAGGCAAGTGTTCTACACTGAAGTGCTACATTACCAGCCCAGTTTTCCAACTTCAATACTGTCTTATTGTTTATTTTATAATACTTTCCCTACACAAAGCATTATAATATACACACTTAATATACACATTACTGATTTAATGGTATTCAAAAACAAATAACTAAAATGAAAATTTAAAAATTTAAAAGTATATGTGTTTTGGGCTGGGGTTGTGGCTCAGTGGGAGAGTGCTTGTCTAGCATGTATGAGGCCCTGGGTTCCGTCCTCAGCACCACATAAAAACAAAATAATGTGTCCACCTAAAACTACAGATACATAAACAAATAAATATATTTTTTTAAAAAGTATATGCTTTTAAAAACTAAGGTAAAAGTAATATTGCTTTAAGAATTTTATTAAAACTACTAGTTATCTGTAGATACTCCGGGGTCAGAAATATTTTATACTTAAAAATATATATTTCCTTTTTTGGAGTATAGCTCTGATTTATTAAAATTATTATTAAATACATTTGAGTGTATCCTAACAAGTCACAGACAAGTTTATAAGAGAGCCAGTAAAGACAGGTCAGCTAATAAAGTTTCCTACCATTTTGAAAAACACTTAAAATGTTTTCTTTACACTAATTTTTAACAGTGAATTAGAAGTCAAAAGAAATTATAGCTTCACTAGATTAAAAGTAAAAAAAAATTGTGACATTAATTTTCATAATATATTTTATTTAACCCAGTAAATCCAAGAACATATAATATATAAATTTTCAGTGAGACAATTTTACATGCCTCTTTGGGGACTAAATCTTTGAATCAAGAAGGTTGTTTTACATTTATACAACATTTCAATTTGAATAGTACATTTAAGAAGCTTCACAACCTCATGTGACTAATGGCTACTGTATACAAAGTAAAGATATACAGATTTTTTCTAATCACCATTCTAATGAACCAATTTTTCAGAAATCTTAGCCTATGAATTTATCTCATATATATAATTCTCACTTGCATTTTTACTTATAGTATTTTATTTTTCCTTTTACACAAAAAATGAAGATTTATATTTAAAGTAAACTAATAGGAATGGTTCTATTTATATAGGTTCAGTTGACAAATACTTTCATAATGTTCCAATTAAGGCAACACTAGAACTTTATATGATTTTCACTTTCCTTTTTTGAATTTGTCATACATGGATAGAGAAGGCATCTTAACTGGATGGTCAGAAGAAAGTAGTATGTGGTCAAAGTGAAACCAGCAGCTCCTAAGATAAATAGTACAGAGAAAAATGTCTGTAGCACAAGAGGTGAGCCAGGGGAAGAAAATATGCTGCTATTTCACTGAACTGTTAAGCTCTTAGCTAAGATAGTAACAAACTGATTATCTAACAAGTTTAAGTCTTCAATCGTTCACAACTGTAAAATGATTTCTTTTAACTTAAATTAGTATTGAATTTTAACTGTGAATTATCTTTATGTTACATCCTGAAGACATAATGAAACCACTCCTATTATGACCCTTAACGATTCAAAGACTTTATTGACAGTTACCAAAAATAACTATTAGAACATTTATAAAAATAAGCCAACATGTTCTATAATATTTATCAACTACTATAAAAGCAGGTTACTGACTGCCTAATTCAAATTACAATGAGCTCAAACTACTACTGCCTAGAGTAGGATATTTATAGATTTAAAAATTAGGGTTTTTAAAGTAATGTTAAGTGGATGAGTTTAATATTTGAGTTTTTAATACTTAAAAAAAAGACTTTTTGTTATCTGTACTAAATCAGCATATCAAGGCGAACCTTATCAAGACCCAATTATGTTAAACTGTTGCTTGTGCCAGGAAGGATAAAATAGTATGAGACATAGCCCCTTGCTCTCAAGAGGTTTAAATTAAATATATCAAAAACTACTACTGTCAGTTAATGCTTTTGCTATATAGTGGTAGTGTTAAAATAGTTGAAGCAGAGACTGTATGGCCTACAAAGCCTAAAAAACATACTGTCTGGCCCTTAACAGGCCATGTTTGCTGACTCCTGCTTTATATAAACTATTCTTGATGGAAGAAGAGGGTAGTCTAAAAAAAAGCATTAAATACAATAAAATTTTATTGAATCTGGCAAATTTTTCTAAAACTCTGGTTTTCACTATAAGAATTCAGAAAATGAAAGGTCAAAGTCTTCTTGCTAGGTCAATGATGAAATAAAATTTGTAGACTAATTCTTTTTTTTTTTTTTTAAGTTGTAGATGGACACAATACTTTTAGTCATATTTATTCCATGTGGTGGTGAGGATGGAACCCAGTGTCTCACATGTGCTAGATGAGCACTCTACCACTGAGCCACAACCCCAGCACCCTAATTCTTAACTAGACATGTCTGCTAAGGAGACTACATTAGAATATTTGAGGTATCAGATAAGATGTTTATCAAAAGACAGTACATACGTTACAAAAAAAACTGACAAAGCTGGGTATGGTGGCACATGTCTGTAATCCCAGAGACTTGGGAGGGTAAGGCAGGTGGACTGAAAATTCAAGGCCAGCCTTAGCAATTTACCAAGGATCTAAGTAACTTAGGGACACTCTGTCTCCAAATAAATAAACAGAGCTGGGGATGTAGCTGAGTGGTTACACACCCCTGTGTTCAATCCTTGGTAGAAAACAAAACTCTGAGAAAGACTACTTAATAATCATACTGTTTTGCTTAATTTAACCATTCCCATCAAACTCCTCAGTCCTGGCCATAAATGACTTTGGCCATTTCCCAAAAGTCACATTTACCCTGAAAGCAGTCGATTCACATTATCTGCCATACTTACATTTGATAAAATTGCAGGGGATGCTGAATTAGCAAATTCTGAATCATTATCCCTAAGGAAATACAGTTAGATTCCTGACAGATTGATCACATTTTCTTCTACCAACCAGTAATACTATTTTAAAATACCTATTCAATATATATTGTTAATTTATTGACATTAACTCATAGCCAACAGCACTGTAAGTCATGAGCCTAAACAAGCTTATTTAACATAAATATCCATAAGGCACATCAGACTATAGGAGGCAGTACTGGGGATTGAACCCAGGTCCTTGCACAAGTAGGCAAGCTTTCCGCCACAGAGCTACAACTCCAGGCTCTTTTGTTATTTTGAGACAGGATCTCACTAATTTGTTCAGGCTGACCTCAAACTTGCAATTCTGCCTCGGCCTCCTGACTTGTTGAGATTACAATTCTGGGCCACAACATCTGGATTCACAAAATATAGGCTTCTTGCACTTAGGAATATTAGACAGCACCTCAACACTGTGGTTGGGAGCCATTTTAAATAGCGATATCACCAAAAAAGCAGAAAGATGTAAAAAAAAAAAAAGATTTCACTAAACAGACTACAGAAAAAGAGACTCATTTACAGTACAAGAGCTGAAACAAGAATGCACAGTGCTAACTTATTCAACCTTAGCTGATTCATAAGGCTCAAATTGCTACTCTTGTACCCACATATCTGGAAATGACCTCAGAACACCTTCAGTATTGATTTGGGGATAAAAATAAATTTTGTTTATTAGGTAAATTTGTAAATACAGAATTGGCAAGAAATGATGACCAACTATATAATGATGTGCCATAATTAAGAATTTTCTAAATTAACTATAAGTTTTTAAAAATTATTTCTGAGCAACATTAAGTTCACAGGCACCAAGGGCTGTGCCTTTGAAGTGACATTTGTTATAGATAAAGCAAACAGGTTGTGTGTATGTAGGTGTATCCCCTCTTCCCCACTCCAGAAACTCTTCACCTAGTTTATTTCTGCTTTGTTACTCTAGTTGTACTGTTACTCTAGTTGTACTGTGGGTTGGGTTCCCCTGATCCACTTTTACCCTATAGCTCAATTCTATCACTACAAAAAAAAAAAAAAAAAAAAAAAAAAAACCTCTAAATAATGGTTTACTGATGCCTTACTCACTATGGGTTTTTTATTTTGTTTTGTTTTGCAATATTGAGGATTGAACCCAGAAGTGTTCTGCTCTATTACCAAGCTATACCCCCAACCCTTTTTATTTTGAGACACTCTTTTTATCCACTGAGTTGAAACCTCCCTGAGAGATCTTGTTTTATTCTTTCTTTTTCCTCCTAGAACCAACAGAATAAAACCTTTACAATATACTGCTGCTTAATGAACTTTCACTGAGTGAATAAATCAGAGATTAGTAATTGAGACCTAAAGTACAATGACCATGATATAAAGACCAAAAAATTATAAAATAAGAAGTAGAATCTATACATTTTGCCAATTGGCTGGCTATATAGATAAGGAAGGATTTCAGATTACCAGTTTCTGGAGTGAATAAAGTTGTGCACAGCTATGTTTTCACGAAAATGCAGAATACAGGACAATGTTTGAAGGGAAAGACAAGTTCCATTATAAACAGGCCTATGGCTCTATTAACAGCCCCTTCATCTATGCTACTTCTATTTGGAAAGTTTTATTGTTTGATTGCCTTTCTAAGTACTACTGTGTTGTAATAACTTGTTTCTCTAGCTAATTCCTCCAACAAAAATGCCTAACTGTATAGTGCAAGATTTATTTTTCACTCCCCGAAACTTAGTAAATATTCACTTAAATTAAATGTGGATGAAGGTGTCCACAAAACAGATATTCTGAACTGAAGCTTAGAAAGAAATAGCTAGAGATAAAAAACAAAAAAATTAGAAAGAATCATCACGAGTGATATTTTTAAGTGTGAAAAAGAAATGACTTTTGGAAAGAATCAAAGACAGAACGAGAAGACCAGTATGTATAGATCACATCAGTAAAGCGAAAACATGAAAAAACTAAGGAATCATTAGAGATTAACCAGGTGAATCAGCCATTCATATCTTCTTTCTGGCTAACAGCTATCCAATTTCTTCCAGGAATAAAGTAAGTGACTCAAGGAAGGTAGAAGTTTTCTCCAGTCTCTGGGAATTGGTTCATGTTGGTTGAAGTCAATCATAGTAATCACATTTTCTTTTGCCAGTAACTGGTGCCCAGTAAGATGTAAGAGAAATGATCTGGGGAACTGTGGGGGAGATTTTCCTCCCTGAAAGAAAAATCCTAGCAGAAACCCCAGCATTACCTTCCAGGTTTTGAATGATGAAAATTCAATGCTTGCTATCTTATAACCCTGAAAGTAGATATCTGTGACACAGTAATTATGGCAGAATATACAGCAAAAAGTTAGGTTCTCTTATAGTGTTGTTGCATCTCTAAATGAGCTGCCTATCACTGGACTTTTTGTTAAAAGATTCTATTACTTGCAATTGAAAACACCCTGATACTACTAGTGTCCCAAAAACCAAAGGGAGGAAAGCATTTTATGAAGAACACAGGGAAGTCAAGGGTGATATGAAAGTTACTCTTGGAGGTTAGAATGATTTTGGTTTCAGTAGTAGTAGCTAATCATACAACTACGCAAAAATTATTCTAAAAGTATTCTAAAAATACACATATAAATTCATTTACTCTTTTACAATAATTTTAAGATAGATGGAATTGTAAGCAATAAAAGAAAAAGTGAGATAGCAGTGAACTGAACAGTACAAAGAAAATGAAATGAGATAATAAATTTAGTATTTCAAAAAAGTTGTCTTAAGGAAAGAATAAAGAATTATAATAACAAGGGGATAAAAGAGGTTTTATGATGGTCAAGAGAGGAAGTAAATGATTAAAAAAAGATGAGATATATAAAAATATTTTAGATACATTAGGAAAATAAGTAATCAGGTAATATCTCAGAGAAGACTTGTTAAGTATGAGTAGGTGAGATCTGCACAAAATTAGAAGTTGGGTCTGAGAGCAAAAGGAAATAAAGACAAATTTGTAAGTTTGAAGGCAAAAGGATTAGAAAGACCAAGTTCATAAATGCTATAAATTTTCTCTTAAAAATGTTTTTAAAAGGCTTCTATTTCTGGGGCTGTGGCTGTATCTCAGTGGTAGAGTGCCTGCCTCACACTGGGTTCAATACTCAGCACCACATAAAAATAAAGGTATTGTGACCCTTTACAAAAAAAAATTTTTTAAAAAGCCACCTATTTCTAAGAAGTTGAGAATAAAGTAGAATGCTTGATAAGAATAATGATGGTTTGTGAGGCATGGCAGTACATACTTGTAATCCAGTGACTCCAGAGGCTGAAGCTAGGCAGCAGGGTCACAAGTTCAAAGACAGCATTAGAAAATTAGTGAGGCCCTAAGCAATTTAGTTAGACTCTGTCTCAAACAAACAAACAAAAACACCAAAAAGGGCTGGGGATATGACTCAGTGGATAAGCATTCCTGGGTTCAATTTCTGATACTGGGTGGGGGGACAGCGGGAATGACAGGATCACTTTGGAGTCTATGTTAAGAACAGAATGAGTGGGGTTGGGATTGTGGCTCAGTGGTAGAGCATTCACCTAGCATGTGCGAGGCCCTGGGTTCGATCCTCAGCACCACATAAAAATAAAATAAAGATATTGTGTCCAGCTACAACTAAAAAATAAATATTAAAAAACAGAATGGGAAAGATGGTCTGAGGTTGTGGCTTAGCGGTAGAGAGCTTGTCTAGCATGTGTGGGGCCCTGGGTTCGATTTTCAGCACTACATAAAAATAAATAAAATAAAGGTTAAAACAAAAAATAAAAAAAGAATGGGAATGGTTAGTAGGAAGAGCAGAAGACCATAAGAATGCACTGTAGGAGCTGGGTTTGTAGCTCAGGGGTAGAGCGCTCACCTAGCACAGGCGAGGTCCTGGGTTTGATCCTCAACACCACATAAAAATAAGTAAATGAAATAAAGGCATTGTGTCCATCTATACCTAAAAAATGAATATTAAAAAAAGAATGCACTGTAATAATTCAGATGGTTTGGAACATGATATAGCAGAGGATGTCGTGAAAAGTGGTCAACTTCTGCATATACTTTAAAGATAGTCAATAGGATTTCCTGATGAATCAGATGTGGGATGTGTGAGAAATCAATAATGACACCAAGGTTTTTCAGCTTCAGCTATTTACTGAATTAGAGGAGAACGCAGGGAAGTTGGGGAGTTCAGTATAGGAAATACTAAGTTCAAAATGCATGAAAATGTCTAGTATGCAGTTGGAAAAGAGTCTGGTAATCAAGAAATAGTCCAGACAGAAGGAAACAAATAAGAGGAATAGAGGTAAAACTAAAACCATGACACTTAAAGTACTAGAATGAATGAAGGGTTATTTTGTTTTGTTTTGTTTAGAAGTTCAAGGATTGGATCCAAGGATTCATAAACGTAGTAGTAATAATAACTATTACTAGCAAAGTGGGGTTTCTCATTCATCCCAGGAGGTGAGTCTTAATTATTCAAAAGCAAGTATGATCCTTGCAAGCACAAACCTGTGTGACTCAGTTCTAAATTATTCAAAAGCCAGTATGACACTTGCAAGCATAAAACCTGTGACTCAGTTCTAGTCAAGACAGGGATAATCTGGCTGGTAGTCAGGGGTAGGATAAGGGGAATGTATACTGGTAGAAGAAACTTTTTTCTTCCATTTAACAGTTATGACTGTATAATACCTGGAACTATGGCAATGCTTCAGTAGAGATTGGGAAAGCTAAGCAAGTAAGCTGAGGATGGCAGAGGACAAAGATGAAAAAAAATATGGATACATCATAAAACTGTTGAGTTGCTAACTCAATCAGCTTTAGGGTCACTCCTGTACTTTCTATTATTACTTAAGCAACTTAAGAGTTTTCATTACTTGGAGTCAAAAATATCTGGATGTAACCATTTCATTTAATAACAATGCTCAGGTAACTGAAAAGCAAACAGACTAAAAAAAAAAAAAAAAAAGTTAATACCTTTGCAAGGTCACTTAAGTAACAAATGGTGAACTGAAGTTTATCTGACTCCAAGTCTATCTGAAACTGTTTAATGGCCGCAAATTAAGAGTGGACATATTAAGAGAGGTGAGTATGAGTTGAGAATTAGCAAAGTGAATGATAAAAAGTTAAGGCCAGGAAGTAAGACGCTGAAAAAGGAGTAGAGAAACAAATGGAGTACACTAGTAGACAAGCTAAACTGACAGGTCTTCCTGAAAAGAGAATATCAGATTTTTATTGTTTGAAAAGTCTGGATGAAGGTTAGATGCAGGTAGACATGAATAGGGAGTAAAGAGTATTTTGAGTGGTCAAAGATTAATGTACCTTTTACTAACATTTACCATATGGCATACTTGATTTTCTGATATAGTAGTGACTAAAATACACAAGGTACACTAGAGTTTCCACTCCAGAGTGAAGGACAATAAACAAAAACTAGAACTTTAGAGTGCAAAAAGATTAAGGCCAGTACTGTCACTGGAACTTAGTAGCACTGACCTAAGATGAAGGTACCCAGATGTGACATAGATAGCAATCTGAGGCCTTTTCTCAGGGTTACAAACAAACATCAAAATGACAATCAGAATGACATTGATTAGCATACATGAGATATTTTTTCAAATAATTTAACTTACATTAGGGAATAAATGTTTAATGAATGATCCACCTGGTCATTAAACTTTTCCTACTTCAACTTTTCAATCCACTGCTTAATAAATGCCTAAAAGCAAATAAATAATCTGCAAAGTGATTCATGATTTCATTCAATATTCACTCAATTAGAATATGTGCCAGAAAGATGGAATACTTGCTTATTATGTTCACTTCTGGATCGCCAGTATTTTTATTGGATTGAATAAATTAATACACTAATAAGCAAGCTTTATGTTAATTCTCAGTTGAATAAGAATCCTCTTGCCCTTCAGAGTTCAGCTCCAATTTAAATCTCTTGATCTTTTTCTAAGCACATACTTAAGGATCAGAGTTTAGAAGAAATGAAAAAACAATAGTTGTCTGGGAAAAAACGTTTATTTTAAGCTTCATATACTTCTAAAATTTATTTTTAATAAATTTTATCTTGAAAAACTAGTATTGCATCCTTAGTTGCTACAATTAGATAATGTAGCATAAATGATGATGATAAACTACAGGAAAACTCTAATTTCAGATGCTTCTAAAACATTTAATTCCTTTTTCCTCTCAAGTTCATATTCCTTCAAATAGATTTTTTAAAATGAAGTGAGGCCATCAGTTAATGTGAAGTAACATAAAATAGCAAACAAAATCAGAAGGCAAATTCCAAAGAGATCACTGCTATAAATAGACATGGAAATGTCAGCACAGAAGCAAAGTTCTACTAAAAACAACACAACTGTTATCCCAAGTGAGTCTTAAATCTTATACCCACCCAGTTAAGGATTTTATTTCACTTGGTAAAGATCTTCAGTATTTCAATAATCTATTTCCAAAAGGAAATGCTGTAAGTAAAGACAGACGTCCTGATTACAAAAAACAAGATGCTTCTGGTTCTGCACAGATTCTTCTTCTTCTTGTACTTAATGAGAAAATCTCCTTCATCCCAAAACTGCTGCTTCATATAGAAGACAACTCATGAAATAAAGAGCATTGAATAGGAATCTAGCATTGGCTCTGTAAGTAATTTTGTCACTTTATACAAGACACTCAAGCAATCTGGGTCACTGTTTCCTCCACCGTAAAACAAAAGAAATGGATTTTCCAAAACTCATATTTTAAGAAAAATTTGAGTGAAGTCACCCTCCAGTGCCATCTTGCCTCAAATGCCCTCAATATTCATAACCATATATTCTAAAATTTGCTGAGCTTTAAATTTGTAAGAAAATAATAAGTAGGAGATAATAAAGAATTCAACTTAATAGTTATTAAGATTTTGCCAACATAAAAGCACTAAGCTCTACTGGGCATACCAAAGAGTAAGACCCAGTCTTTGAGCAGTCCTTTTTAAAGAGAAAGGAATAAGGACAAGATCCTTGTATTCAGAACATTTACTATAATTTATCTTGGGGAACAAAATTTAACTCAGTTTAACTGTCCAAACATTTATTAAGTACTTTTTGTGTAAAAGGGAAGTTTTCAGATTTTCATGAGCATACGAATAATGCTCCCTTTCTAAAAAATAAGAAATGCAGATTCCTCAAAACATGATTCAGTAGGGCTGTTGTCTGCATTTCAAAAGATGACACTGGTAGTTTTTGGTTAAGAAACACTACCCTAACCTACATTACAAAAAGTTGAAAGGCTCTCAAAATATAAATTTTGGCCCCTTAAAATTTTTAAGAATCATCTAAAAAAGCAGGCAGCTTCAAAATGAAGGCCACAGGGAATGGCTTTTCTAAGATAAGCAGATACAAGGCAAAGAAAATATATGATTGGCTAAGATGGAGCAGAAGCTTTATTTGGCTTGTGCCAGTGGAAAGTCCCTAGTTAGAGGTTAGTAAACGGTTTCTGTCTGGTTAAGACTACAGTTAGATTTCAGTTTGTTTATGTGGGAACCCAGGGTACTGGAGCCATTTAGTTATTTTAACAATTTAAAAACAGAAAATGCTTCTAGACCTTGAGACTATACACCCCTAACAACTAGAAACAAACTATAAGCAAAAGTCTAAGAGAACTTAAAACTTCAGAGTTTCTTGGCCTGCATTTAACCAGGATTAATTTCAGAAACTTTTAAAGATTTAAATACAGACCAATTAAATCAGTGTCTGGGAGTATGGATTGGAACCAACTCTTCCTTATTTTTTTTTTTTTGTGTGTGTGTGGGGGGTTGTTTTGATTTTTGTCTTGGAATGCTGGGAATCAAACCTAGGGCCTTGTGCTTGTTAGGCCAAATGCTTTACACCAATGAAATGCTTTACCTCCTCCTCCTCCTATAACCCCTATCTTCAAATTTTTATTTATTTATTTATTTGGTTGTAGATGAACACAATACCTTTATTTCATTTATTTATTTTTATGTGGTGCTGAGGACCAAATCCAGTGCCTCACATGTGCTAGGCAACTCCTCTACCACTGAGCCACAATCCCAGCCCATACCCTCAAGTTCTTAAAAAAAAGCTCTCTCTTGCCACTGCAGACAATACTAACTAAAATATCACCAAAATAGGTTAGTCAGGTTAGGTTTCATGAAAAAAAACGAGGGAGTGGGGGAGGGGAGAAGAGGAGAAAGGGAAAAAGATGTGTGTATGTGTGTGTCCACCCTGTGCTGGGATTTGAATCCAGGGGCTGTGCATGCTTAAACAAGTGTTCTAGCACTCCCCCTCCAAATGATAATTTTAATCTGGATTTTTTTTTTTAGCCAAAGTTTTAAAAAATGTAATAGAAGAAATAAAAGGAACTGGTATATTAATATCCAATAGGGAAGGGAAAAAATAATGTTTTGACCACAAAATTAAGAGAGAAAAGGAATAAACATATTAAAGGTTTTTGTTTGTTTGTTTTTGGTACTGAGGATTTAACCCATGGGTCTTAACTACCAAGCCACATCCCTAGCCCTTTTTATTTTTTATTTTAAAACAGGGTCTCACTGAGTTGCTGAGGATGGCCTCAAACTTGTGATCCTCCTGCCTCAACCTCCGGAGTCACTAAAATTACAGGCATGTGCCACCATGCCTGCCTGTAGACATTTTGTTTTTAAAAAACGTGCAAAATAAAAGTCTTATAGATAGCTAAGCAGACACAGGTTTGGAAACACACTGGGGTTAATACAGGACCAATTTAAAGTAAATTAAAATTTTATATATATATATATATATATATATATATATATATATATATATATATCAGGACGGCCTGGCATACAATTTAGCTAAAATTACTCAAGAAATGGGTGTTAAGGCCAGTTTTTTGAGACAGATGCTCTGAAGGGCCCGAAAATTTCAACCTAGCATTATAACCCTAAGTAATGGGAAGCTGTGAGTGTTATGTCCTACCATACCAGTAAGGGCAGAAAGCTCTGAACTTTTCAATTTCCTAAATAATGATGCTGTGTTGTAGCTTCTTTGATCTTGGTTAAAGGACAGATCCTACCAACAGCTATATGCAGCTAGCCAAACAAAACATACACATATTCAAAGAAGCCCTTTTGTATGATATAGAAAGAAGTTCTTTCTCTCATTAGACGTGAAGAACACTGTACAGCTGGAAATGACATTTTGGCTACCCACTAGATATTCCTTCTACCTTCATAGAAAGGTCCCAAGAAGCAGAAAAAAGTGTGTCATGTTTTCACAAAGGACCTTTGTTTCAAGCATTAACAGTTCTAAAAGATAAACTATAAAGAATTTTACTCAGAATTCTCAAGAGTCTGATCTCTGGAAGTTGGAATATTTTCTAAAGATATCTGATATGCAGAAAAACAGTACAGATACTGTTTTCCCATGTTACCACACAGCATTATTGGTGCTGTGTGGTAACATGGGAAAAAAGTAATCAGTCTGATCCTTGCCTTAAAAAGACTATTTTATAATAGACTACAAACATTATCAACCCCTAAGTAACATATCTGAAAAATAACACTAATATATATATAGACATCCCTCAGTATCTGAGGATTGGTTACAAGATCCCCCTCAGATACTAAAATTCAAGAATATTCATATAAAATGGTATTTAGTATTTGCATATAACCTATATACATATCCCCCTGTATATAGATATAGATTTGGGTATGTGCTCTAACACTGAGCTATATATCCAGTTCCTTCATATATACATATACATATATATACATATATATATATATATTTTTTTTTTAAGTCATCTCTGGATTATTAATAATACCTAATTGTAAATGCTATGTAAATAGTTGCAATATTGTATTGTTCAGAAATAATGACAAGGAAAAAAGTCTGCGTATGTTCTATAAAGACAGAATTTTTTTTCTGATTATTTCTGATCCATGGTTGGTTGAATCCACAAATGCAAAATCCAGAGGGCAGACTATATATGTAGGCATATATAGAAACATACCATATAAAGTGTTATATACTTTAATAACCCATCCAATGTAACAATAGAAAACAGGATTATATCATGTGACATGAGTTCATTAAATTTTGCAAATTAAATCCATTATTTTTTCCTTATATAAAGAGCTGCCTTCTCATGAAGAATTTTGGTCTAGGTCTTGATTAAAAATGAATGCAAATATTTTAAAGATTCAAATAAAAATGCTAATTCATGAACCATATCCTAGAAATTACAAAGACATTCATTTTCTTACCCATCTTTTTACAGACAATTCCTTTCTTTCAAGTCAGGCTGCCCAATTCAAATTGCAGCTTGCAGCTCTTACACTAATATGTTACCCTGGGCAAGTTAATATACCTATACCTCAGCAAAATGAGAGATATTAATATCCTCTATCTCATAAAGCCTCTTATGAGAATAAACTAGTCCACTTAAAAAACTCAGAACAATGACCATTATACGGTATACACTATTACTATCAGTGTTTTGGACATTATGACCAAGTGGGAATTCCAAATAAACAGCAAATGATACAATGGTAAACTACCATGATACAGCACAGGAGAATGAATAGAAATCCCTAATTTAGAGTTTCAGACAAGCTTTTTGGAAAAAATAGGGAATTACCATACAACAGTAAAATAGAAGTCAAAGATCAGTTTCTTATAGAGAAAATATACAATAGCTCAAGGGCTCCATAGTTAGGAATATGTGGAATGATTAACAGTAAACAGCTGGATTTAGAGTAAATCAATGGTCATTAGCAACATCATAGTAATCTTCGGTCCTCTAATAGCTCTTCAATTAGGACACTCAAATTTGGCATCCAAATCAGAAAAGAAATTTCTGGGAACTCAGGGTGAGATGATACTACAACAATTTCTTTTTCTTTTTCAGTGGTAAAGTAAGACTTAGACACTGACATACATCTCTAGCCCTTTTTTAAATTTTTACTTTGAGACAGGGTCCCGCTCTAAGTTGCTGAGGCTGGGGTCTCCATCTTTTGATCCTCCTCGCTCAGCTTCCCAAATTGCTGAGATTACAGGCATGTACCACATAGTCTGGCTAAGCAATTTCTCAAAGGCAAAAATTGTATTCTTTTACTGATAGCTACTTTTAAGAAACAGATTAAAATTTTACCCTCTCTTAATGTTATGCCAGTGAAAGAAAGAACTTGTAACCTACCAAAGGGCATACACACTTGATTCTAGATCCTCGGGGACCAAAGCCAGAATCTTTTCCACAACATTGGGCTGCCTCCAGTTTCAGACACTGATCAAACTGCTATTCCCTACAATGTTCCAAAGTTAGTTACAATTTGTGTTAACAACTTTGTCCTTTAAAATACAAAATATCTCCTGCTTCCATTCACACCATAGTCTAAAATAAAATCCTAGAAACTCAAACAGCATGGAGATCAAAGTCACAAAGATTAATCACCCACCTAATAATCAAATATCTGAATAACATCCTGGACCATCACTTTAAAGTGGCTGCAATTCTCACATTTTCCTGTCTGTATCTGTTGGGATTGTAGACAGGAAAAACAGAATTGGTTTCAATAACAGACTATAACATAAGAGTATAAGGTTATAAGAGAGCCTTCTGGCTAAAACCTATCAAATGTATGTGGATATAAAATGAGGCAGGAAAGCTAGACAATTTTGCCATTCTAAAATGCCTGTTCAAAAACCATAATGGGTTACTTTTCACCATTAGGTATAAATAACAAGGTATAAATAACAATCTATCAATATTCCACACAGTCTTAAAAAATCCTAACAGTGAAAAGCTGTACTAAGAATGAATCAATTTGGTAAGCAATATTAGAAAGTAAAAGGAAGAAACTTTCTAGTATATTTAATAATCCAACTTTTATTTACCCTTTTATTCTATTATTTGGCAATTTATATATTAGACTTTTCTTAAAAAATTTTTTTCTTAGTTGTTGATAGATCTTGATTTATTTATATGTGGTGCTGAGAATCGAACCTAGTGCCTCACACATGCCAGGCAAGTGCGCTACTGCTGAGCCACAGTCCCAGGCCGCTATTAGACTTTTATAAGTTCAGAACTACTGATTTTTCCTTCATCCTGAGGAGAAAATATGGAATACTTATCAGAAGTTAATTTTTTAATATTAAAAGAATTATTTTTTCAGACTAATGCCAGAGTTTTAAAAATTGATTTTAAAATTCCTTGATAAGAGTGTAATCATCAAACATATTTCAGCCGGATATTCAGCTAATCTCTCAAAGCACGATAAACCAATTTTAGATTATTGTGATATGCCCATGATAGATACTTTTTTTCTTGTTGGTTTTTAATTTTTCTTTTTTATTTTTCATATTCCCATTTTTAAGAAGATTTACACTGGAAAGGGGAATAAGCAGTCAAGATGATTTTATCAGTTTCAATAAAATTAAGCTAGAACAAAGAAGAGTATAAATAGCTTTAAGAAGAGTGTATGAACTCAAAACTAACACATATTCAGCTTAGGTAAATCACTAGCAAACTGGCACACTGGCTTATGCCCATAATCCAAGTGACTTGGGAGGCTGAAGCAAGAAAATCATAAATTCATGGCCAGCCTCAGAAACTTAACAAGATCTTGTCTCAAAATAAAAAATAAAAAGGATTGGAGATGTGGTAAAGTGTCCCTGGGCTTAAACCCCAGTATTAAAAAAAAAAAAAATTCATAGTTTTCCCACAATTTGGTTGACTTTGCAGGATTTTGTTTTACCAAAAGTATTTAAATATACTTGTATATATTAAGTGGACTACATGCTTATTTTTTCCTGATCATGCAATACCAAAAAATAAACTGCATTTTTAAAAATATTTTTTTTAGTTGTAGCTGGATACAATGCCTTTATTTATTTATATGTGGTGCTGAAGATTGAACCCAGCGCCTCACATGTGCTAGACCATTGAGCCACAATTTATATTTGAGCCATATTTAAAATATGCAAATTGCATATTTTAACTCCTATTTGCATAGCACTTTATGATTTCTGAAGAGCTTACAGATATAGCTCATTCAAGGATGATAAAGTAGATTATGATCACTATGTAGATGTGAAATCAGAAACACATATTAAGCCACCTGCCCAACATCAAAAAATCAACTAAGCCAGGTGCAGTGGCACATGCCTGTAATCCCAGAAACTTGGGAGGCCCATGCAGGAGGATTGCCAGTCTCAGCAATTTAGTGAGGTCCTAAGCAACTTAGCCAGACTGTGTCTCAAAATTAAAAAATTAAAAGGGGTAGGTGGCTCAGTGGTTGAACATCCCTGGATTCAATCTCTAGTACTAAGGGGGGAAAAAAAAAACACCTAAAATGGAAAAGCTGAGTTTTTTTCAGCATGCATTCATTCAACAAATACAGAGTGCCAAAACTATAAGCTAGGTAGAGACAAAATCCCTGCTCTCTAGAAATTTATGTTTTAATGAAAGAGAGGCATAAAGAAGTTTACACGTAAAAGAAAAAATTATTTCAGATAAATGCCATAAAGAGAACATGGTATCAGACAGTAAGTACAGAATCGCAAGATCAGAATGGTCCAAGGAGTAGCACCTGAAGAGCATATTGGCAAAGGAAAAAACAAGTACAAGGTTCCACAGGCAGGAAGTTCTTGAATAGCAAAGCAGACAAATACTTGGAGTGGAGTTAGTTTTAGACACAGTGGCCCAATTACATGGAACCCCCAGGCCATTCTAAGAAGAGAATTTAAAGTGCAATTGGAAATATATAGGCCAGACCTGATTTGTTTTCTAAAAAAAAAAAATATTAACCTTCTGTATGAGGAATGAATTGTAAAATCATCAGGAAGAGGTACCTCTCAAGCTTCAAAAATACCCATAATGGTTTATTTCTTGGATAATATTCCTATAGAATGGATACATGGGTGCTTGTTACTTTTGAAACCGTATGTATTACCATAAATTTCTGTACCAAATTTCATAATTTTTTAAAAAGCAAATTTAAGATATGTAAGAGCAGAAGAACTAAAATGCTGCTTAACCATCCAGAAATGAAGTGATGGTAACTTGTGTTAGGGTGGGAGCAGTAGGGGCAAAAGTAATGAAATTTAGAATATGCATTGGCATTACAGTCAATAGGGTCTTTCTGGATGTAGAGAAGAGGCAGAAACAGAAACCAAGGATGACCAGTACTTATCAATAAGGGGTAATTTTGCCCAAGGCATACAAGCAATGTCTGTATCTATTTCGGGTTGTCACAACTGGTGATAGGCCAAAGGGGGGCGCTGGCATCTGTAGGGAGAAGACAAGGAAGCTGCCAAACATACTAGAATAGCAGAACAGTACAGCAAAACAAAGATTTTTCTGGTCTAAAATGTCAGTAGTGCTGAAGGTGAGAAATCCTCGTCTAGACTGATTCCAACTTCTTCCCATTCTAGCATATCCATACCTCTATCAAAAAAAATATATATATATACATATGAAATATATGTACATATATATGTATACGTGTGTGTACAGAGAGGTTCTTACTTTCAATATCTAAATAAAACTAAAATATACATGAAATAAAGGTTGTTTGGGGGGGGTAAATTATATAACTCTGGTAAATTATGTTGACCAGAAGGCCTAACTGGTATCTAATTAATAAAACATGAAAAAAACAATTACTCATTAATAAATATTTGTTAGACAACTAAAAATATGAAGTTTCTGTTTAGAAATACACCCAACACTGCTTTTATAGTTTGTTGATATACTGTAGTCTAATACATTAACTGCTTTCCCAAATATAATTTCCACTTAAAAAAAAAAAAAACAAACTTTTTTTTTGGTACTAGGGGTTGAGAACCACAGGCTTTTTGCCACTGGGTTACATTCCTATACCTTTTTATATTCTTAGATTAATTCACGGAAGACCAAAGTACCACAAAGTTGAAGAAGTTCATTTTACCTCATTTTGTTAACTAGAAGGAAGTTTGGGAAACAGAATAAGAAACCATTGTGGTATATTCAAGTGCGAACAGAATGACTTGTAAAATACCCTAACTTGTCTCTGGAACTACTGCTACTATTAATAAATAAAATATGCTTGCTAAGTTCTGAAAAGAAAAAATCTGAAATTATTTGGTAAATATATTAATAGAAATTGCCCCTGCCCCCCAAAAATTCAATTAGTCCAGGGATGACAATCCGAACATGACCTTACATTTGAGTACACACAGATGAATGGGAAAAATAGTCTCAGAAGCCACAAAATCAATTCTGGGCAAGAAACGGATGTTAATTATAAGGACCTCAATAAAAATGGTCAGGGACCCACAACCTATATAATCAATTCTGATTAACACTGATTTTTATAAGTAATCGCGTTTTCAACAGATAGTCATTGTCAGCCTGCTCATTCACTAACTTAAAAAAACGTGGAAATCAGTTCGATAATTTATAGACTTCCAACCTCAGTTCATCCCCAGTTGTGATAAAACTCCAAAATCTTGACAGCCTAGAGGTAAATACAGGGACGTTTTACTACCCTGAAAATCATGCTGGGTTTCCACTAAGCCAGGCAGGCGTTTTCAGAAGCATAGCCGCACGGCGTCCGGGGCGCGCTTCTCTCAGGCGCTCTCCGGGCCGCGGTGCTCTCGAGACACTGTTGCGTTGTCGTCACGCCCCTGGGCGTCAAGCCCTTCCTCGCAGATACACAGAATAACCCCTGGCGGAAATTTTTCCGCACTACCTTCCAGAGGCAGCGGCTGGTAAGCAACAGTTACTCTTTTTCCTTCAAGTTTTCTGCAACCCAAATCCAACGGCCGCCTCCGCGCCAGTTCTACCCACCAACCCGAAGGAACAATTACCCAGCCTCACCCCAACAACGCGCGGAAAGGAGGCGCCAAGATAAACCATATTCTCGCGAAACTTTAAATCCAGTTCTCGCGACGCTCTCTGCTGCTCCTTCTTTCTCAGCCCCACCCCCCACGGCAGCACGTCGCCTCAGAAACATCGCGGGATTTCCATCTTTCAGTCTCCGCCCCTTTACGGCACGATGGTCGCGCAAGAATGTGATAGAAGCTCGACGGTCGCCATTTTCTTCCTTTCTTAGCAGTTAGCTGAGAGGAGGTCTCTGTGAAGAAGCGGCAGCGGTTCTTGTAGTGTAGCCATGGCAGACTATTCAACAGTGCCTCCACCCTCCTCTGGGTCAGCTGCTGGTGGTGGTGGCGGCGGTGGTGGAGGAGGAGTTAACGATGCTTTCAAAGATGCGCTGCAGAGAGCCCGGCAGGTAAGTCTGGATCGCGCGGCGAGTTCCCGAAAGCCCACGGTAATTGGCCCGCTGACTGTGTAGGCCGCTATCTCTTCAAGCGTGAGGAAGAGGAAAGAGGTGCTCTTCCGGGCTGAAATTTGAGAAGATTCACGTTGTTCTACGTTGATAATAGCGACCGGAGACCAGAACTCAAGTTTTGTATTCTTAGCGTTGGAACTCCAACGCAGGGTACTCAGAGATGGCATTAAGTCTCGCCCAGTTCTGCAGTACTAGCACTTCCAACAAGTTAGCTCAGCCTCCCCTCCCTCTTACTTAGAACGAATGCCTTTTTTCATGGTATGAAGCGCGTGTAATTTTACACAATAGGATGGAAGGTTCTGGTAATTAGTTTGGGATAGGGCTAGGGTCCGTCTACAGGAGTCTCAGGTAGTAAGGGAAGGGATTTGTCATTAAAGCAGTCTTTTCAGCTTCCAGCTCTTTTGAGCTCTCCCTCCCAATTAAAGCAGCTTTCGGTAACCTTCACCTTCGTTTCTACAAGGAAGCGATTCTAGAAAGCACCAAGCACCCTTCCTTTGGGCGGGATTTGTGTGTGAGTCCTTCCTCCTTTCTCAAAATGGCCTCAGGCCCATTATACCCGCGGTTTCAATTTGAATCTGCCTCTCTGTTCAGAGTCGTAAATTGACCAGACCTCTTTGTATTACGTAGGTGCGTACATTTGCCCTGAAGGCACTTCTTTCCCAGGCTAAAGCCATTTTAAAAAATGGTTTATGTGCTCCCGGAACCTGGAAGGTTACTTAACTTGAATGTTCTTTTTAGATGTCCCCTGATGCGCTTATGCTTTAAAATATGTGATATTGGTGCGGTCTAGTCTCTAACTAAGGTCGGAATATGTACTGGGTGCTAGGCATTTTAGACCAGTGTCAGGCGAACGGTAAGTGGAAACCAGTTTTGATGGTTAGGAGTTCACTTCATTAACTTTTTACCTACCAGCAGGATTGAGGCAAAAATCAAAATCTATAGTGAACAAAAGTTCATCATTAAAACTAGCTGTGCATTTTTTGAACTACAGAGTATTTTTTTAAAAAGCAGTTGAAACATTTATGTACCAAACAGAAACACTGTTAGCAAGTTTTAAATAAGATTGGGTTGGAAGACTTAGCAGTCTTTATTAAAACTAGTATTTTGTGCCACACTATTCATAGACATAGGGGTTTTTTGTTTTTGTTTTTTTTTCACTTGGTGCTGGGGATGGAACCTCACATGCCTGGGCAAGGTCCCTACCACTGAGCTATATCCTCAGCCAGAGACTGGAAATTATTTTAAGGTATGAATTGATTCTCTCACTTTTTAGAATCTGTGATATAGTCAGAGAACCAAAGGCAAGTAACAGAATTTCTGCATTTAATGTTTTCGTTTATACGCCTGTAGACAAAATATGGACACTTAATTCATCAGCTTGTTCTCATAAAGCATTTCTGCTGTGAGTCAGGAACTGTAAAGGCATACGGGATAAGGGGTTGTCCAAGGCATTGGAGAATGAGTTTGGCCAATAAAGAAAAAGCATCATGTGCAAAGGTATAAGGATTTTGGGAATGGCCAGAACCCAAGAGTGAAGTTATTGGAACATAGTATTGAGTGGAGCAAGGAAGGTGGAAAGAGGTGAGAAAAATACAGATGGATCAGATATGATAGACGTTGGGTTGCTAATAAGCTTGATTGTGGTAATAAGAAAATGGTGTAATACTGCAGGTGTCCATCATATCTGACATTTCAGGTTTATGACCATGAACTCCCATAAGACCTTGCCAATAGTTGGTACTCAATACTTTCTGAATTAAATCAATGAATTAGAAATGTTGTGATCAAATTTTGTTTTGACAATAATATATTCTTTAAAAATGCATGTTATTAGCTATATCAGATCCTAGGTCTACAGAAGTTGTATATCTTGTTGGTCTCCAGGCACATTTTTCACAAGTAGAATGCAACTATATTTGACCCAAATGCATTTTTTAAATCAAATATTTGTGGACCCTGCCTTAAATTTGAATCATATGTATGCTGATTTGTCATGATAACTAGCAATTTGTTGAGACTATGCTACATATTAAACTCAGAGTTAAACATATCTTGTTGATTAATTTGATTTTTGCCATCTTGCCACAAGGTAGGTGTAGAGAGACTTTTTTTACCATTTCATTATATGCAAATGTGGTAAATGACAGTTTTAGAAAGAAATAAGATCAGTTCCATGTCTCCACCCAAAAACATAAGAGGCATGTAGTGGACTGAAAGTTGGCATTTAGATAGTTATCTTCTGAGAAATGGCTTTTTTAAAAAACTAAAATTGGGGCTCAGTGGTAGAGCACTTGCCTAGCAAGTGTGAGGCACTCGGTTTGATCCTCAGCACCACATAAACAGAATAAAGGTCTATCAACAACTAAAAAAAAATACTAATCTGTAGAGTTTCCTATCAACTTCAAAATTCTTGGATTTTAGGGATGGCCAGTGAAGAAGGTGGAAATGCTTAAAACATACATATATGTATGAAAGCAGAGTAGAGTAGGGTCCAAATAGAAAGTTTGGATTATTCAATGTTGTTATTAGTGCATTATAGCTATATATGATAGTGGAGTTCATTTTGATATGCACCTATGCATGGAATATAATTTGTTCCATTTCAATCCCTATGCTTCCACTTTCCCTACCCTCCTTCCTCTCACTGTTCCCCTTTACATACTGGTGATCTGCTTATTGTATGCTTGGATTATTTTTGTATATTTTCAAAGTAAGAAGTTCCCACACTTAATGTATAGAATTGAGTATATCGGGAAGTTAGTTGGTTTTTAGGAATTCTATCTTTTAAATTAACCCTCTTTGTAATAACTTAGAAAATATATTTGATCAAATCTCTTAATATTTATACTAAAATCTTTAATGTCTTTGTATTTACTCTCAGTTTTTGAAATATTACTGGTTCTTTAAGCGAACTAAGTATCAACTTTCATTTTCATATGCATAGTTGTAGAACCATTCCATGATTAGAAATGTTTAGTAAATTATGTACAAGTAAGTATTCTTTCTGTGGAAGTTCCTTAAAGTTCAAGGCGAGTTGCTTTGCAAATTCAGAGCTTTGTAAATGCCATTTACTGTTTAAGTTCTTAAAGTGCTAAATGTTTTGAGACTGAAGGAGTTCAAGTATGATTAGGGAAACTTTGAGGAAGGAAATAAGATTAAATTGTATGCCCAAAGATGAAAGTAGGCTTCTTAGGGGGGAAAAAATGAAAAATGGATAAGGCAGTTTGCATTCATCAAAGCTTTAGAATCAGGGAAATCAAATTATGTGCCTTTTATATCATGCATTTTAATAATATGCCCTGTGTTGTAGGTATTTGCATTTATGGATGAGGAAAAGGTAAATCTAGGAAACCTGGAAAGATAGTTATTATGTGGAATACGATACATACTGGCTTTAAGTGATCCATATTTGATTTAAGACACCAATATCCTTGAATATACTCAGCCTCTCCAGTGTCCTGATTATACACAAATGTGAAGCAGTTGGTTTAGTTCTTTTAATCCCACATCAGGATCTCTTGGGAATTTCAGTCACCAACAGTTTTTTTTTTTTTTTTTTTTAACATGGATGATTTCAGACAAAGTTAAAATGATATAATAAACCCTCATAAGTTTCACACATCTTTAATGATGAGTATAATACAGAGTATTGTGGAGTTTGACCTTTGCCAGTAATAATAGTTCCATTTTTCTTTTCATAGAAGAATGCAATAAATGCCCATTGGCTGTGCCCTGTTTGTAACTTCAAGCTGGTATTTCTTATATGGAGTTGGTTTAGTCAAATAAAATTGTGTGCCCCTCACCACTTAACTGTTCTACCACTGAGCCAAATTCCCAGCCGTTTTGTTGTTGTTAAGATAGGATCTTGCTAAATTGCCTAGACTGGCCCCAGATTTGTAATCCTCCTGCCTCAGCCTTCTGAGTAATAGCAATTACAGGAATGCACTGGCTGTCCCACTCTTTGTGGGTGGCAGAGGATACTAGGGATTAAACCTAAGGCCTTGTACATGCTGGGTATGCACTGTACCCCAGCCCTTTTATTTTGAGACAGGATCTCATTAAGATGCCTTGAATTGAGATTCTCCTACCTCAGCCTCTCAAGTAGCTGGGATTACAGGCACACTGGTTGCCCCACTCTTAAAATTAACACTTATTTAAGAGAATGGCTTTTTTGAGAGATTGAATCTAGGGGTACTGAACAACTAAGGCATGTCCTGAGCCATTTTTTATTTTGAGACAAGGTCTGGCTAAGTTGCTTAAGGCCTAAGTTGCCGGGGCTGGCTTTGAACCTGTGATCCTTCTGCACTGGGAGTGCACCATCATGAGGAAAGCCTTTTAAACAGAATTATGATTTTCTAGCTAAGATTTTCTTAGACTAGAGCTCCCTAGGCTCCAGCATTTACTCTTAGAATAACATTGTCTGGTGGAAATATAATGCAAGCTCTGTATTTTGTTTGACCCAACATACACAAAATATTATCCTTCCAATGTGTGTTTAATATAAACTTTTCAGATGTTTTATATTCTTCCATTAATTGCAGTTTTTCAGTATCCCAAGTGCATATTTTACACTTACAAAGCATGCCGGTTTGGACTGACCACAATTTAAGTACTCAGTAACCACATGTGTCTACTAACCATTTAATTAAGCACCATAGTACTACAGTCCTAGAAGTGGTCACATGCTCTGTGATCACAAACATCTTTAAAAGCCATGGGGAAAAACTGTGGAAAGATAGCATTAGGATCCATATTTTCTTCAAAACTAGTCTTTTTCCTTAACGATGACTGATTTCAGCTACTTTGTTAATTCTTATATGGATGTATTGGAAACTTCATTTCAGACCATGATTGGTTGTTAACTCTGTGAAGTATTAATGATATTGATAAATTTGAACTATGGTTTTAGTTTGCCATTGTATCAAGTGACTTTGCTTTTGTGAGCTGAATAATTTATAGTAGTTTGTGTTGCTATCCTTGGTAATGGTGTGTTTTTGTTTTTTAAGATTGCAGCAAAAATTGGGGGTGATGCTGGTACATCATTAAATTCAAATGACTATGGTTATGGGGGACAAAAAAGACCTTTAGAAGATGGAGGTAAGTTATAGCCATAAGTAATTTTAATTGTTTCAGAAAGCATTTAGTTGAAATTATTTTCAAAATTTGTTATGATTCCTAAAATTGTAAGGTTTATATTGGCTTCAAAAGTAAAGTGGGGAAAGGGAGACCTAGACAAGGTAGGTAAAATTTGATTCAACTAGAAAGTTTTGTCTTAGTAGAAAACAAGTTGATTTTTCCCTCTTAGCATTGTGCCAGATTGACAGTTTGCACAGACTTCTCATTAATACTGAAAACAAAACTATAAATAGTTTAGGAAACACTTTACTGTTTTTTTCTTATGTGAATGAATTTTTATATGCTGTATTTTCATCATTTTACTATTTCAGGTTTCATTTTACAGATTAAGGTTTCTGTAGTTTGCTACCCTGGTGTAACACTTTTATGTTATTTTGTGTTTCAGGTTTAATTTTAAATGTGGATTAAAACAGTGGATTTATAATTTTCTATTTTAAAAAAATAATTGTTGAAGCTTCTGAACTTAGAAATCTGTATATTTTTTGTTTTAGGGTTGATTATAAATTTTGATACACTTTCTTTGGCCCTTTTTTTAAAGGAGGATTCTGACCAAGCCTATAGAATGTATTTGTAGCTTTGACCAGGAGTACTTGGTTTCCTCTTATTTAAGTGTCTTTCATATTTGTAGTGAGGTTTTTAATATTTAAAAAAAAATGAGCTAATGATGCTTCAGATGTTGTATGTAATGTATTCTTTTTATTTTATGTGTAGATGGCTCTTGGACAAGTCCGAGCAGTACAACACACTGGGAGGGAATGCCCTCTCCTTTTAAAGGCAGGAATTTTTATTTATTACCTGTGTTTAGTATGTAAACGTGAAATAAACCAGTGGATTCTTAAATGGACACAAACTTTCTTTTGGATTGTGTCTGAATTTTTGCTCCACAACAATCTTTATTTTATGTTTAATCATTTAAATTTGAAGGGGGGAGGAGAAGATAATTCAATCAGCTATAGGTTGTCTGTTGTAAGGTATGCATTGTGTTCATCTCTAATGGATTTAGATAAAGATAGTCATGTAGCTGCTTTGAATTCTGAAGTTTTACACAGTGAAATGTTTACAGATAATAGAACAGTTTAGATTGAGATTGCCTTGTAATGTGATTTTTTTTTCTTTTCCTTTTTGAATCTAGTTTTGTGATCACTGTCAAATACACTCAACTTTGGATATATCAGATTTTTACATTTCGATAGCCCACCCTCCCCCCACCTGGTTTTTAGTACCTACAGTGGAAGCATCATTAGCCAATAGCATGTGATATTTTGCTAGTAATCAAGATACTTTGTCTTATATATCATTCTAAAGTGTCTTAATACATTAAGGTCAGTGATTTGATATAATGAAAGGTTTTTTTTTTATAATGTCTGTGCATTTTTTAAACACAAGGATAATGAAAGACTAGTTTTTCGTTAGATTATTGGGAGTAAGTTGAGGTTTGGCAATTTTGGTTCAAGTAATAAACCATTCTACCAGATTTTTAATAAATGTTTATAACTATTTACTCTTTGGCGGGAGGAGCTTTGTCCTTACTGGCAAAAATTGAAAGACTCTTAATTTTTCAGATCAACCAGATGCTAAGAAAGTTGCTCCTCAGAATGACTGTAAGTATTAATTTAAACTGGGTTTTAAAAGTACCTGAATTTTAATATTGAGGGCTTATTTCTATTTTTAGTGAGTTTTTTTGAAATTTGATTGGTCTTTTAGAATGTGAAGCCTGAATTCCCTTGTAAATATATGCCTTTCCTTTATTTATATTTTATTCCTTTTAGCAGTCCTCATGGCCAGGCATATATAAAGATTGATTTCTAGGCTATTATAAATGTCATTTAACTGTTCTATTTCTTAATCTATGCTTGTATCACTTGGATAAGGAAAGTTTTGTGCTTTTTGTTAATATATTTGCCCTTTCACTGTCTTTCTCATCAATTGTCAATGTTGATTGAAATCATCTACATAAAATTGTATTCTCTCCAGAATGTTCTTGCATCAGGGGAAGTTTAGAATGTCTGATTTGATTGTTGTTAAATATATAAGTAAAAGTAAATTTTGAATTTTTATTTAATTTTTTGATAGCTTTTGGAACACAGTTACCACCAATGCATCAGCAACAAAGGTATAGTCAAAAGCTTTTTTAAAAGTACTTTGCAAGTGTGAATTGAACTGTATATACAAACATAAGTTAATGTTTAGTGAATATATGTCAATGTATTTTTTTGCATATGTAGTTTATTTCCTTCTATTGGGAAGACGACACAGAGGGATGGGGTCTTTTGTTTGTTTTGTTTGTTGAGAGAGATCCATTTGAGATTTGGCAAAACAGGTGGAATAGATTACATTTTAGAAGAGCTAAGGTGAATTAAAGTGACATTTCCTGAACTCTTCATCCTAACTCCTTTGCCATTCATGCCTTTAGACTATTCAGTTCACCATCTCTTCCTCATTTAATAGGTATCACTTTATTTAAGATTCTTAATTTAACTATACTACACAAAGAATAAGACCATATTTTGCCAAAATTATGTGCTTGGAACCTTAGTTTAAGCCATTAGGAAGCATTATACTTAAATTTAGATTACCTTTTATATATAAACATTATCTTTTCTTGAAGGAAATTTTTAGTTACTCTTATTTCTTAGCAGATCTGTAATGACAGAAGAATACAAAGTTCCAGATGGAATGGTTGGATTTAGTAAGTAACTTATATTTAAGTTTTGAAAACATGAAGCATACTTTGTATTCTTTCGGCAAATAATTTATTTTTATTTTTAACTAGTAATTGGGAGAGGAGGTGAACAGATCTCACGCATACAGCAAGAATCTGGATGCAAAATACAGATAGCTCCTGGTAATTATTTTCTTGGTATTTTCAAAGTGACTAGAAAATGTGTATTATTTTTAAGCTGCTAGTTATAATGATGCAACTTGTTACTATTTTCTTGACCTAAAATTTTATTTTATTTGTAGACAGTGGTGGCCTTCCAGAAAGGTCTTGTATGTTAACTGGAACACCTGAATCTGTCCAGTAAGTATGAAAATCTTAAGTCTACTTAGAGTAATAACATGAAGACTCTGAACTTTGTCTTTGCTCTTAAACTGCTTCAACACCATTGTCTTCCTCTCCCCTTTCCTGAAATTTAACTCTTCAAAATTTATACCTCATGTCTTTCTTGATTAGGGTTCACTCTCTGAGCCATGGAACACAGAAAATGACTAAAACCAGTTTTGTATCTACTGCAATCTCTACTTTGGGGCCTGGAGAAAAATACATACAACCACACTGACTGGTGTTACATAAAACTCATAACCATTAAGCTCAACTCAAGTAGATCCACTGCCCATTTCAAATCTTCAGCATCAAACCCCTTCTTTCCCACCGAAGTTCATTTAGCAAGAACATAGAAACAAAATATTAGGAAGTTTTCTACCTCATTTTTCCACTAAAACTTTAACAGTCTTCATTTCTACTCTATATGCACAGTACTCAGATACAGATCTTGCTTATCCTTACAATTCAACTGACTTTCTCCTACATCAGTAGTTTTTTCCTTTTTTAAGGTAATTTCTAATAACAGGTTGAAAGTCTATCCATCTTAACAAAACATCTTTGAAGCCTCACATTATATTTATCTGATTAGCAAAGGTCCCTTAAGAGTTGCTATGCTTAGGTTATCATTTATTCATTTTCATTTTCTCTTGAACTCATCATTCCAACCATTCTGCTGAAATTTCGTTTTTCCAGCATTACAGTGTGCCACCACATCCTTCAGCCTGTCAGCAGTATTTGACACAGTGAACCTCCTTGAAATACTAGATTTATTTGATTTTTGAGGCACCAACTTATCTGCTTTTTCTTAGTGGTTCTGCTTTGTCTTCTAGGCCTTAAAACATGGAAATGCCCTAAAAAATATATCAATGCATGCTCAATAGATGACTTCATTTAGTCTTTTAAATTACATGTGATAAATGAGTTTATATGCCATGAGTTTTATATTTTCCAACATTTTCAGTCCTTTTTCTAAATTATGTCTTCATTCTTTTTTGGTCAATGGATCTTTATTTTATTTATTGATAAGTGGTGCTGAGAATCGAATGTGTAATTCTTACACATTCTAGGCAAGTGCTCTGCCACTGAGCCAGAGCCACAGCCCCAACCCCAACATGTCTTCATTCTTGAGGCCTCCTTTATCTGTTTTGTATGTACATGTGCACATGCTTACATTGTTTTTGTCCTGCTTTGATTTTCTTTATAGCACCTAAGAAATGATGTTATTTATTTGATGTATGCTATTTTTATGGATTTAAATGAAGTAAAGTCAGATTAAGTGAGCAGAATTGTGATTTTAAAGTGTAAATGGGCTGGGATGTATCTCAGTTTAGAGCTTCTGCTTTAATATGCCTTAGGCCTTTGGTTTAATCCCCAGCACCAAAGGAAATTCAGTAATTTAATTTTTTGAGGAATCAGCTAAATTCTGAGATAACTTTAGAATTTGAGCACTTCTTGAAAACTTTTGGACTGTTATCAAAAATAAGTCATATATCTAGAAATTTATTACATAGTGGTGACCCACTTGTAATTCCAGCCATGCAAACGGCTGAGGCAGAAACACTGGTTGCAAATTCAAGGCCAAACTGGGTACCTTAATGAAACAAAAATGGCCAGTTAGGGATGTAGCTCAGTAGTAGAGTCTTACCCAGGTGAAGGAAGTAAACAAAGAATCTAAGTTTTATTGCCAAGTCTCAATCTTGGCTCTTGGGCATTTTATAATTAAAAGTATAGTAAGTAACTTGAAGCATCTATTAGAATAGGATTACTTGATATATGATGTCTCTTTTTGGGTAAGCTTGGGTATGCTAAACTTCATTATTTTATATGAATTTAACAGATCGGCAAAACGGTTACTAGATCAGATTGTTGAAAAAGGAAGACCAGCTCCTGGATTTCATCATGGTGATGGACCTGGAAATGCGGTTCAAGAAATCATGATTCCAGCTAGCAAGGCAGGATTAGTTATTGGAAAGGGAGGAGAGACTATTAAACAACTTCAGGTATGATTATATTGTAAAATGTTAAAGCTTTTAATCTATTTTGAAGCTAGTTTTTTTTTTTTCCTTTTCCTTTCCCCTTTTATTGACTCATAGAATTTTTATTATTTTAATAGGAACGGGCTGGAGTTAAAATGGTTATGATTCAAGATGGGCCTCAGAACACTGGTGCTGATAAGCCTCTTAGGATTACAGGCGACCCATACAAAGTTCAAGTAAACTTCACTTTATCCTTTATTAAGGGGTCGGATGGGTTTAGACACATGAAGAATTAAAATGTTTTAAGACCGGCTTTTTAAGTCATCTATGTTTTTCTACTTTAGCAAGCCAAGGAAATGGTGTTAGAATTAATTCGTGATCAAGGTGGTTTCAGAGAAGTTCGAAATGAGTACGGGTCAAGAATAGGAGGAAATGAAGGGATTGATGTAAGTAAAGAAACCAATCAGAAATGGTTGTATGGTAATATATAAATATAGTAGTGTTTTTCCTGTTTGGGGTTAGATAGCCTTCTTTAACATTTTATCCCTTTTTTACTTTAAACTTTACCAGACTGTGTTCTGTATCTTATTACTGTACTGGATATATATTTGACATATATCGTGTTGTGATTTGATGCAGATTAATTCTGGGGAAATTTCTTTTTATATGTATACTTTGTTTTCTTTACATAAGGTTCCGATTCCAAGATTTGCTGTTGGCATTGTAATAGGAAGAAATGGAGAGATGATCAAAAAAATACAGAATGATGCTGGTGTTCGAATTCAGTTTAAGCCAGGTGAGTACATATATTGAATTTTTTAAGTATTGGTAACAGCTAGTTTGGGGGGGGGGGGGTTGGTGTTTTTTTGGTGATGCTAGGGATTGAACCCAGGGCCTTGTGCATGCAAGGAACAGCTAGTTTTGACATGCATTTAATGTTTAATTTCAATTTGTTTCAAAGATGATGGAACAACACCTGATAGAATAGCACAAATAACAGGACCCCCAGACCGATGTCAACATGCTGCAGAAATTATTACAGACCTTCTTCGAAGTGTTCAGGTTTGATAGAAAGTTAATATTTCATTTTGTTTGCATTGGAGAAGTATTTTCCTTTATATCTGAAAGTGCCCCTTATATTTTGTGTTATAGTCCACTTGATATTACTTTATTAATCACTAGAAAGTGTAAACTGCTTTAAGGGAGTAACCTCTTGGAGCAGAATAAGTATCCTCCCTTAATTCACCCAGTATAAAAAAAAGTTATTGTTTTTGTCAAATTATTTCTGAACCGGTCTCTAAATTTCTGGTTTGATAATAGAGAGTTGGAGAAAATAATTTTGTCATAGAAAAAGAATGTTCATTTCTATGCTGACTTCTTGTCTTTTCCCTCCTTAGGCTGGTAATCCTGGTGGACCTGGACCTGGTGGTCGAGGAAGAGGTAGAGGTCAAGGCAACTGGAACATGGGACCACCTGGTGGACTACAGGAATTTAATTTCATTGTGCCAACCGGGAAGACTGGATTAATAATAGGAAAAGGCAATGTATTAAAATTTTTTTAATATTTAACACACAACAGTTTTTCTGGATAGTATTTCTCATGCTTTTGTAAACAGGTAGCAATAATTTTTCTCTTTGGCTAAATTTTAATAAAATTTCAATAAAATATGTTTATATTAATGTAATAATAAAACAAATGAAGTATTTTATGTATACTTACAGAAAAAGAGTAGGATTTGATATTAATTGGCTCCTAGAGAGAGGGGGACCAGAAACTTATTGGTATAAGAAACTTGACTCATAGAGTGGTTTGGGGATATAGCCCAAACTCTCTTAGTAGAGTGCTTGCCTCGCGTGCATAAGGTCTTAGGTTCAATCCCTGGCACCACCACCCCCCAATTTTTTTTTTCCACAAAAAAAGTGGTTTGAGTGGGTTTCTTTCTTAGTTTACTTTGTTTTTTCCTGAACCACATATTGTTAAAAAGTTTTATGTGGGGCTGGGATTGTGGCTCAGAGATAGAGCTCTAGCCTAACATGCATGAGGTACTGGGTTTGATCCTCAGCACCACGTAAATGTAAAATAAAGATATTGTGTTCACCCATAACTAATAAATAATAATTTTTTTAAAAGTTTTATGTTTAGAAATATGTTAGTTTTTTTGCATTGGTAAGTTATAATACACATTAAAGAGTGTGTAATTTTAAGTGAACTTTAATACAGTTTTAAAACATGAAATGCTTCATGTAATTGAAATGTAGAATAAATGAAAATCCTACTAGAATATTGTCAGGATAGTGCCCCCAAAATTTTTATGGCTATTTAATAGTGACCATTTTGTTTTGAATAGTATGTTTTATATCCTTTGAACCTAAAATTAATATCTTTTGATTTTAGGAGGTGAGACCATAAAAAGCATAAGCCAACAGTCTGGTGCAAGAATAGAACTTCAGAGAAATCCTCCACCTAATGCAGACCCTAATATGAAATTATTTACAATTCGTGGCACTCCACAGCAAATAGACTATGCTCGGCAACTCATAGAAGAAAAGATTGGTGTGAGTATGCTTTAAATTTCTAATTTATGTAAAGCATTAATTCAGATGCATCATAAGAAAGTGTACCATTATACTAATTATACTAAAGTATAGGTTTCTTAATAGAAGGCGTCTGGCAATGGAAATAATTAATAAAATATACAGTTAAAGGTGCTTACCAACCACCTTACAGTTGAGTGTACTCAGATAAGAGATGTATTAGCTACAGATACAGTGTTAGTTTTGGTGAAAAGTTGTGAAACATAGCTGAAGGGAGTTCGTAATGAAAATAAAGTGTTTATAAAGATCCTAAGTATATACCCATGCCTGGTGAGGCAAAAAAAGATAAATTCAGTGGATCTCCCACTTCATAACACAAGGTATAAATTCTGGGTTTTGGATTGGATCGCAATCATACAGGTTTTAGAATGAAGACTATTTGTATTTTTTTAATAAGTTCTATGGTATGGATAAGTGTATTCGTTCTAAAAATGAATAGTTCTGGACTCAGTAATAACAGAGGTTTAATGCCAAAGCAGAAAATGAATAGCACATTATAATTTTTTATTTTACTAACCTAGCAAGTGTGGGTCAAGATTTCTGTTGGATTCATGGAGAAATAGACACTTAGAGAACCTTTTTTGTATAATCAGTTTTTAAATTTTTTTAAGTTATAAAACTGATTATGACTTAACTACATGGATTAAAAATCCCGTGACACATTAACTGTGTGGCCTGAAGAAATTATTCTGTGCCTCAGTTTCCTCCTATAAAATGAAGATAACAGTACCTAGTTCATAGACATGAAGAGATTAAAAATGAGTATGCTTCACTTAAAAATGCCTAGAACTTTGCCCTGTAAAATGTTTCCTTTTTTCTTTCTGTTAACTATTAATTGATGTGAGGGATGATGGCAATTAGAGGCAAGTTAATAAGGGGCTTAAAAGGTCATGAAACTGTTTCCCTGTTTCTTAGTGAGAAAGTTAACTGAAGTAAATTAATACATGTCCAAAAAGTCTCATTTCTTGTTTTTTGTTTTTATATTTTAGTTGTAGCTGGATATAATACCTTTATTTTGTTTTTGTTTATTTCTTTTTATGCTGGGGATCGAACCCGTGGCCTCACATATGCTAGGCAAGCTCTCTACCACTGAGCTACAACCCCAGCCCATGATGAGTTGGTATTAACTGAGAAAGGAGGGTTTTAGGCATTTAAATCAAATGTCTTTCCAAGTTGACTTGTCAAAAAAAGAAATAAGTGGGCTGGGTTGTGGTTCAGTGGTAGAGCGCTTGCCTATCATGTGTGAGGGACTGGGTTCAATTCTCAGCACCACATATAAATAAAGGTCCGTCAGCATCTAAAAAAAATTTTTTAAAGGGGAAGAAATTGGCTAAACTTTAATTATTATCTGGCACAATATGGATATAAAAATTCTGATTTATCAATTGTAAGTGGAATTTTCCTGCTATTTAGAAATGATATTTAAGAAGGAAAAAAGAATTATTGTTCTAAATGGGATTCCAGGTACAGAAATAAAAAGGTTATGTGGCAGATTTTAGTTTGAGAGAGAATTAGTAAACTTCATGTAATTTTATTCACATTATAGAATTTAAACATTTGGGGGGGGGTATATCTCATCAGGATGGTTGTTGATTTAGGGGAGTAAAGATAGAGTAAATGCAGAAAAAAATGTGAATAATTATCTGAGAAGTGTTTGTGATTAATATGGTAAATCAAGTTGCAATGGAGATACAGAACTATCTCAAAAGAATTGATTAGAAACTATATCAGTTCTTGAATTCATTTGTTAGTGCTATTTTTGTGAATTATGTCTCGATATGACAAGTACAAATATTTTGCAATAAGAATGAAGAAAGGAATAAAACTAAAATTTGTTACTGGTATATATAAGAGGACAGAACTGTAAGATTATTTGGCCTTTGTGTTATTTTGACCATCACTCTTTTTCTGAATGTTTTGTGTTATCTTGGTTTTATTTTGCAGGGCCCAGTAAATCCTTTAGGGCCCCCTGTACCCCATGGGCCCCATGGTGTCCCAGGCCCCCATGGGCCTCCTGGGCCTCCAGGGCCTGGAACTCCAATGGGACCATACAACCCTGCACCTTATAATCCTGGACCACCTGGCCCAGCTCCTCAGTAAGTACTACATTTGGTTCTGGACTTTTTCATAAAGATTTTAAGTTTTGGTAAATTGTATTTTCATATTGATTTTCTTTTCAGTGGTCCTCCAGCCCCATATGCTCCTCAGGGGTGGGGAAATGCATATCCACATTGGCAGCAACAGGCTCCTCCTGATCCAGGTAAAGGATAACATTATTTTTGTGTTATCTGTATCTGTCTACTATCCCTTGTTATATTAAGTTTTCTGTTTGACTTCACATTTGCATGCATTGTGTTCACTCTTTACAGAATATTAGGCATTGCTTCTACCACAGTGTATAAGACTGAAATGATTTCCGCTTTCATGAAACTTTTTGGGCTTTCTCTACTTCTAAATTGATAAGAGTGCTAACAGCCAAAAGCTACACAGAAAGAAATACAGTGGCTTTGATTTTAGATACCAGTGTATCAAATGTTTATGGTGTGTTAATTGTAATTTGTCCACAAAAAAATTTTTTTAAATTCCTGTTTATAAGATTATTTAAGGGTCTAATAAAGTGTTAAATACTTGAGCTTTCACTTCCCAGTTCTCAAATAAGCTTACATGAGCTGTCTGTGTTAGTATTCATGATAGGACAACTTAACATAATAATTGCATGCTGGAACTCTAATTATACTTATTTTCTCATTCAAATCTGGATTTTTTTTTAATATGCATTCTAGTCTCTTGATTTTGCCATACCATATAGTTTGCATTTCATATTGGGCAAATAGGCATTCTTCAAAACCACATGTCATTTATAAATGATTTTTTTTTTTTTTTTAACTGCTCTACCTCCTTTTTGAACATTTTCCACTGGAGTAGTTTAAGAGAATGTATCCTGAATTATGGATTTCTTTATGCACAATGTATATTTATTGAAAGAAAAAAATTAACACAATTTATTAAAATGAAATTATTTAATTAAATTTGGTTAAGTATTTTTGTATTTAAATGTGCTCCCTTGTTATAAAATACCTTCATTTTATAGGAAGTTTGCTCTGTGGAATCTGATGACATGACAGTCACCAAAACCACAGTTTCTACTCACTTAAGGAACAAATTCACTTCTAGCATCTGGTTATACAAAGTTGAGTTTGCACAAATGTCCCAAAGCTAAAGAATGTACTCCTAGTGTAAGCAGCACTGTGATTGAAGGATTTACGGGGTACATACAGGTGTAGCATAAAAAAATTATTTGCTCTAGAACAGTCATAGTCCATCTTTTAAAAATTAAAAGCATTTTCTTTGGAACCTATTTGGAATGGTGTGATTACCAAGGAACAAGTCAAGAGTTTGAGCAGATTAAGGGGCACATTTATATATTTTGTCACTGCGTTTCAGGATTATACCTATGAGCACTGTTTTGGGTGAGTAGCATGATTAAAAAAAACAATAGGAGTGAAAAGTGATCTTTGTATCATTGTCTGTTTCCCACATGGAGTAGTAATGAAGTCCACTATAAATATACTATAAGCCCTAATCAGTGAATATGGCTTCCAGCATTGCTTTTGGTACATAAGTAACCCATTTAGCTAAAAGGTGACAGCTAGTTGGCTCACCTCAGGTTTATTAGTTGTTCCTGAGTCTCTGGATTAGATGTTGCTTTTATTAGACTTATAGTACTGTAATATTTTACTGTCAGTATTCTGTAAAATGATCTGTCAACATTTGTGTAGTGGTCGAGAACTTGGACTACAGGATTAAACAAATCTAGAACAGTACTAGTTCTGAAACTTAATGATTGTGGGACATTGAGGAAGCTTTTGAACCCCTCTAAACCCTTTTTCTTACCTACAAAATGATGATAAATGAATGGATGTTATGTTGAATGAATAGTTAGTTTTCAGTACATATTAGATACAGTAACTGTGAGACTGGTTTTCTTTTTATGGTTTACACATGAAGAAGTGTAAGTGTTGCTTGTTAAAGTTTGTTTTATCTGCCTGGCGCTGAGGTGGGAGGATCACTTGAACCCAGGAGTTCGAGACCAACCTGGGCAACTGAACAAGAACCCAGCTCAGAAAAAAAAAGTTTGTTCTATCTTAATTTCTCTATCCAGATATTGTATCAAGTAAAATATTTATATTTATTAGTAGGCATGCAGATAATTACAGTATTCACATATCAAAGTGTGGTACATTGAGCACTTGGGAAAGATTTGGGGGGTGACTAATACAGTATGTTATAATTTTCTTTTTCTAGAAATACTGCCCCTTTTTTCTCAAGTTCCACAGTTGAGAATTGCTGCTGCTTTGGAATAAAGGCTGAACAGATTACTTGTGGATATAGACTCTGGCTAAGGAAATATATTATTATAGATATAAAATAATAAAAAGTATTTATATAACATTTTTAATTTATTACAAAGCACAGAATCAATAAGAGGACTTCTGTTGGCTGACCAAAAGGTTTCAGACTTCACATCACATATCAGTTGATTTATGAGAGGTGAATGAAGATGAGCCAAGTGCAGAGGAGACTTAGGACAAAAGGCCCAATCATGGTGACTTTAGAAAAGTACAAACAATTTGTTGTGGCTAGAACTTGGGTATTAGAGAGGTATTGACAAAAGAGAGATACAGGGCTAGAATAAGAAAGATAGCTAGATTTGTATCATCAAACATGTTGTTGAATGTTGTGCTGTGCTTAAAAGCTTTGAGCATCCTAAAGATTCTAGAGAATGAATACATTTCCATTAGGGCAGTAACATCAAGTTTATGATACCTCCTGTGAAATAGAATGAAATGTGGTTACTCTGTTTCTAAGATTTCTATTTCCTCCTGGAAAACAGGGCAAGACATGAGTCATAGTTCTAAAATAATTGCTTCCTTCTTATACAAATTGCCCCTAGAAATCTTTTTTCCTTTAATCATTTTCCAGATAGAACTGTTGCATTTGAGCTAAACTGGTTTAGAAGAACAAGGGCACAAGATAGTTTTAGATAAAGCATTGGGTTTGAAGCATTGGATCCAAGTTCATGTCTCAATTCTGCTGCTCAAGTAATTTTGTAACCTTGAAAGTCAATCACTGAGTCTCAATTTTCTATAATAGAAGCTAACAAAAATATTAGAAAATTTGAAAGTTTCCATTTACTCTTTATTGTTGATTGAGGGGTTTATTTGTAAGAAAGCTGCATTTATGTAAGAGAGTAAAGAGATGATGGACTTTGGATATAAACCTTGAACCTTGTGTTTATTCCAGCTAAGGCAGGAACGGATCCAAATTCAGCAGCTTGGGCTGCTTATTATGCTCACTATTACCAACAGCAAGCACAGCCACCACCTGCAGCTCCTGCAGGTGCACCAACTACAACCCAGACTAATGGACAAGGTAACTATGGTAACTAAACAATTTATTTTGTATTTAAAAGCCAAAACATTCAAAATTATATATGAAGTGTATCACTGTATAATACGTAACGTTTCTAACATTAAATTCAGTTATAACTTCAGTGCTATAGATTTTGCATTCTTAAATTAAGTTACTTTGAAATAATTTGAAACTTTTCATAAGAACAAAATCAGGAACACACAGATAGCCAAGTTGTTGTTTTATCTCCACCTACTCCATTACCCTCTCATATATGTGTCCATGTTTACTGTCGTCATTTCGTTATAGAGCCCTGAAAATTAGTCTCCCAACGTTAATATATCATTACTGTCCCAATGTGCTGCCTTTATTTAGATTTCACCAATTGTCCTAATACTTTCTCTCCTGATGCAGGATCCCATTTGGTAATATAACACACTCTTCCCAATCTGAAATTGTTCCTCGTTCCTTTTAAATTTTTTTTCCCTCTGTTATATAGTAGAGTGCAGACTTGTGTTTTGTTAAAAGATTGCCAATCTAGGTCCCTTTGACCTTTTCTTTTTTGAGATGGATTCTCGCTGTATTGCCTAGGCAGGTCTTGAAAACCTGGGCTCCAGCGATCCTCCTGCCTCAGCTTCTCAAGTAACTGGGATTACAGGTGTGCACCACTATGCCTGGCCTATTCAATCTTTTCTGTTGACCATAAGGTAATGCTTACTTGACAAGAAAACTCGAGGAACTATGCAGTGATGTTTATACTTTGAACAGGAATCAAAATGTTTAAATCTTCCATATCTGGTGACAGTAAGCTTGACCATTTGGTCATATTGATTGATGTGTGTTAGGTTTTTGGGCCATGATACTACCATTTTTCTCTTAAAATTAATTAGTATTTTCTGGGGGCATTATATTGAGATTATACTGTTCTTTGTCAAACTTCTATCAAACAGCCTTCATTAATAATGTCTGCTTTTAATACTAGCATGGTGATGATAATTTTGATTTTATACTTGTACATTTATTAGTTGATATTTTATCATAAAGAGCTTTCCCTTTTTATCCTATTTAGTTCTTTATATCGATATGGGTTCCTTTTGTATTTTTTTAAATCATTTTTTATTATTTTAATAATCAGATTGTCCTAAATTGGGCCAGTCAGTAGTATCTTCAAGGTGGCTCCTGTATCCTTTTGAAGTGCCTATAATTCTTTAAACACTTTCTTATTTTCTGGCACAATGTTTATTTTATGTTTTCGGGCTCTAGCCATTTCTACAAAGGTTCCTGATTTCCTTTGGTGGAGGGCAGAGGGTATCATAAGTTAAGCTCAGGGGCAGTCTTTATCACTCAGCCACCTCCCCAAACCTTCTTTTTTAATTCTTTGAGACAGGGTTTCATAAAATTGAAGAGGCTGTCCTGGAGCTTGGAATCCTCCTGCCTTGACCTCTGGAGTCTTTGGGATTATAGCCAACACAGCACCATGCCTGGCATGATTTCCCTTTAATGAAGGATGACATTTAGAAACCAAATTGTACGCATATTGCTACTGAGGTGTCATTACATCTAGTTTTTTTCGGCAGACAAAACTAGGAAATATTTGGGCATGGTGGTACACACCTATAATCTCAGCTACTTGGGAAGTTGAGGCTGGAGGCCAGCCTAGGCAGTAAGACCTTGTCTAGGGCTATGGAGTGTAGCTCAGTTCAGTGGTACATCCTGGGTTTAAACCCTAATATCCCTCCCACCCAAAAGAAAAAAAAACAACTAGGAATAGTTCTTTAAAGTGTTTTCCCTTTTCATATTTAAAAATGGTAAGGGCTTGGGCTGTGCAGCTCAGCGGCAAAGCACCTAAGTTTAATCTATGAGTGCCCCTGAGTTTAATCTGTGATACCCCCTGCTCTCATACCTGCATGTGTGAGGCACTGGGTTCGATCCTTAGCACTGCATATAAAACTAAACAAGTAAAGGCATGCTGTCCATCTACAACTTTAAAAAATTTTTTTTCCTATATGGTGAGAATCGGGTATCCTCGATGTATTTTCTTATTTGACGTCAGTTTGCGCATATATATATATATAATAACCAGTGTTATCTGTCCAATATCTCAATCTTACACCATCTTCTGTTGTATATGTGTGTGTTTGCGCGCTTGTGTGTGTGGTGATTAAATGCAGGGCTTTGTCCTCGCAAGGCCAGCACTCCTACCACCTGGGCTATATCTCTAGCCCCATCATCTTCTGTCTTTGGCACTAGCAGGGACAACGCCACTATCACACAGCAACTCCCTTCTACCTCACTGCTCCATCATAGTCCACTGCCAATTCCTACACTCCAAGAAGCAGAAGGAAAGGCTCAAAATAGCCTTTAAAAACTTTTAATCTTACTTTTTTGTTGTTTTTCTTTAACAAGGAGATCAGCAAAATCCAGCTCCAGCTGGACAGGTTGATTATACCAAGGCTTGGGAAGAGTACTACAAGAAAATGGGTATGTTGTGTATATTTAAATATATATGTGTGTGTGTGTGTGTGTCCTTATAATTTTGATTCATTAATTATTGTAATATTGAGGGAATAATTACCAAAATTACATTATAAAATAACTGGATCTTCAGCCACTACAAATAATTCTTACATTTGGTCTGGGTTTGCAGCATAGTGGTAGAGCACTTGCCTAACATGCAAAATCATGAGTTCAATCCCCAGCACCACACAAACAAAAATAAATCTTAAAATCTGTAGTTATTAACAAGGAAATGCATTTGTTAATCAGTTTTTATTTGTAACTGGAATTTTTCTCACTGGCATATATGACTTTGAATATTGCTGAACTTTTGTCAAAGGCCAGTTAACCTTTATAACTAGCATAAATGATATGAAGTTATATTTCTGAGCACCAAGCAGAAGTTGGTTGTGTGTGCTATCATTTTTGCTGCAAAATAGCAGGTAAGGTCTGAGGAAGTTCAGGGAAGAATACTTGATTAGCATGTACAAGGTCCTAGGTTTGATCCCAGCACCACCACCCAATAAACAGTAAACCAGGTAAGAAGTAACCTACAGAGAAGGGAATTACTTAAATAACACTGGTATGTATGAAAAAGGGAAAATAAGTCACCTAGAAAAAAACTTTTTCCTTCAATAACTATAGCTTACATAAAGCCATATGCCTAGCATAGTGGTACATATTGAGAGTGCATTTAGAGCATAGGAGCTAGGAGACCTGATCTAAAAGGATACGATTGTTAGTCAAATGAAATGATATATTTGAAAAATCAAACTGCCATGCAAAGGAAAAGAGCTTTCTCTTCACTAACAGTTCACTTGTACAGATTGAGATAGAATCTGAATTTTACTTCACAAGTCCCAAACCTATTTCACAAATTTTATGTTTTTAGGGACCATTTAGAACCTGGTACTATACTTCTAGACTGTTGTTTTTCAGATGCTTTGGCTTATAATTCTTTTTAAAGTAACATACCATTACCACAGTCAGTTATCAAAAATGAAAGTCACAAATGAAAGCTAAACAGATAAATTTGCCCATCCTTCACTGGCACAGAAAAAGGTAGAATTTTGTTGTAAGATAGTCTACTTGTGGTTTTAAGTATAAATTTCAGTGTTTTCTAAAGATTTCTGCAAAGCTAATTCTTGGTTAGTTGTTTGGTTTGGTTTTGTGGTACTAGGGATTGAATGTAGGCCCTTATGCTGGCTAGGCAAGCCCTCTACCATTGAGCTACCTATCCAGCCCTTTTGAAAATTTTTTTGTTTTTGAGGCAGGGTCTCAGTATATTGCCAATTAACCTCAAATTTACAGTCCTCTGTTTGCTTCAGCCCCAAAGTCAGTGAGATTAAAGATGTAGGCCACCAGGCTTGGCTGATTGCTGTTTAAGGAAGATTAATTTTTCCAGTTACAATGACCTTGAAAAGAGTGTCATGCTGTGTATCATTCCTAAGGATTTCTCAGATTTATTAATTTTGTTTTTGTGACCTAGCTTAGCTTAGACACATCTACAGCAACTGCATTAAGAAGTTGTTTAACTTTAATCCTAAATAATATACTCTTCTTAGTGTGACCACATAATTTATTATGTGAATGGGCATGCTGTGAATAATCATGCCCTGGCAACACAGTGGTTAGGACCTATATCCACCTTAAATTTAATATAATAACTTTATCATTTTAAAGAATTAAGCATGTTGAGGTTAAAATACATTAGTTCAAACTTCTTTTTTCACACCATGCCAGACATGTTCCTATATTGTTACCAAGTGGGTAAAAACAAAGACCTTTTAATGACTTGGTAATTATTGGGGGATGAGTTTGGCTTCTGTGCTTTATTATATCCTACTGCTTCTTGGCAACACAACCGCTAAAAAGTTTTCTGTTGAGTTGTTTTATATTTTACATGCCCAAAGTGAGTACTTTGATTTCTGATTATTACTATAAAAGTGTAGGCATTTTAACTTGCCTTTGTTGTAATTTTTCATTTACTACTGTTTCCCTGCCAGCCTTTTTTTAAAATCATCGTTCTGTAGATATTATGTTAGATTGTATAGACTGGTTGGGCATTTGCCTCTCATGTAATTGTTTTGGGTTGTGTTAGGGATTGAATCCAGGTTGGGCTGTAATACTGTGCCACAACCCTCAGCCCCTTCATATGTGTCTCCCCACCTTTTTTTTTTTTTTTTTTTTTTTGGTACCCAGGATTGAACCACAGGCACTTAAGTCACTGAGCCATATGTCTTATTTAGAGACAAGGTTACACTGAGTTACTTAGGGCCTCTCTGAGTTGCTCAGGCCAACCTTAAACTCAGCCTCCCAAGCCACTGTGTGTAACACTTCGCCCATTTAATGTACTTTTTAAAGAAATTAAGACTAGATAATTTAGTTGCATGTTTAATGAACATATTTTTATTATATGATAGGGATGTCAATTTATTTTTTCCTATAACAGTTTTTTTTTGTAAATGACCTTTGCTTAACTACTCTGATTTCTTCTAGGTATAATCCTCAGGCTCTTTTTAGGGTATCCACAAATAAGAGACTTTAAATATAGTTCAGTCATCAAGTATCATAAATGGCAGGAGGAAAAGGAATGATAATATTGGGAGATAAAAATCTTTACTCACAACCCACTTCCTTGTTAACCCTTCAGTTGGTCTAGATTTTCCAAGACTTCAGATTTCCTAGTTCCCTTGATTTCCCATCCAGTACTCTTTACCAAACTAGGCAGGCTATGACATTGGAGTTTTTTCCCCCAAAGAAACTCAGGTGATTAAATTCTTAAAAATGAGATTCTAGAGAGTTTAACTAATTAGCAAATACTCCATAAGAGAACAAATAAGGTTTCAAACTAGAGAGATAATTTCTGTTTTGGAGCAGGGTAAGTGAAATCATTTTGGGAAAAGTTTGACTTAAGAAAGGCCCTTCTGGGGCTGAGGCTATAGCTCAGTGGCAAAGTGCTTGTCTCGTATGTTTGAGGCACTGGATTCAATCCTCAGCACCACATAAAAATAAATATACTGTGAGTTCATCTACAACTAAATAAATATTTTTAAAAAAAATAGAAAAGCCCTTCTGATGTTAAGCACTGATATGATGGACTCAGAACACTAGCCATCTGGTATCATAAGCCTGAAGAAGGAGCAAGAGGAATTGTGGGAGGATATATGGAGAAATAATTGAGTGCTACACACTGTTCAAGGAATAGTGATTCTTCGACTATAGTAGAAAGTTGTTACCCATAAAAAGAAACGGAAGTACTGGAGGTAGAGAGCCAAGTCTTAAGTACATTAAATAGGAAGAGTTCTTTTGTCTTCTTAACTTGGCAAAATGAGTAACATTTGGCCTTTGGACGGGAAAGGTGAAATGAGTTTTTCTTTCCTTTTAGTTGTAGATGGACATAATACCTTTTATTTTCTTCATTTTTACATGGTTCTGAGGATCAAAAGCAATGCCTCACATGTGCTAGGCAAGTACTCTACCACTGAGCCACAACCCCAGCCCAAATAGTTTTTTTTTTTTTTTAACGTATGTTTCAGATTGAAATGTAAAATGTTGACAACTTAACAAATATTTTTCTTTGAGTCTAACACCTTACTTCTAGTTTTTCATCAGATACTTGGGTTTGGGGGGGGGTGTTAGGGAATATTTGAGTCTAATGAGTTTTTTCTGCACATGTCTGTTTAACATCTTGTTATGAACTGGGGATATAGCTCAGTTGGTAGAGTGCTTGCCTCACATGCACTAAGGCCCTGGGTTCAATCCCCAGCACCATAAATAAATAAGCAAGCAAGCAACCTAAGCATATCTTACAATGAAGTTTTGTTCATTTTATAAACTTGTAAGTGGGAATTATTGCTCTCTTAACAAGGTTTGTTTCCAAGGATGAAAGAGATGTGTTTTTATTGCCTTTACTACCTGGTATTTGTTTTGCAAATATTGAAACTTGTTTGACTTGTCTCCTTATAAAGGTCAAAATGTTAAACTCGCTTTTGGAAAAAGTTATTTATGGAAGAAAAAGAAATATTGAGAATTTTTTGTAGTAAATTTTTCTCTGTTGCCCAAAGAAAGGGTTTTTATTCATTTTTAAGGTTAATGGTTATAACTTAAAATTTTATTCATTCAGTGGCTTTTTAATTGTTACAATTTTATAATGGTGGCTACTACTTTCTTAAACTACATAAAGTTGCCTTTTTGGAAACATCCAGCAAACATAAAAATAGCTTCCTATATAATGCTCCAGTATTTTTTCTATGTAATTATGTAATAGAACCAAGTGTTCATGTGTAGGAGCTATGATTAAGAAAACATGTCCTTGTTTCTCCTTGCTGCTTGTGTGTGTGTGTGTGTGTGTGTGTGTGTGTGTGTGTGTGTGTGTGTGTGGCCTAGATGCTAAGCAGGTTTTCCACTACTGAGCTATATCCCCAGCCCTTTGTTTTCTCTGAGACAGGACCTTCCTAAGTTTCCCAGGCTGACCTCCTGTGATCCTCCTGCCTCAGCCTCCCAAGTACCTGGGATTACAGGCACACACCACTGCCCAGCTGTGTTTTCTATTTTGAAAATTTCCCACTTTCAGAAAATTGAGGCGGTGGGGGGTACAGCAAATATCCAGTTTCACCATTTTTAAAAAGTGATTCATATCCCTTTGTATTTAATGTTTTTTGTACATGGACAATTACAAAGTAAGTTGCAGATAATTTTTCCTCCAAATATACTCAGCAGTGTCCTTAACATGCACAATATATTTATTCAGAAAATCTTTTATAATTATATTTTCAGAGCCCATTCAGTGTCTCTTTAATCTTATAATTCAGAAAAGTCATCTTGCCTAAAGAAAGATCTGCTCCTCATGAGTATTGTGTTTCGTTGATCTAATTTTTTGTGTTATTTGCCAAGTTATTTTTAATAATTTTTGGTTGTAATTTAAACATTGAGTCTGTCATGGCCTTTAAGTGTTTTCTATAAATATTTTTTGTAATTCTCTGTTGAGGGCTTGAATTTCAAGACCAGTTGTATAACAGATGAATCCAAACAGAGAAACAACCAAAAAAATAGAGAATTTTCTCTCTTTTACCCTCTGTTTGCCATCACTACCAGGGCACCATCCAAAGGTTTACAGACTACTTAACTTGAAGTACTTTTGAAACTTATTCGGAACAGTAACAGTTTAACTCTGGAATTGATTCAAGTATTATGCCTGAATTTTTACCTTTACTTAAGGCTATGTGGATTTTGGCAAGTATTTGTTTTAATTAATAGTGATGCCTTCTAAAAATCCATGATTAACATAAGACTAAGAAAAGAGGGGTTTTGTTTTTTTTTTTCAGGGTAGTTTCAACACTAATGAATATTTAAGATAAACAGGCAGAATTCTGACCCTCTGCTTTGTCATTATAACCTGTACTTACAGTGGATATAATTTTATATTAAAATATAGGGTTAAAATATAGGGGGTTGTTTTTTAGGTCAACAAGGGCAGACACAAGATTATTCAAAGGCTTGGGAGGAATATTACAAGAAGCAAGGTATTGTTTTTGTTAGAAATGAGATTCTTCTGGGCTTTTAATTATGGTTGCAGCAACAAAGTTGTTCTGTTTTCTTAAAGGTCAAGCAGTTCCTGCTCCTACTGGGGCTCCACCAGGTGGTCAGCCAGATTATAGTGCGGCCTGGGCTGAGTACTATAGACAACAAGCAGCTTATTATGCCCAGACAAGTCCCCAGGGAATGCCACAGCATCCTCCAGCACCTCAGGTATAATAAATAAATATACTAATTTGTTGATTTCCCCCCCCTCCCCCTCCAATCATGTTTTCTGCATGTTTACTGTTTTGTCTGTTTGGGATTGTTTATCTTTTTTATTTTCATCTGGCAGACTATAACTGAAATGTTGTATATTTGGTTTTTTGTTTTGTTTGGGGGGTTTCTTGTTTTTTATTTTAAATAATTCTTTCTGGCATCTGAGTGTTGAATATTTCTACAATGCCTTTGATTTAAAAATAAATTTTCTTCCCCCCAGGGATTTGCAAATCATGCAAGAAGCCACCAACATTTATATTAACCAATTTTTCTTTCTTAAAGGATTCACTCCTGAATTAGCTCCATTTAAAGGATTTTCTTTAACTTTTTGTGTATTTCTTATGTATCTCTTCTGCACAGGGCCAATAATAAGAAGTGGACAATACAGTATTTGCTTCATTGTGTGGGGGAAAAAAACCTTTGTTAAATATATGGATGCAGACGACTTGATGAAGATCTTAATTTTGTTTTTGGTTTAAAGTAGTTTTTTTTTTTCCCTTTTTTTTCTTTTTCTTTTTCTTTTTCTTTTTTTTTTTTTTTTTTGAAAATGTACAAAATATCTATCACTACTGATAGGAGGTTAATATTTCTGTGTAGAAATGAAAATTGGTTTGTTTTTAGTGTTTAGTGTAGATGTACACATTCCAGCAAATGTATTTGCAACTATTATGTGGTCAATGCTTTGTGATATAAATGTACTTTTTCAATGTATACTTTCACTTTTAAAAATGCCTGTTTTGTGCTTTACAATAAATGATATGAAACCTCCTGTGTCGGTAAGTTGGATATGTGGGTATTTAAAGAATTCGTAATTTCTTAGCAATGATAAGATACATATACACAAATATGTAAGCTTTCCCCGTGAATTATTGAGTTTTTAAACACTGGCATGTTTTTTCCCCGTTGCAGTATAGTAGTAGATTGGAGACTTTTCCATTTATTGTATCTGGCTATTTCAGCACAAGTAATCCTGATATCTTCATTTTTTTCCCTTCTGTTTGATTAAAAACTGCATGTGTGTACAATGATCTTTTGGCATACTTCCATTGCATTAACAGTAAAATTTCCTTTTATACATGACCACTGTTTCAGACCTGTACTGCTGCTATAACAGTTAACCTTTCTGTTCTTAATTTGATATTTACTTGATTTCCAAGACTGTTTCAGCATAACTAATTTTAAACAGTTTTCAGATAGTGAATTTGAGTAGTATAATGACTTTTTTTTCATGTAAAGTAACTCTTTCGATGTATATAATATTAGTGTGTTTCTTTCTAAATTTAGGGTAGAAAAGCGAGTAGTATGCAAAAAGTATAGCTACATTGCATCTGCCATTGAAACATAATTGGGGTATGGAAACGTTCAAGTTTTTTTCTTTTTTCTCTTTTTTTATTTTTGCAGTATAGATAAGCTTTGTTTTGTAAATGCACAAGTCCAATCATTGAATCAACTTAATTTTTTTATGTACTTGAAATCATTTTATTACTCTTTAACACTCATGCTGAAGTTCTGATATTTTGTTGAAATCCATTGTTTTATTCTTTGCATATTTGTTGGCTCTTTGCATATTTATAGACTACATGCAAATACAGTCTGTCTTGCCATTGTCTGTTGAAGTGCAGGTTTGATCCAGCCAGTATAGAACTAGCTCTGTAGGGGTGAGGAGGACTGTGCTGTGTATCATCCTTGATTGTGTTCCTTCAAGGAGCATTGCACTGTAAGTACATCAGAATGACAAATTGATGAACTGCAACAGTATCTTTTTGTCAATGTTCCACATAATGCAAATGCCATATTTTGTGTGAATATTATGTTGGAATACAGTGCTAATATCTTGGAAAACTATAATTGCTTAACATAGAATAATACATAGTTCTGTTTTTTTTTTTCTAAGTGAGCTTAATGGGTAAGTATTTTTGATATGCTTTAGCTATAGCTAAAGAAAACTTGATCATTAAAAAAATTGAACAGTATTATTGGTGCTCCTAAAATATTGTTTTTTGGTTAAAATATGCATATCGTATATTAATATGAAAAACTTGAAATGTGTAAGACAGAAGTGGTTCTCAGCTTGCAAATAATAAGCAATGTAGCACTTTTAACACCATAAATATATTTTCTGTCATTGGTGGGGAGCACCATTTGTTGCTTTGAATATACTGTAAAGGAAGATGTGCAAGAACAAAATGTTGAGATTACCTGTAGGGGAAAATAGCAGTACAGTTCATTTTAGATATTTTGAAATGTTTTTGATTGTTTTATATAACCTAGAGTGATTTCCCTTACCCTTATTTAGATATGGATGTGTAGTACTAGTTTGAAGTTTAATAGTTAAGGAGTTAGTTAATCTATTATCTTTAAGATTAGGGTATTGACATGAAAATTTGAGTATTTTGCATGATTCTGTTGTGTAGATGATCTTTTAGGAAAGTGGTGCATTTATTAATTAAAACTGAAGAAATAGTTCAGTTGGATTCAGTATCATAACTCACAAATTGGAGGCTGTTGATTTTGATTCATTTAAGGTTTAAAATCTTTATTAATTGCAAACAGTGCAATTATTTATACTTCACAGTGCCTTCCCAGACCTTCCACCTTAGGTTCTGCTGCAAAAAGCACAGGTAAGCACAACCTAAGGACATATATAAATAAATATTTCAGTACATTAATGTTGTCCCTGTGAGGTTTTTGTGGTTGTGTACTCAAAAGCAATCTGCTGCTGCTACCCCAAAATGTATTTTGTTATGCTACCATTTTAGTGGAAAGTCTGTTAAGTTGTTCAAGCAACTGTACATTTCTGGGTTATGTTTTTCATTTTAATTTTTTTATTAAAACGAAAGTAATGTAGATTGCTGCTATAACTGATCTACATGCAAATCTTGCATTTTTCCCCAAAATATAAAATTGTTGCAGTTAAGAAAGGACAGTTGCATAGTTTTCAAAATTTAGGAAATCGGTTGGTCAGAAACTTCAACAGCCTTCACAGTCTGTTTATGATTGACACGACATTTTCTTTGCCCTCCAAAGCTATGGTTTCTTTATTTTCTTTTTTCTTATTCTTGAACTATAATAAATCAGTAAGAACATTATGGGACAGTTTTTATTATCATTTTTTTTCTTAGACAAGTCTGTTTTCATAACAAATGCTGAAAAGAAAAAATTATGAAATACTGGCAGTATGTTTTGATAAAAGGCATGTGCATCAGTGAAATGTTAACTGTATAGCAAATAACCTTTCATAATCTGTGTAGCAACCAATATTTTTCTGACTTATAATATTTTAATAACTGACGCTGCATTTATTTTATTTTTGCCAGTTTTAAGTGTTTGTGTGTTCTTATAGATGATTTTAACTGGTACATAATTTTGAGTTAAGATGATTGTATTAAAGCAGCATCATACCAGTTTTGTTTATTCAGTTTCTAAAATGTGCTGATCCTTTTAAAACTCCTGCTTATCTCTACATCAAAGAAAAATATTCAAAAATACTGCCTTCATTTTCACACACAGTGCTGAAGATGCTGCAAGCACCAAATCATAGCTCATAAAATCAGGTCCTGAGATAGTTACCCATAAAGAGGAATCCTTTGAGTGTATGCCATTGGTGAGCCGATGAGCATGGACCATAGAAGGGCTCAATGTAGAAGGTAAAATTGGCAAATCATAATTGAGAAATATGAAATGTATTCCCATACATAATATGGTATAGGGTGTAATGTACCTGCTTTTGATCACTTTTCATTTTAAAGTGCTGTTCACTTGATCTTAAATGTTCCATGAACTGTTAAATTTCTTAAGTTACTGCACCACATTTATGCTTTTGTGTGTTTGATAGTCAATGCTAGTTATGTTAAAATTTGATAATACAAAGGGGCTCTTGACTTTAAGAGCCTGTCAAGTTTTGGTTAGTTGTAGTTTGCATTTTTATAAAAGAAAATATAGATGAATGCTAATAGATATTGTGGCATTGTTGCTATCTCATGAGAATTTTTTAATTCATAAGCCTTCTTGATAAAATAAGCATTTTTTTAAAATGGCGCTAACCTTTCCATAATTTTGAAATAAAGGGAAAGCAGAAAAGGTGAGCCAGATGGTTTGAAATGATAATGGATCTTAGTGGTGGTAGGGAAAAAAAATGTTTAGATTGAAATTTAACTGATTGATTTGATTAGCACTTGAGCAAAAACTTGACAATGTGTTTTTAAAACATCTTAGTGTTGTGATACTTAGAATTCTATAGTTTGATGTTTTTTGTTTTTTTTTGTTTTGTTTAGAAATAAGTATAGTGTTTTAACTAATGAAAATGGTTTAATACTAAGAATAGTGATTTGATACTAGTTGTTTATTAACATTGTAAAACGTATCCTTAAACAAATATCTTTGAGGTTTATTCATAATGGCAGGTTTGGTTAGGTGTAGCAGAGTGACTTAGAAAGAAATAGGAGTATATTACTAAGTAACAGTATTTGTTTGGATGCTCTTCCAGTAGAATCTTCTACCTAAAAAGTTATCTGTTGTCTAGAATAATGTAGTAGAGTTTACTAATCAATGAGGATGTTTTACTTTTTTTTTTCTGCAAATTCTGCCTCATTTAAAAATGCTTTTTAACAATACCTAGTTAAATATAATTTGACTCTGAAAATAACCTTACGTTTTATTTGAACAGTCACTTGATTTTTCTTACCACAATAAAACTTTCGAGGGATTTTTAAATTGGTGCTTTTAAAAAGCAAATAAATCCCAGAGTTTTATTTTCTTCAGTAATACCCCTAAAGAAAACTCTTAAATGTATTTGCGAATATATATATATATATTTTTTCTTATGCATGCTCGATGCATTTTCGTCCTGAGAAAAGTGTTCTCTACAGAAACTACCCGTGTGTAAAAAGAAGATTGGCTTAAAATGGCTACTGTGATGGGAACAGTGTCTTAGGGAGATGCAGCTTGGACTTGAGGTAAATTGAATACTTTACAAACTGTGGTTTAGAGTTTGCTTTAATGACACTGTATGTAAAAGGACGTATGCTTGCTGTAATTTTGTATTCATTTTGGTCTCCTCAATAAAATAAATAAATAAATGTACTTTGAATTATAAGAGAGTACTTTGTGTCTTTTATGCATTTAATACTCAGGAAAAAGAATTTTGTCTTGACTGTCTTTAAAGGATTATTGTGGGTAAGAATTCTAATGATAAGGGTAAACATCTGCTTGTAGGAATCTTTAAACCAAGGAAAGACTTTTTTCTTTAATATACAAGTTACTTTATTATGGGTTTACATTGTAAAATAAATCTGTCTTCCAGAAAATTAAAATATAAAAACAACTTAATGACAGAACATAACTAGTTATTTACAAATAGACTAGTATTTTTAATTAAAGGCTTTCTACTCAGTCCTCTACAGTTATGTTGAAAATGTTTTCTAATTAAAACATAATTTGTTCAGACAAGATCATAATAAAATTTGCTTTAGTGGTTTGGTTATATATTACACACATCTGAAAAATATATTTAAGTATCCCTGACACTCAGAACAATGTATAGATAGTGGTTTCTTATTAGGTGTTTTCTGGTGTCTGTTTTCCATAAATTCTTTCTTAAACTTTTGTTTTTCTGCATGTTCTCCCTTTTCCATGAAAAGAATGATCTTATTCCCCCTCTTTTCAGAAAGACTCTAAAACTACAACATTCAGAATTCTGTTCCTCTAAGAAAACAAACTAACTCAAATTGATTCCTAATTAGTTGTCTCAGTCTACTTCTGACTAATTTTAGGTATAAAAGCTCACTAAAGATAATTCATGCAAAATAATGTTTACTTTTTAAAAACATAACTGCTATGAATATGGGAAATATACTACCACCCTTGTAATTAGGTTCTGATAGAATAATTGAATCAATTTCCCACTCTCATAAATATATTTTATTGACTGCTAAAATACATATTGTAGAATATGTTGATAAATCTGATATTCAATTGAAAAACAATATTCTGTAATAAGTTTGTGTTTTGAAGACTTATGAAAAGGAATTAAGAAGTCAACAGAGTGGTACTTCTGGTATCCTTTTTGGTACTGCCACAGAAAGTAGGAAGAAAGAAAGTTGTAGATAGAAAAAGTTCCAAGTTGAGAAGGTACCCTAGTAGTCATCAGCTAAAAAAGAGAAAAAGAAAAATAATTTTTTTAATAGGAAAAAACTTTTAATAGAATAAAAAGATTAAAAGATGATTAATTCTTACTTTCAATGGTAAGAATACAGGTACTAGCTGCAGAGCCTTTATTGTTGACTGCTTTACACATATACTCTCCTCCATCCTCTGGGAAAGTTTCTGGTAAGTAAAGGCAGTAAGTTTCTCCTCTTTCAATATATTGATAGTCTTCCCCATCCTGCAGTATTTCTCCTTCAAACCACCATGTGATTTCTGGTTTGGGTTCTCCTGTTACTTTAACAGTAAATCTGACTGGCTCACTATCTACAACTGAGGTGTTTTTCAGAGGCTTCTTGAACCACGGAGCTCCTGATCTGGTTTGCTCTTCATCTTCAATCATGGAGCCATTCATGATGCTACCCTCCTCCTCTTCCTCCTCTTCTCTTTTCTGTATTAAAATAAATGCATTCAGGATGGCATTTATAATATCAGTATTTTCAAAGCGGCGGTATAGTAGTAGAATTTTGAAGGTGAAAGTAAATAATGTACACTTATTAAGTACACATTATTCCAATTACTTGAAAGCTATTAAAACATTCTGTAAATTCCTCTTCATAAAATTATGGTATTTAAAAGCCTCCTTAGAAAAAATTTTTAAAAAATATGTAAGCCTAGTACCTTTTGTAGTGCTGCATCAATTTCTTTTTGTTCAAACTGCATTCGTAGAAACTTTTGTTCTTCAATTCTTCTTTGTTCTTCTTCTTCCCTTGCTTTAGCCATTTGTTCAAATCTTGCTTTCATATTCACTTTATGAGTAAATGGAGCTTCACTTTTTTTTGCAGGCTTTATATCAACATCTTCTTCCTTCAAGAAAATGGGCCAAGAGTAACAATTGCTTGTTTTCTAAAAACAAGCTGGGGTTTGGCTCAGTGGTAGAGCACCTGCCTAGCACATGAGGCACTGCATTGGATCTTTAGCACCACATAAAAATGAATAAACAAAACAAAGGTATTGTGTCTAAGACCAAAAAAAAAATTAAAATAAGAACTGAAGTGTTAATAGTTGTGTATAGGCACAAAGTGATTCACGTCATTGGTATGCATGTGCTCTCCTAGACAGGATTGTTTTACTGCCCTATAATTAAAAAAAAACTGATAGTTGGTACTGGAGGTTGAGCCTAGGGGTGCTTTACCACTGAGCTATACTCCCCCCACCCCTTTTTATTTTTTGAGTTTGGGTCTCACTAAATTGCTGAGACTGGCCTCAAACTTGCTATCCTCATGCCTCACCCTCCCAGGCCACTGGGTTTACAGGCATTTACCACCATGTTCAGCAAAGCATTCTTAATTATGATCCTGTTCTCCCAGTGTAAAGATCACACAATATCACTGGAATGCCAGCCTATTTTACCCAACCAACAATGGCTTGTTTTTGATGTTACTGAATAATACAAAAAAGGTCAGAATATAGTACTACACCTTTCACGATTAGTAAAACTTCCTTTCCCACGCAAGTCTCCCACCCTATAACAAAGAATATAATTTATGTTATTTCTTGTTTGATTTTTCCTTCTTTACCCATCTTAGGCCTGTATCCTAGAGATGAATTCCATCCAAATCCTGGTCAAATGGTAGAGAAAGGTGTTACAAGTAGAAATGGGAAACTTAAACGACAGTATATGTAGCATAAAGAAGGGATTAAGGTCAAATGTGTAGTTCATCTGTGTAAGGCTAAGTGTTGGAAGAAATGGGTATAATTAGTGATTTAAGAGCAGTATCAGTATGAGTCTAGGAAAGGGCCAATTTGATAGTGATGTCACTTGAGGGTGGTCTTAGAGTGGGGTTCAGTTAATCCATACTTTCTAAAGTACTATAGTAGTTGACTCTTGATTTCTAAGCATTTGTGGGTTTGTCTGAAAACCATTTAATAATACTGTGGGTAGTTGCTTCAGGGTACCCATAGCCAGCTAAAGAATTTGTGAAGACAGCTATATGAAAGTCTTGGTTTTATATCAGTTTAAGGTGTTGCACCCTTGTTCTAATGGGGGGAGTAGGAAGTAAAAGAAAATTGAGTAGTTTTTCTGTGTTTGAATCCAGTTGTATTATTAGGTTAAAAAGTATGTTATCAACAGGGTTTTCTATAAGTTTGAACAAGTAAAAATTTCTCATAAGCTAACTGGGAGAAAGTGAATGAACATTCACTTAAATACAATGTCATCTCTTCTTGGATCCCTGAAAAGCAAGGTTCAGGTTTCTGGGAAAAACCTGTATCCTGTTGAATGGAATGAATGCTTATCTAGGTACATTATTTATAAGGCACTGACACCTTCAGCACAGTTAAGCAATGCATTTGCCTTGGAATACTTTAATTATGAAGTCAGATAAGGCTAAGGTAGGTGTTCAGTTGGTTTAAATACCAAATGAGTGTGATACAGATGAAGTGCTTGCTACAGGAGCTGGAATGGAATTCTTTGGGGAAGTACACATGAATGAGACTTTGAAAGATGTTGAACATTTTCTAAAAGAAACTAGTCAAATGATCAGATTTGGAAAAGGGATTGCTATAACAAGGGTCCTCGCTTTTAATTGCACTCTACCAAAATTATGCTAGTAGATTTTTAAAGGCTACCGCAATGATCTTTGATTCAGAAAAGTATGATTGGAGGGACTTCCATGTCCTTTGCAGGAAACACCATTCAGAACATCCTGATGTATTGAATTCCATCCTGTCCTAATCTCACATTGAAGATCCAATAATAGCAATAAAACAAAAAGTCACCTACATTATCTTGCCTGCATATTTTGTAGGGATAGACAGGATTGCTCAGGTTTTATTCTTGCTAGCAACTCAAAGGAAGCAAGTACATGTTGATTTGACTTTATCTTCTGTGATAGATTAACTTCATACTGTTATTTTCAAATGGCTTTAATCTACTCCCTTCAGCAAAGTTAACAGTACATTAGACCTTCCCATTTACCTAAGTTTAGGACCAGTTTTTCAGACTGCCTTTACCTTATTTGAAACAATTTATTCATCTTGCCTCATCAGAATTGATTTCTCTAGCAATGTCTGGTTTTATTGGTAATCAGTGTAATATTAGGCTCCTCAGCAACCACCTTCCCTAAAAGCAATAGTTTTGTTACAAGTTTGATCTACTTTTCTCCCCTGGACTAAACTTAATGCCTTTGTACATATTTTCCAGTTCATCCATCATGATCTCAGAATTCTTTCATAAACAGTCTTTTACTGTCCTAAAAATTTGTTTATTAACATTTCCCAGAAAATAGTTGATGTAAGTTTAAAAAGGCGTTTACACTACCCATAATCTGCTTTTACAGGTTTGTAACCTGTCACCCATTATTCTATGAACCTTGCATTATAGCCCTATTTTCCATTCCCCAAATTTTATTTATAGCCTCTGTTGAGTCATTGTTTCCTCAATCTGGAGTGTCCTTACCTGCAACTTTTATGCAACCTTTACATTCGGTGTGAATGTTTGCTCAGCGCTGTTAAGCCTCTCCTAGACATCAATCCTTCCAATTTGATCCCATAACACTAAATATAAAACCTATTAAAGCACAGTCACATCTCATTTGGCTTGCACACTTTCCCTAAAACAACTCAGGGTCCCACATTAGGAGTGGTGGTTACAAATTTATTTCCCTTACCCCTACTTCATTAACCTCAAGCTTTTATTTACCAGCATTCAGTAATTGTTTGCCATCTTCACCTCTGTCTCTAAGTGATACGTGAAAAGAAATGACAAGTTTAGTCGCTAAGGTAGTACCAGTGTCTACAGCAGATCCTGAAACATCGGACACTCATTTTTAATGCCTATATCCAAGCCCACCTTTAATTTCAACATTATGTAACTAAAAGAATGTCTGGTGTTAACTCCATGTTTTAAAAATCCCTTTAGGTGGCTTTGAATCACATCCCCAACCCTTATTTTTTGAGTTTTGCTAAATTGTCTTCCCTAAGTTGTTGAGGCTGGCTTTGAACTTAGGATCCTCCTGCCTCAGCCATCTCCTGCTTGGCCATCATGCCCAGCTCACATGACATCTACATGGGCCAGGTACAGTGATGCACACCTGTAATCCCAGCAATCCAAGGCTGAGGCAGAAGGATTACAAGTTTGAGACCACACTCAACAATTTTGGCAAGACACTGAAAATAATAGAGTTGAGAATGTAGCTTAGTGTATAGCACCCCTGGGCTCAATCCCCAGTTTAAGAAAAAATACATGTTCATCTCACCTGTGCTTGCATCTTCATTGTCTTCATTCTATGCTTGCCTTGATAATTGTTATAGTTTCAGTAATTAACACATAATTTCATTCCATCCTTAAGTCTCTTCTAAAGACCCAACTTCTCATACCTGTTTGCTACTTGAATATTTGAAAATGTATTTTTAGGCATATATTTTAAATATTATAGAATTCTGGCAGGAAAAAAATCTAGATTCTATTTTAATGCACACTTATGGAAGAGGCTGAAATAGGAAGGGACATTACAGGTCAATGATTGACTCCTTATTTTATGTATGAAGATACCTCGATTTCATGTCCTCAGAATTCTAATTAAGGCTCTTCCATTGAATTATGCTGTGATTTTGGTCATATCATATGGCTTTATAGCTTCATCTATAAAACATGAATGTTAATATGAATAATCTCTGGGGTTTAACTTGAATAAACTGGGTTATACTAATTGAATTAAAACACACCAATATTTTTTAACCACTTTTGCTTAGATTAAACCAGTTGATCTCTATAGGTTTAACACTGAGAAAGGCCATTCTGAAACAATGCTAGATCTTAATGTGCTTTTGCTATTTTGTTTCCAGATTATTATATATGTCAGTGGTTAGTTGTAAGTCCTTTTTTTTTAAGTACTAAAACTTATTTCAGAGGCAGTGTTATATCTGTTAAATTCATTATCATTATTGTACCATAACTGTTAAATATAAAAGTATATACCTCGTGGAAGTTTTCTGCTTCTCGCTCTTTAATTTCAAGGTCAATTGCTCTCCTCCTTGCTCGTTCTTCTTCTATTTTTTTCTGTATTTCTTTTTCAGACAACTGCCCAATTTTTTCAAACTTGCTTTTTAGGTTTTTAGCTTGAATAGAACCACTTCTTTTTAATTTGATTAATTCTTCATATTCTCTGCTCATTCCAAAGGTTTCATTTTCTTCTTCTTCCTTCAGAAAAAATAAATTTTATATGTTGAATACCAGCAAATTATAGTTGTTCTCCCTCCTATCTGCAAGGATATGTACCAAGATGCCCAGGAGATACCTGAAGCCACAAATAGTACTGAATCCTATATGTATGGGGTTTTTTTCTTATTCATTCTTAGCAATTTCAGCAAACAAATCTTTTTCTTATTAAGTCAAAAACTTTTACTTTTTCACTTAAAGGAAGCTCTTTACAGCTTCTCTGGCATATCCAAATCATCACTACTCTTGTGTTTTGGACCCATTATTATGTAAGCAAGCACTGCTGTCATGTGATAGTCAATCTGATATTAGAGGAGACTACAAATCATATCACAAGGATTGCTGGACAATGGGATGATTCCTATTCCAGGCAGGATGGAGTGGGTCAGTGACAGATTACATTGCACTATATAGAATGTTGCAGAGTTTAAAACTTGTGAATTGCTTATTTCTGGAATTTAATGTTTTCAGATGATGACTGGCCAAAGAAAGGAAAACTTCAGACAAGATAGGGGACCTCTAGTTTGCATAATTTCTTATTTGAAATCAAAAATGAAACTTAAATTAGCTGTTTCTTCAACACAATGTCCAAATTTACTTAAAGTGGCACTATATATTTAGAAAACATTTTATTCCATGTAAAATATATTTGTCAGGGAATATAACTAAACGCCTCTAACATTCCACATTAACCTGCTAAAACTAACATATGCATGGCAAGATTAATTTTTACTAGGAATTATAAGAAGATTGTTTAGGGGAAGGCAAAAAATAGAACTGAAACAACATTGGGCTAGAAATCAGCTATGAATTTGGTTTAGGCTTTTTGCCTACTTGCTTACCCCACTGGGCATGATTTTCTTAAAAGTCCAGAGTGCCAGACTTGGTGGCACATGCCTATAATCCCAGTAACTCCAGAGGATGAGGCAGGAGGATCACAAATTTGAGACCAGCCTAAGCAATTTATAGTGAGACCCTGTCTAAAACAAAGGGCTGGGAATGTAGAACACTTGCCTAGCTTGTGCAAATCCTGGGACAATCCCATTCCCAACATTGCAAAAACAAATAACAAAACTCCTGGACATAGTAGGGTATAGTAATTTGATAGCATTAGAATGTCTGTCCATTAATTTTCCATGTATTAATAATAACTATAGCTCCATTAAATACTAAGTTCTCCTAGACTATTTTCAGCTTTCTTCATTAAATAATTGCTACTAAGTTTTGGGAGAAGTGAGAGAAAGGCTGAGGGAAAGAATTTCCTACATCATATTCATGGTATTTTAATCATAATTTCTATTTATATGGTATTTATATTCTCAGAGCTAGCTATATAATTTGCTGAGCCACAGCCAAAGCAGAGGAGTAAAGCTTCTCAAAACCTACTGCCCCAACCTGTGACAAACAGGCAACTTCCAGGAAACTACAACCTCTGTGTAGAGATTCAGTTCTTCGATCAGAAGTTGATAAGAGGATGCCACTAAGTCACCTGCCAATCATGCCATGGCATTGCCAATCAAAGACTGTGACAGTCAATGCTCACCTTACCCCTATTCAAACATGGCCTGACACATCCAGGGGCCCTCTCTTCTCTTGCCTTCTGCCACCTAAGCAACCTGACCCTCCCACACTGAGTATGACAGTAGCCAGGCACAGGGAAGGTTAGACAAACCTTGGGAAGGAGGCTTCTGAGAGCCCATTCCAGTGTGATAGGGAGACAGCAGGAAGCATGGGTAAGCCAAAGTGCCAATGCCCTAGCACACATTTCATTGTCCAATCAACACAAATTCAAAGATAAAAATTAAGATTTTTCAATATGGCAATCTTAGAGCATTGAATCATATGTAGTATTCGGAACATGGGATCCTGTGAGTACACAAGTTGCATCCCATAAAACTGGCCCTGTGTGTAATATATACATATATTTTTAAAATTAGGAGCTGTGGTACACACCAGTAATCCTAGTGGCTCAGGAGGGTGAGGCAGGAGGATCAAGAGTTCAAACCAGCCTCAGCAACAGTGAGGTGCTAAGCAACTCAGTGAATAAAATACAAAATAGGGCTGGGGATGTGGCTCAGTGGTTGAGTGCCCCTGCGTTCAATCCCTGGTACCCCACTAAAAAGACCATACTAACATATTTAACATCATCACAGTTACATTTTAGAATAATTTAGTAAAACAAAATGATTCAAATACATGCCAGTAGGGCTGGGGATGTATCTCAAAGAGAATGTTTTGTATGAGCTCCTCAATTCAATGCCCAGCATCAAAAAATAAAAATACACTTAGTGAAACTGATGGCCCTAATAGTATCCACGGTCCTGTAGTTTTTCTATTAAATTTATTAGTATGCTATTTGTTTCAAGGAAAAATAATATAAAATAATATATTAAATATAGTACTTTAGAACAACAGTTCACAATCATGGTGTACCCAGATAATTTTGAGCTATGTAGGAAAATTTTTTACTTAAGGAACTATAGTGCTTCTCTTCATCACTGTATCATATAGATAGATATAGATATACATTTAAACTAGCAAGGAGGGAGTTACAGCAGACCAAAAGTACATATAACTGCTGAAGCCTGTACCACATATATGCCCCATAGAAGTTTGTTGAGTATCCTTTATGTGAATAATATAAGGTTACTTCCTATAAGGTAATATAAGTAATATACCTAAGTATAAATAGTATATAGATGTTTCTTAAAACCTTACCTCTCCCATTTCTTGCCTTAGTTGTTCAAATTCCTGTTTCTCCATTTCTAGTTTATGCTTCCGTTCCTCCTCTGTTCGCCGTTTTTCTTCTTCCATTTTTTGTTTTAATAATTCCTCAAAATTTATTTCCAGTTTTCCCGGTATAAGAGATTCTTGAGAGAATGTTTTATATATTTCTGAGGAGTCATCATCTACTACCTATTTGAAATAATTCCTTTATTAAGTTTGCCAGAATTATATAGGCTAAAAAGGGAATATTTCTTGTAGAAATTGGGATTACTTGAATAGAAAGGTTTCACATTGAACTTGGAAAAAAAAACAAAAAAAGGAGATTGGGGCTGGGGTTGTAGCACTTGCCTAGCGCACAGAAATAAATAAAATAAAGGTAGTGTGTCCATCTACAACAACAACAAGAAGAAAAAAAAAAAAACAGGAGATCATAAATTCTCTTCAAAAAAGTTTAACACAATAAACAAGGGAGAAATATTTAGAAAATTAAAGACAGGTATTTTGTGGTTATGAAGAAACTAAACTGATAACCTTCTATTCTCCCTTCCAGTGAACACAGTAATTTTCCTTTATTTATACTATGAGAAATTTGGATTTGATATTAATAATATGACACCTTTAAAAATAGTTATTTTTTAGTTGTAGGTGGACACTATCTTTATTTCATTTTTATGTGGTTCAACCATTGCCTCATGTATGCTAGGTGAAAAGCATCCATGGCTTCAGTCCCCAGTACTAGAATGAATCAAATAGAAAATTTCAGTTATAGTCTTCTCTGAGTGAATTAGTTAACCAACCCATCATGAGCTCCTCATAATCAGGGGAGAAAACTCTTAATGCTATAATTTTATTGTATTGATTTATTTACTGCCAGGTTAACTTTAAAGAAATAATAATAGTTAATACTTAGAGATGCCAGTTAGGCACTTTACATGTGATGACTTATTTATTTAACACTGCAGCCTTATAAAAGCTATTATTAATATCTTCATTTTACAAATGAAGAAACGGAGGCACTGAAAAGTAACTTGTGCAAAGTTACAATAAATACAAAGTGATAAAGCTGGAATTCAAACTTCAAAAATTTCTAATAAGATTATAAATAACTTACACTACCCTTTTTGTAATTTCATGAATTTACCTGGATAATTAATTAAATTAGTAGTTTAAATAAATACCTGCCATTTGGCTGTGACCTTGGGCAAGAACCTATCCTCTCTGAGTTTCATTATCTGCGATAACTTTCATATAGGTGTCATGAGGACTAAATAAAGTTTGGAAACAGCTGTGAATCTAACTAACATCATGGTAGTTTTATTCTTACATTATCATTCCCTATATAAGGCAATTCTAAATTGCAAATAGAAAGTTTGCTTTTGTTAACTTGGAATATATTTTACCATGAAAAAGAATTATCTAAGTGTGTTTTTCTGTCACCTGATGGCATATACATACACCACTGATCTGAACTCTGTCTCTGTGATTGAAATAGTCACAGGACGTATAACTAATTAGAACAAATTTTAAAAAAAATAGAAGGGAGACCAGTAGAAGAAGGGAATTGGGGAGGGAGGAGAAGGAAAGGAGAGGTACTGGAAAATGAGATTTATCAAATCATACTGTTTTATTATGTGCTTGTATGCATTTATTATAACAAATCCCACTGTTATGTACAATTATAATGCACCAATAAAAATAGACATAAGAGAATGAGAGAGGCTCATTTATTTGATCTAAATTTTATCAAGGCTTTACACCCAAACTTTACCACAGAACTAATCCAACTCTCAAACAATGTTTAAATGGTTTCAAAAATCCAAATATTGCCCCCAATTTTTTATTTAATGTATGAACGAACTGAATCATAGCATGCAATTACAATATTTGATCCTGAATAAGAAACACTAATGAAGAAATTTGTCTCTCAATTCAAAAATGTCTCTAGGAAACTTTGTTTTGGTTTCATGCCGTTTTTCCTTCCCTGAACTTTTTCTATTAGTAAATCATGGTTAAAAGACAGTTTAGGCCTAAAAAAAACACCTCCTTGACTAGGTCTACTGATCTTCATACTTCACTACTACATCTCAACCTGCTTATTATCCAAAAATTAAGTGCTTTTACCATGTGTATTCTCTATGTAGAAACCATTTATTAATTAGGGATTATCTGATGCACACAAGATCATTTCAATATCACTGATATTTAAAACATTTATTGGGTCAGGCACAGTAATACATGCTTATAATCCCAGCAGTTTGGGAGGTTGAGGCAGGAGGATTGTGAATTCAAGGCCAGCCTCAGCAATTTAGCAAGGCCTGAAGCCATTTAGTGAGACCTTGTCTCAAAATGCAGTTCAGTGGCAAAGTATCCCTGGGTTCAATCCACAGTACCAAAACAAACAAAACAAAACAAAAATCCGTTTATTGAAAGTCTGTTATGCTAGGCGCTGTGCCACATGTCTGATGGATAGTCTCATCCTCACTGAGAGATACAGCCATATATAATAATACGTATTAGTGCTATTTTAGGGGAGTATTAATTGCCATAGGAATACATAGAAAGGCTTCTTAAAGGCAATGGAAGGTTATAAATAGGAAATAGCAGAGCATAGGAAAAGGAGAAAGGGACATGTTTCAGACAGTATTTGTGAAAGCCTAGTGGTTCTCACTTGGAAGAAATGATTGAAATTTAGTATAACTAGAACAAAGATGGAAGATTAAGATAGATCAAGAAATGAAACTGGAGAGATATATAAGAATAAGATTATAAATAAATATATATTTATTTAAAGTTTTGGGATTTTTGCTTTGGGAAGTAGAAAAATTTTAAGCAAAAGTACCCAAGTACTACGATTGTACCCATGGGTGCTTTACTGTTGAACGAACTATAGCCCTTATTTTTGATTTAGTGACAGGGTCTCCCTAAATTGTGATCTTTTGATCCTTCTGCTTCAGCCTCCTGAGTAACTGGGATTACAAATCAGCACCAGCATGCTTGGCTTTTTTTTTTTTTTTTTTTAACAGAAAGATTATGCCATGGGCCTAGGGCTGGGGCTCAGTAGTAGCGCACTTGCCTGGCATGTGTGAGGCACTGGGTTCGATTCTCAGCACTACACATAAATAAACAAATAAATAAAGATCTATCAACAATTTTAAAAAATTAAAAAAAATAAAAAAGATCACTCCATGGATTAAGGGGTGTAACTCAGTGGTAGATCACTTGCCTAGGAGGCACAAGACCCTTCGTTCAGCCAGCACTGCAAAAGAAGAAGAGGGGGAGCAGGAGAAGGAGGACAACAAGGACAGGGAAGAGAAAAAAACTGCTCCTGGCATTATAGGAAAGATTGGATTAAAGGTAAGAAAGAAAGTAAACAAGGAATTGGTCCTAAGCAAGGAATAACAATAACCCAAATTATAGTAATTGCAAAGGGAAAGCTAACAGATTTTAGAGTAATTGAGAAGATAGAATAAATGAGACTTAGTGACTGACTGGATTTCAGGCATGAAAAGATATAAATGTTTTTAGTCTTTCAAGTTTCTGATTTGAGCATCTGGGTGGGTGATTACACCAAATGGACACCTAGACAAATATGCTTGAAACTCAACTGGAGAAAAAAAACCAAGTTATTACATCACTAAAGCCAACTAAAATATTTCAAGAAGGGGGTGTAGTCATGTGTCAAATTGTTTGAAAATAGTTTGTCATGTAACCATACAATTTTACAATTGAAAAATACCAATTTTGTGACAGTTAAGTTAGGTCACAATATCCCAAGTGATAGGTGAGCAATTTGGAAAAATTAAATAACTGATTAAAATGATTACAGTCATTTAATATATATTGGATAGGAGGAAAACTAAAATGAAAAAATGAATGAAGGAGGGATAGAGGTAGTATGGAAAAAGACAGGAGGAGGGAATGGAGAGAAAGGAGGAGGAAGGGTAGAGAGGAGACTCCCTGCTTCTTCCTTAGACACCCAGTTCTGGAAAACGTAACTTCCCATAGAAGGAAGGTACTTTTCAGTCCTTTATACCAGGCATGGTAATTAAGCAGAACCTTCTCAAAAGTAAATTCAAGTAAATAACTTCAATTGACTGATATTATTTCACGAAAGACTTTAAAACCTATTTGCCAGGACTGGGGTTGTAGCTCAGTGGTAGAGCTCTTGCCTAACATATGTGAGGCAGTGGGTTTGAGTTTCAGCACCACATATAAATAAGTAAAATAAAGGCCCATTGACAACTAAAGAAAAAAAAAAAACCCATATTTGCCATTTCTACTCTTGGCACCAGTTCCAGAAAAAAAAAAAACAGGATACTCCCCAAAGTCTGATGATTTCTGTTTAACATGCTCTAAAAGCTGAATGCTAATGGCATTTTCCAATTAGGTTCCGTCTTACCATGCTTCTTCGTGCTTCAGCAAATGCCTTCTTTTCTTCCTCTATTCTCCTTCGGGCTTCTTCTTCTGCTTTCCTTTTTTCATCTTCTCTCCTTTGCCTTTCCATTTCTTCAAAACTGAGTTTGAGTTTACCAGGACGGTATACTTGAAATTTTTTTTCTGTGTCTTGGTTTTCCTCATCTTCATTTACCTAAGCAAAGAAACGATTCATTACTAAGAATTAAGGTTCATTAAAAATAGCAATGAATTATCAATCAAAAAGCACAGAATTAGCTGTTTTGCACAGTAGTGTTTCTATGTCCTTAATGCACTTGATCAAAATCTCATTCCTTTTTAATGTCTTATATGATAAAATCTTCAATTTGGAGAAATTCCAAATAAAGATGTACTCAAGTTGAATAAAACTTCCCAATCAAATCAAGTCTTTTTAGGGGCTGGGGTTGTGGCTCAGTGGTAGAGTGCCCGCCTAGCATGCATGAGGAACAGGTTCGAGCCTCACCACCACATAAATATAAAGATAGTATGTCCACCTAAAACAACAACAAAAAAAAATCAAGTCTTTTAAATTTTTTTTTTTGTAGTTGTAGATGGACAGCATACCTGTATTTTATTTCTTTTTATGTGGTGCTCAGTGGCCAGTGCCTCACATGTGCTAGGCAAGTGCTCTGCCACTGAGCTAAAGCCCCAGCCTCTCAAATCAAATTTTTAAATAAATAAAATGGAATATTTTAAAATGTTTGAAAGGGTCACCCTGAATATTAACTCTCCCATTGCAAGCATACGATGTGTGTTTATGTACTTAAATTGAGGTGCAAATATAACTTAACAGAGTTTTTTTTTTTTTTTTAATGGGATTGAACTCAGGGGCACTTAACCACTGACCTACATACCCAGTCCTTTTATATTTTATTTTAAGATAGGATCTGGATAAGTTACTTTATTGCCTCAATACTTTTTTTAATATTTATTTTTAGTTTTAGGTGGACACAATATCTTCATTTTATTTTTATGTGGTGTTGAGGATCGAGCCCAGTTCCTCATGCATGCCAGGCAAGCACGCTACCACTTGAACCACATCCCCAGCCAAACCTCAATAATTTTTTGAGGCTGGCTTTGAACTTGCCATCCTCTAGCTTCTGCCTCCTGAGTTGCTGGGATTACAGGCAGGAACCACAGTGCCCAGTTTAAAGTACACATTTTGTAATTTTTATGGATTTTTTAAAATATAAACTATGGAACTTTTCCATATACTTGTCAGGTTAAAGATTATTATTTGGAACTATTTTATATAAAATTCAAGTTTCATGCCGGGTGTAGTGGCACACACCTGTAATCCCAGTGGCTCAGGAGGCTGAGGCAGGAGGATCACAAGTTCAAAGCCAGCCTCAGCCACAGCGAGACGCTAAGCAACTCAGTGAGACCCTGTCTCTAAATAAAATACAAAATAGGGCTGGGATGTGGCTCAGTGGCCGAGTGCCCCTGAGCTCAATCCCAAGTACCCCAAATAATAAAGAAAGAAAAAAAGAAGATTCAAGTTTCATGATTTTAATTTATTAATTTAATATTGTTATTTATTCAGTTAATTAGCCATTTCTATTTCTTTGTTAAGATGACTATCAATGATGTCTAAATTATGTAAGTATTATGTAACTAGAATTGCCCCCAAAGTAGAAACATTTTCAAATGTGTATGAAATAAAAATTTTTGCAATGTAATATTTAGATATCGTTAATAAAAGCTGATCAAGAAAGATGTGGTCAAAAAAAAAAAGAAAAAAGTTTGTGGTCACTTTAAAAATTACAGATGTTCCATTTTTAAATTCTTTTTGCGGGGTGAGTGTGGTTATCGAGGACTGAACTCCGGGGCACTCAACCACTGAGCCACATATGTCCCCAGCCCTCTTTTGTATTTTATTTAGAGACAGGGTCTCACTGAGTTGCTTGGTGCCTTGTTTTTGCTGAGGCTGGTTTTGAACTTGCGATCCTTCTGCCGCAGCCTCCTGTGCGGCTGGGAATACAGAGGTGCACCACTGTACCTGGCTTCCATTTTCAAATTCTTAAAATTAGATTTGAAATTTGTGTTTTTTTCTTATTTTAATTTTATTTTTACTGATAAATCTATTAATACCATAATAATAATAGTTAACATTTTAAAAACACCTAGTATATGCCAAATCCTATTTTAGGTGCTTTCTAGATATTAACTCATTTAATAATTTAAGAAGGAAGCACAGCTGGGCATAGTGACCCATGCCTGTGATCCACACGAGTTGGGAGGCTGAGGCAGGAGGATCACAAGTTTGAGCCCAACTTTAACAAACTTAGTGAAACCCTGTCTCAAAATAAAAAGGACTGGGAATATTGTTTGGTGGTAAAGCACCTTTATTCAATCCCTAGTCCAAGAAAAAAAAAAAGAAGCACTATCATTTTTGCCATTTTACCAATGAACATGGGTAAGACATGGAGAGTTTAATAACATGGCCATGTTTACAGAGTTATAAGCAGTTGAGATCTAAATCCAGGCAGTCTGGCTCCAAAATCCATGCTCTTAATCACTACATCATATACACACATGCTCAAACCCTACAAACTGCATATTCCTTAGTAAAATGTTATTTCAATAAGTCAAATATTTGAAAAGCTGGACTGAAACCAAAGGTACCTTTATAATTAGACCTGAAAATGTCCTACAACCAGGCCATTAATACATTGCAGGCTGAACCAACAGATAGAGAGAAATTAGGTTCATTGAGTATTTTGCACGTTTCTATATATGTGTATTGGATAAAATGCCACCAGGTGAAAACTTGAAAACAATACAGATGAATTTTATATATAGGATATGTATACAGTCTCAAAATCAGACACTGTTTTCTTTCTTTTTTTTTTTTTTTGTACCTGGGATTGAACTCAGGGGTACTTGATCACTGAGCCACAGCTCCATAAATTTGTATTATATTTAGAGACAGGGTCTCACTGAGTTGCTTAGTGCCTTACCAGTTGCTGAGGCTGGCTTTGAACTTGAGATCATCCTGCCTCAGCCTTCCAAACCACTGGGATTACAGGCATGTGCCACCGGGCCCAGCAGTGTTTTCTTTTTGGGGGGATTGAATACAGGAGTGTTTTCCCACTGAGCTATATCCCCAACTCCTTTTATTTTGAGGCAGGGTCTTGCTAAATTGCTGAGGCTGGCTTCAAACTAGTGATCCTCCTGTCTCAGCTTCCCAAGTTGCTGGAATTACAGGAATGTACCATTGCATCCAGCCATGTCCTTTGATATAGAAAATCTTGAATTTGTGGTAATGAACCTAATCTAAAGCTAGTTAGTTTCTCTAATACTAAACATAAGGTTTAAGTATATATATTTACCATTTGCCGCCTTGCTTCTTCAAAAGCACGCTTCTCCTCTTCTAAACGTTGTCTTGCTTCCTCTTCAGCTTGCTTTTTTCTGGTTTCTTGTCGTTGACGCTCCAATTCTTCAAAAGTTAGCTTCAATTTTCCAGGAAAAAGTGATTCTTTTTTTGCCTCACTTTCCATTTCATCATCCTATGAAAACACACCTTTTAGTTACAAAATGGAATGCTGCCAACTTAACTATTTTGATATGTTCCTTAAAATAATAAAATTACCATGAGTAATGAAAGACATTTTGCTTCCTTGAGAGATCGTTGTTGTTCTTCATGTCTTATTCTTTTATCTTCTTCACACTTAATCCTTTCTTTCTCCTCCTCTTCTTTTTCTAGATCCTCAAAATTCTTTTTTATTTTTCCAGCTGTTTTGTATGATTTGACAGGTACCACTGTTATAAGTAGTGAATCGTCTCCTTCCTATTTTATAAGATAGATAATTAGCATAAAACTTCATAATAAAAATTCAGGGTTTTGGGGACTTTACCTCCATCATTGGTGAATTTCATTACATTGCCATCAGTGTTACTATAAAGAACAAAAAATTATTTTTACTAGTTACTATTAAATATGTTTCTCAATATTCACTGTGCATTGTGAGTTAATCTTATTGAAATCCATTGCTGACAAGGTTGAGAAGCATTCTATTTCCTAGAAGACAGAGTTAAATAGGTAATCAGATAAAACTGTAGTGACACTGCCTGAATTTAGCTCTCCATGCACTAATCCCACAAAAAGGTAATGAACATGTGAGTGCACTTTAAATCAATTTGATGGTGTATAGATTCAGTCTAAACACACACAAAATTATATAATTTTTCCTCACCATGCAAGTTTTTAAAATACTTAATATAATTAGTATTTAATGAGGAAAAAAAACCCTACAAGATATACAAGTGATTTATTAAGTGTTTTTAATATACTTTAGTATTTAATCCTATTAAAATTTTTTTGAAATTGATTTTAATTAGTTCCACTATATAATCTATTATCCCCTCTTTTTAGAAAAATAGAGAAGAGTTATAAAATATAACGCACATCCCTAAAGTAAAATTTTTCCAATTCATGTGGCTGTGGTTGTAGGCACACCATCAGATTGTTTGATTGATTTTTAACTTTCTTTGTTAGATAAAAAGGAATTATTAAAATTTTTGTGCTTGTTGATACATGGTAATACACACTGCACTCTGTACTCGCATATGAAAACTGAAACACAAACTATCAGGAACTCTGAGGAAAGAAGACAAATAATTAAAAGAAAACTACCTTTTACAGTGTTAGATTTCAACAATCTCAACTGTTAGTAGCGGTTCAAGAAATATATAGTCTTGGCAGAGTATCCAATACTGAAACTGAGATTTGTCCTTCTAACTATGAGAGCAAAAACATACTTTTCTTAAAAACACTAGAGTGTTTGAAAGTGCAAAAGTATGAACTTGCTTTCATAAAACATCCTTCTTTTGTGTTTATAATAAAGAGTTAAATACAAAGTCCTTTTCATATTTTCTTAGATTACAAGAAAATTTGTGAATAAGATAATTGAAGTTGAATGTTTCATTAAAGGAAATGTCTGTTTACCTCTGATGTTGTTTCAGTTCCCGTATTGTTTATGTCCTCAATCTATATTGAATGAGAATTTCATATCATTACATTACATTGGATTTCTGCTTGTTTCCTTTAAATATAAAACTGAAAAGTAATTTAATTGTGGTTTATGGTAATTTTTCAAATTTATAACTTTTGAAATATTTTTTATATTGCTCCAAATTAGCCAAATGTCCTTTCAAATGGAGATTAAACCTTATACTGGCTTTTGCATTTTGAAATTTATATAAATATCAAGGAACAGCATATTAAGAAAAAATTAAGTTAAGCCTACCTTTGTAAATCTGGAAATTGAATAATGGACCAAACTCTTTTGACCTGGCTTTGAGTTTACAACCAGCAGTTATCAATTTAATTAACAATTTAAACTGACATACACAGAAAAACTACTCCATTCTCTGTTCCTGCCCCGGCAAAAGGAAAAAAACCTATCATTAGCAATCAAATAATTGTCATGATTATATTATACAACATAAACAAATGGCAAAAACACAACTGTCACAACAATAAAGTATGGTAAAACCATGTAGGCTAGTTTAGAAGGGAAAGCAATTCTGGCCATCGCATTTTCTATATATTTTGACCAGATCTAAGTAGGAAATGCCTTCATTTAAAAAGTAGGAGCTCACTGAGCCTGATGGTGCACACCTATAATCCCAGCAACTCAAGAGGCTGAGAGAGGAGGGTGCAAGTTTGATGCTAGCCTCAGCAATTTAGCAAGACCCTGTCTCAAAAAAATAAAAAGTGCTGAAGACGTAGCTCAGGGGCAAAGCACCCATGAGTCAATTCCTAGTACTACAAACACACACATACACACACACACACACACACACACACACACACGAGTGGAAGCTCAATTGACTATTACTCTTTTAAAAACATAATTAGATTAGTTTGAGGGGCAGACTAATGTACCTTGGCAAACTGAAAATTGAAAGGAGAAGGTTGATTTAAATAATGTAATGTTTGAGATCTCAGGAAAAGGAAATACAAGCAATAGGAAAATCAAAACCAATAGTAAAAATTCAAATTGTTTATTGTTTTAATTTTATTGTAAAACCAATGGGAGTGAGCGGGGGTTGTAAGCACTTGCCTATCAAGTGTGAAGCTCTGGGTTTGATCCTCTGCACCACATAAAAATAAATAAATAAGGGGCTGAGGTTGTAGCTCAGTGGTAGAGCACTTTCCTAGCATATATGAAGTACTGGGTTCGATTCTTAGCACCACATACAAATAAATGAAATAAAGGTTCATCAACAACTAGAAAAAAAAATCTTTAAAAATAAATAAATAAATAAAGGTATTGTGTCCATCTATACCTTAAAAAATATATTTTAAAAAAAAACAATGAAAATTTGACAGTGGTTGTTCCTCACGCAATTTAAGGGAATTTTTATTGTATTCTGGCTTATATTAGGAACTGGACAGGTGGACACATTAAATACCTGTTCTCTCACTTGACTTTCCTTTTCAATATTCTCTATCAAGGAATAAAGAGATTTTATTTGGATACCCAATTTCTTAAAAACTAAGTTACTAAATTATTCTGAACAAATGGTTCATTTTTTTTTTTTTTTATGGTGCTGGAGATGGAGCCCAGGGCCTATTGCATGTGAGGCAAGCACTCTACCAATGGAACTATATCTCCAGCACCCAAATGGTTCATTTCTTGAAAGTCTGTTTTTATACTTTAATAATTGAAATGGGTTATTCAGAATAATCTTACACACTACAAAAATATTTTGTTCAGAATAATTTGCTTGTTACAGAATTACTTGTTACACTGATGTCCTAAGTAAGAGTGAACATTTTATTGAATGTTTGTTATATTAAGAAAAAATATTTTTCCGTATTTTACTGGTGCATTATAGTTTACATACTGATGGGATTTATTGTTAAATATTTGTACATGCACACAATATAACAATATAATTGGACTAATATCACTCCCCAAGACTGTCCCCCTACTTCCCTATCTCCCAACCCTTGGTCCCTTTCCTCTACTGATCTCCCTTTGATATTATGAGGTCCACCCCCATCTTTCTTTTCCTTCTTCCTTTCCAGCTTCCACATATGAGAGAAATATACTAAAAATATAAGAAAAGTTTTAATAAATCTATAATAAAATAATTAAAAAATAACTTGTCTTCAAAAGAATATTGATCATGTTAGTGAACATGATTAAAAAATCATGTTAATCTCTCAATAAAAAGATTCAGAAGAACGGGGCTGGGGATGTGGCTCAAGCTGTAGCATGCTTGCCTGGCATGCGTGCGGCCCGGGTTCGATCCCCGGCACCACATATAAACAAAGATGTTGTGTCCGCTGAGAACTAAAAAATAAATAAATATTAAAAAAAAAAAAGATTCAGAAGATATGGTAAGAAGCCAAATATTGAGATTATAGGAAAGAGAAATGCTAAATTTCTTTTTTTTTTTCTTTTGGTAGCTGTAAGTGGACAACATATCTTTATTTTATTTGTTTATTTTTATGTAGTGCTAAGGATCGAACCCAGTGCCTCACATATGCTAGGCAAGCACTCTGCTACAGAGCTACAGCCCCAGTCCCAAGAAATGCTAAATTTCTTAATCCCAAATTTGGTCTATTCTACAATCTTCCCAGATCTTTCTTAGGTTATTATTTGGAGATTTCTTTTAATTTGTGCATTTCAAACAATTACCATAAATTGTTGGTATATTCACAGAGAACAGATTTTCTGATGTTCAATTATGGTGTTGACTTTCAGAAGCCACCATTAAAAAGCTGCTTCCTATTTATTTTGCTTTGAAAGCAAACTCCTTTCTTCCCAAATCACCTTCCTTTTTTCTCTCCTTTCTTTTGAAGATACCCTACTTCAACCAAAACTGTTCTTTTTCTAAATCGACAGACTTTAATTTTATCCATCAACGTATCATTATAGATAACCAGATAATCCCAAATCAAGATTTCCCTCAAATTCTGTCAGTCTTCATTTCTAACAATACACAAGGCACATTCATTTTTAATTCTTTATAATATCCTAGAATCTCAGAACTGGTAATTATCTTGGCTGTCACTCATTCAGCCATCTCCCAAACTCTGGAATCCCTTTTATAGCATCTCTCCTCCCAATCCTGGTGTTACTGGGGATTGAACCCAGGAGCATTCTGCCTGTTAGTTATATTCCTAACACTTTTTTAAAATTTTACTTTGAGACAAGGTTTTGCTAAATTGCCTAGCCTGTCTTCCAACTTAGAATCCTCTTGCCTCAGCCTCCCCAAGTAGCTGAAATTATAGGTGTGCACCACCACACTAGGCTCCTTTTATAGCATTCTTGCATATGGATTTATACAAGTGGACTTTGTAAACAAACATTAAGACTCTTTTTGATTATCTGTACAATCTTGTACTTCTTATATTGAAAGATACATTAAATTATATCAGATTTGAGTGGAAATGTACTTAGGTTTTTAAATTAGACTTACACATTTACAAGATTTTTACTATTAATAATTTGTACCACCTACATGTCCTTAATTTAATAGGTCAAAATTTTATTAACCAAGATTCTCTTGGGCTGGGGATATAGTTCACTTGGTAGAGTGCTTGCCTTGGATGCACAAGGCTCTGGGTTCAATCCCCAGCACCACAAAAACAAAACAAAACAAAACAAAAAAACTCTGACACCCTATCCACGTAGCAAGTATTTGCAATGTTTTCAAAGAAAGTATTTTCAAAAAACAGTTTTTGAAAAACTACTGTCTAAATATTCCATTCTTGAAGTTGAAAGTGAGCCAGAAAGAGTATAAAACAATCAGTGCTGTAAAATAATATAAAAGAAGAGCCCATATACATTCTACTTTCTGCCAAATACCATATATTTGGATTATATATTTATTATATTTTTTATTCTTTTATTTTATAATTTATGATACTGCTAATATAATTAAAGATATATATTTATATATGCTTATATTATTATATATCTATACTATATATTTATATTAATTCTCATGTTATAATTTTATTTCCTTATAAAATTTCATTATAAAATGAATGATAATTTTTATTTACTAGAAGGGGCAGTAGTAAAGCATATAACATTCTTTCTTCAGAAAAGGAGGTACAAAGTAATAAAATATAGTAAATTGCCTTTTTTTTTTTTTTTGTACTGGGGATTGAACTCAGGGGGCACTTGGCCACTGGGCCACATCTCCAGCCATCTTTTGTATTTTATTTAGGGACAGAGTCTCACTGAGTTACTTGGTGCCCTGCTTTTGCTGAGGCTGGCTTTGAACTCCCAATCCTTCTGTCTCAGCCTCCTGAGTCACTGGGATTTCAGGCATGGCCACCATATCTGGCTCCCATTCTTTTTCATAGCTTACCTAACATATGTCATTCTGTGGCTATTTTTGCCATAGAAGTGGTTATTTGCAAAATCAGAGTAAATAAATTTGTTTGATATGCAAGTTTGGCATGTTTTACTTTCAATATACTTTTGAGAAAGTTAGTAGAAACAGAAGGAAGCATTTCAAATAGATTTAAGGTACTTAAATAATTGCTTTTAAAAAACAGCATTTAGGGGCTGAGGTTGTGGCTCAGTGGTAGTAGAGTGCTTGCCTAGCATATATGAGGTACTGGGTTCGATTCTCAGCACCACATATAAATAAATAAATAAGGTCCATTAAAACATCTAAAAAAATTTAAAACCCAGCATTTAAAATTTTTGCTGTTGGTGGGTAGAGTTGTGGATCAGTGGCAGAGCGCTTTCCTAGCATGTGTGAGGCATTGGGTTGATTCTCAGCACCACATACAAATGACTAAAATAAAGGTCCATTGACAACTAAAAAAAAATATTTTTTTTAATATTTATTTTTTAGTTGTAGTTGGACACAATATCTTTATTTATTTATTTTTATGTGGTGCTGAGAATCAAACCCAGGGCCTCGCACGTGCTAGGTGAGCACTCCACTGCTGAGCCACAATTCCAGCCCTAATTTTTTTTAAATGTTTTGCTATTAAAAAATCCAGCATTTGTGTGTATCTGTGTGTGTGAGCGCGCACCCGATGTAAACAGGTTATGTGTGAAATTGTCTTACATCTTTGTAAAATCCTCTAATGTGTCAAGAAAAATTAGAAATGTGGACTATGTAAGGAACATGGAAAGAATCATAAGATCATACAACAAAAATCATCTCAATGTTTCACCTTAAAATGGCACATTCTAGGGTTGGGGATGTAGTGCTTGTTTGGAATATGTGAGACCCTGAATTAAATCTCTAGTACTAAAAAAAAAAGAAAAAGAAAGAAAAAGAAAAGGGCATTTTACCTGTATCCTTCTAGGCATCTGATATTCAGTATTTTATTTAAGATATTATTTTAGGTTAGCTGCTATTATTAGGCTTATATTATATTAAAATGTTTTAAGTAGGCAACATACTGATTAGTCTTTCTTTATACAGTAGTTTCAGAAGAAAATACCAACTTAATATTTAGTGTATACCTGCTCAGCTCTTTTTGCTAATTCACGCTGTATTTTCCTCTTTTCTAACATATCCTGTTCAATTCTGCGTTTTCGTTCCTCCTCCATTCTCTTCCTTTGTTCCTCTTGTCTTTGTTTCTCCATTTCAGCAAATTTACCTTTAACAGTCCCTAAGAATACATTTTTTTAAAAAAATTAATACTTTGTTATGTTTCTTTCTTTTGTAATTTCTTTTACCATTTACCCCTCAAGTTTCTTACCTGTTAGCTTTGGGACATAAGCCTTTTCTACTTTAGAAGTTACCTCTTCCTCATCATCAGAAGCAAGCATCTCTTTAATCTAGATGGTAAAATAAATTAAGATAAACATGTTTAAATTAGAACTAAATCATATTATAGTAGTCCTCCCTCATCTGCAGGAGATATCTTTTAAGACTCCCAATGGATTCCTGAAACTGCAGATAGTACTGAGTGCCATATATATACACATACTGTGGTTTTTACTGTATTTACACACCTATGATAAAGTTTAATTTATAAGTTAGGAATAGTAAGAAATTGACAGTAATTATAAAGTTGAACAATTATAACAATATAATTAATAAAATTTATTAAAAAATTAAGAATTATTTTTTCTGGAATTTTCCATTTAATATTTTTCAGGCTGGTTGACTTTAGATAACTGAAACAGTGGAAAGCAAACCTGAAGATAAGGAGAGACTACTGTCTATGTAAAGTTTAAATTAGCTTACAAACATATTAAAGTATTTTAATTATAATAAATATGAAATGTAACTATGAATAATAAGTAAAATGTAAATTTAAAAGATGAAAATTAATATTTGCATAGAATAAAATAAAATAAAATAAAGTAACCTCCTGCTTTCTCCTGTTCCATTCTCTCTCTCTAATATATTGTTCTTTTCTTCTTTGCTTTTCGTCTCTAGATCTCCTTTGATTTCTTTCTTCCCTGGCTTTCTGCATGGCTTCAAACTTATCCTTTACATCACCCTTGCCAAGTTTTGGCACATAGGATTTTGGGACAGGTTTAGATGAAGAAAGCAGAATCTTCGTTAGAAGAAAATAAAGAGAAGAAAGTTTAAAAAACAAAAGATAGGAAGAAATTAGGTAAAGATAAGAATAAGCAATATAAAAACTACTTATTGAAACAGAAAATAGAAATGAGTTTTAAAACCTTCTTTGCATTATCATAACCTGATTAGATACTATCTACAACTTAAGTATAAAAATGAAATTATAGAAAATATGAGATACATTTTATTAATATAAATATTCATTAATGTAAATTCTATCCATATAAACTGCCTTAGTCCATTTGTGCGTACCGATCTACATAAGCTGAAGGTCAGTAAAATATAAATATCAAATACTGAAGCCAAATGAGAAGCAACCTGTATTTTATTATCCTATTCCATTAATAAAAATTCAGATTTGGCCCAGCGGGGTGGTGCTCAGGAGGCTGAGGTAGGAGGATCATGGATTCAAAGCCAGCTTCAGCAACTCAGTGAGATCCTGTCTCTAAATAAAATATAAAAAAAGGGCTGGGGGCTGGAGTTGTAGCTCAGCAGCAGAGTGCTTGCCTTGCATGTGTGAGGCACTGGGTTCGATTCTCAGCACCACATATAAGTAAGTAAATAAAATAAAGGTCTATAAACAACTAAAAAATATTAAAAAAAAAAAAGAAAGAAAGAAAGAAAGGGGCTGGGATATGGTTCAGTGTGTAAGTACCCCTGGGTTCAAGCCCCAGTACCAGAAAAAAAAAAAAAAAATCAGATTTGACATCTCTTGCTTAAAAGTTACCAAGACTAATTTCAGTAAATTAGATGAAAATGAAAAAAAGGCAGAAGTTCAAGCTTTAAAGTTTAAAACTTAAATCATGTATCATATTCTTGCTGTTTTCCATCTTTTTATTTTTTAATTTTTGAGACTTACCTCAGCCTTTTGGGAAATATCATTCATGTTTGCTCAGTTTGGTTTTGCGCTGATACAGCTTTGTATATTTTTGCACCTGTAAAACATTTGAATATTGTACAAGAATTTTAATAATTTTATTTTTAATGTGTTATGTATTTTTATAAGTAGAAATAGCATATCATTTTCCCCTCAAAAAATGTATGCTAGTACTGAGTTGTGATAACCTTCAACATCTTTTCTCAAGAATCATGGTATGTAAAATACAAGGTGTATGGTATTAAAAAAAATCCCAGAAAGTTAATGTCCTAAAATAGCTTGGTGAACATATCAAGCACGCTTGAAAAATTTGTATTCTATAATTATTTAGTGTATTATTCTATAAATATTAAATCGATTAAGATGACTGGTCATGTAGATATATTCTTCAATATAAAAATTTTTTTATTATTCCTTTTAATTACACCATTTTTGTTTCATGTAATTTCAGGTTCTTTGAAACATGTACCCATTATGATTGCAACATCTTCTTTTAGAATTGATCCTTTAGTTAGTATCAAATTTCCCTCTTCCTTGTGTTGAATTTAACTGATATTAAAATAACTACACCAACTTTTTCAGCTTTACAGTTTGCATTGTGCATAATTTTCTATTTTACTTTCAACCTATTTATGTTTTTATATGTAAAGTTTATCTCTTAATTGGACTTTGGATTTTGCTTTAAAAATAATTCTGTTATCTTTTTTTTATGTAAAGTTTAACTCTTAATTGGACTTTGGATTTTGCTTTAAAAATTCTGTTATCTTTTTTTTTTTTTTTTTGAGATGGGGTCTTACTATGTTGTCCAGGCTGATCTCAAACTCCTGGGCTTAAGTGATTCTCCTGCATCAGCCTTCAGAGTAACTGGATTACAGAGAGGCCTGCATACTAGGTTCAGGAAGCTTTCCTTGAATCTGCTTGGTGCTAGGTCTATGTTAGGACTAGAGATACAAAAAAAAGGCAACATGGTTTCTCTATCTTGTTTTGTATATTCTACTTTAAATGAACATAATAATCATGGTTTATGTGTGTCCAGCAACATTTAATATATATGACATAAAACTGCTGGGTGTGATGGTGCCCACTTGTAATCCCAGCAGATTTTATTTATTTATTTATTTATTTATAGACAGGGTCTCCCTATGATGTCCAGGCTGGTCTCAAACTCCTAGGCTCAAGTGACTGGCCACAGCTTTCTAAGTAGGTGGGACTACAGATGCTCACCACCATATCTGGCTATTTTATTTTTTGATAGGCTTTATTTTTTAGAGCAGCTTAGATTCATAGCAAAATTGAGTGCAAATTACAAATATTCCCCAAATATACCTATCCCCACACATGGACAGCCTCCCTATCTCCCATTTGTTAAACTGTATTGACACCAGAGTCTACTGTTTACATTATGGCTCACTCCTGGTGTATATCTTATGGTTTGGCATGTATCCACCCTTATAGTAGCATACCAAATAGTTTCACTGTTCTAATAATCCTCTGTGCTCTACCCACACATACTCCCTCTTCCCCATAGCAACCTCTGCTGTTTTTACAGTCTCTTTAGTTTTGCCTTTTCCAGAATGTCATATAGTTAAAACTATTGTATTTTACAGTTTGACATATGCTGCTACTGCTTTTTCTTTTTCTTCTTTTTTGGAGTGGTTGAAGAGGTTGTGGTGCTGGAGGTCAAACCCATGGTGTCTCACATTCCAAAACCGTTTTTTCCCTTGCAGCCCTGTGATTTAACTCAGAGCCTCACACGTGCTAGGCAAGTGCGCTACCATTGAGCTACATCCTTCTCCCCTCATATTGATTTCTTTCTTTTTTTTTAATATTTATTTTTTAGTTGTAGTTGGACACAATACCTTTATTTCACTTATTTATTTTTATGTGGTGCTGAGGATCGAACCCAGGGTCTCACATGTGCAAGGTGAGCACTCTACTGCTGAGCCACAACCCCAGCCCTCATATTGATTTCTATCACTGAGTAATATGCATTTAAGTTTCCACTACGAAACGACTTGATAGTTCTTTTTAAATTATTTTTAGTTGTAGATGGACATAATAACTTTATTTTATTTATTTATTTTTATGAGGATCAAATGCAATGTCTTATATGTGTTAAGCAGGTGCTCTATATTCTTGTCTGGATGTACCATTTTATTTATCCATCTTTCTACTGAACAGCATTTTAGTTGCTTCCAAATTTTGGCAATAATAAATAAAATGAAAATTCATGTTGCCCTACATCCTTTCTCATGCTTCAGGTTCTAAGTGTTCTGGATTTCAACCATTCTAATAGTGCAGAATGGTATCTCATTGTCATTTTAGTTGGCATCTTTCTGATGACATGTGTGTTAAGCATCTTTTCATATCCTTATTTGCAATTTGTGTATTTTCTTTAGTGGGTCTCCGTAAGGTTTTTGGCTGATTTTTTTAAAGTTAGGCTGTGTTCTTATTGTTGAGTCTGAAGAGTTCTTTGTATACTTTGGATAACAGTCTTTTCTCTGATATATCTTTTGCAAATATTTTCTCCCAGTCTATACAATAGTTACATGATGAGATGAAGTGAGGTGAATAATGTATACATTGTGATGCAATATTAAGCTACTACTTCTCTCTTTCTCTCTGATGATTCATTCTTCACATAGTAGAAATTTTAAATTTTACAGAAGTCCAGCTTATTGGTTCTTTCTTTCACAGATTGTACCTTTGGTATTATATCTAAAAAGACAATACCAAACTGGAGGTCATCTAGACTTGCCTATGTAATTATCTTCTAGGGTTGTTTTTTTTTTGGTACCAAGGATTGAACTCAGGGGCACTTGCCACTGGGCCACATCCCCAGTCCTATTTTGTGTTTTATTTAGAGACAGGGTCTCACTGAGTTGCTTAGCACCTCACTTTTGCTGAGGCTGGCTTTGAACTTGCAATCCTCCTGCCTCAGCCTCCCAAGCCGTTGGGATTATAGATATGTGCTATCATACCCACCTTCTTCTAGGGGTTTTATAGTTCTGTGTTTTACATCTATTTTGAGTTAAGTTTTGTGAAGGGTATAAGGTCTGTGGCCAGATTCTTTTTTTTTTTGCATGTGGATATCCAGTTGTTCCAGCACCATTTATGGAAAAGACAGTCTTTTCTCCTCTGTATTGATTTTTCTCCTTTGTCAAAGATAAGTCAAATATATTTATGTGGGTCTATTTCTGAAAATTTTATTCTGTCCAAAGATCTATTTGTATATTGTTTCATCAATGCCATACTGTCTTGGTTACTGTGGCTTTATAGTTCAACATTTCCCCCTTACCTGCAGTTTCACCTTCCACAGTTTCAGTTATCCATAGTCAACCATCATCTGAACATATTAAATGGAAAATTCCAGAAATAAATAACTTATAAGTTTTAAATTATATGTCATTCTGAGTAGCATGATGAAATCTTGTGCTGTCCTACTGCATTCTGCTCAAGATATGAATCATTCTTTTGTCCAGCATATCCACAGTATATATACATTACACTATCATTTGTTAGTCACTCAGTAGCTGTCTGGATTATCACATCGACTATTGCAGTATCTCAGTGCTTGTGTTCAAGTAACCCTTGTGTAGTAGCTCAATGCTGCATCACAATGCCTACATTATTCACCTCATTTCATCTCACCATGTAGGCATCATATCTCACATCATCACAAGAAGGGAAATAGAGAACAATAAGCGAATTTGAAAGAGACCCAATTCACATAACTTTTTTTATAGTATATTATTATCATCATTCAGTTTATTATTTGTTATCATTGTTAGCCTCTTATAGTGTCTAACATAAATTAAGCTATATCACAGATATATATGTAAAGGAAAAACCATACTGTGTATAAGGTTCAGTACTATCTGTGGTCTCAGAGATCTGCTGGGGTCTTGGAGCATATCCCTTGCAGATAAGAAGAGACTACTGTATATCTTTAAGTCCAGTGATATCAGTCCTATAGCTTTGTTGTTCTCCTTAAAGACTATGTTAGAGCTGGATGCTGTCATACATGCCTATAATCTGAAGGATTTGGGAGGTGAAGGCAGGAGGATTGCAAGTTCAAGGCCAACCTCAGCAAATTAGTGAGACCCTGTCTCAAAAAGAAAAAAAATCTAAAAAAGGACAGAGCATGTGGCTTAGTGGCAAAGTGTCCTTGGGTTCAATCCCAGTAACACACACACACACACACACACACAAAAAATTGTGTTGATTATTTTGGATCTTTCCCCTCTCTACATAAACTATAGAATCAGTTGCTCAATGTCCACAAAATATCTTGCTAGGAGGCCCATCCCCCTGGGCCTCTTATAGTGTCCTATGCTAGAGCTAACTGTGACCCCGAACCATTGCCTGGCCTCTGTGTCATTAGGCTGCTGGAACTGAAGTGTGTTGCACAGCAGAGAAAAAAAATAACTGCTAGGATTTTTATTGAGATTGCATTGAATCTGTAGACAGATTTGTACTTTTCAATATGCAGGTCTTCCATATCTTTCTGCCAAATTTCTCCATAAACTAATATTGGTCGATGCTACTTGTATTAGTCCATTTTTAATCACTGTGACAAAATACCTGAAGCTGGGTATAAAAAAAGGAACTTATTTAGCTTATAGTTGTGGAGGCTGAAAGTCCAAGATCTGGTGGCCCCACTGGTTCTGTCTCTGGTGAGGTCCTAATAGTAGATGGTATCATGGCAGAAGCACGTGTAAGAGTGAGAGATAACATCACAAGACAGGAAGCCAGTGAGCAATTCAAGGATCAGGTTTAGGCTTTTAAATAACCTACTCTGCCAAAAATAACTCAGGGTCCCATGAGAACTACTAATCTTTTTTTTTAGGGCATACTCCCAGTGACCTAAGGACCTCCCAATTGGCCCAAATACATCACCTCTACCACATCACTGAGGACCAAGCCTCTAACACAAGAACATTGGGTTGACAAACCACATTCAAACCACTGCACTACAATAAATGCTTTTTGAAAAATTTCAATGGTGATTGATTGTTGCTAATATATAGAACTACAATTTTTGTATTGTGATATTATATACTGAAACCCTACTAAAGTAGTTCACTTATTTCTGTTTGTTTTTTTTTAAGATTCCATCAGATTTTCTACATACACAGATAATCACATCACTTGTGAGCACAGTTCATCTTTTTCCCCTGGCTTTCTGTCCCCTACTAGTCTTTCTACATATCACTTCATAATGCTTTCTCTTCTAGACAGACACTATCATTCAGAACTCTCCCAAAAGTGTCTCCCTCTCTTAGATCAGTCAACTAGGGACTGTACCTTGAACATAATAGATGTCAAAAATGTTGCTCGGTGTGGTGACACAAGCCTGGAATCCCAGTGCCTGAGGCTGCTGAGGCAGGAGAATATTGAGTTCCAAGCCAGCCTCAGAAAAATCGATGCACTAAGCAATTCAGGGAGACCCTGTCTCTAAATAAAATACAAAATAGGGCTGGGGTTGTGGCTCAGGGGTTGAGTCCTTTGAGTTCAATCTCCAGCATCCCCTCTCCAAAAAAAAACAAAAAACAATGTAAATGATCATAATTATATTGGTAAAATGTATATTATGAAAAAAAATCAAAATAAATGGCATATGCAGTTTCAATCATTGTCATGAATTTTCTCCAACTCTCTCTTTAGTATCTAAAAGACTTCTATCTGTACTTAGGTTTTTAGGTTTATCTCGTGTGTGTGTGTGTGTGTGTGTGTGTGTATATATATATATTTTTTGGTGCTGGGAATTGAACCCTTTGTCTGGCTAGACAAGCCTCTACCACTGAGCTAAATCCCCAGTCCTAGTATATACATTTTAAAAAATTATAATATTCAACATCTTAGATGTATCAGCCAAATCTACTTTCTTTACCTTTTTATTATGGAAATTTTCAGACATGCAAAATTAAAGAGACTACTCTAATAAACACCCATATATCCATCACCAAGCTTCAACAATAATCAGCTTTCTCCACTGTCTTAAGCAATACAAAATGTTTCATTTGTTTTATGCAATACTTATTTCAGCGCAATATATCTTTAAAGATGCCTTAAATCATACTTTATATTCCAGCTGTTCCTACCACATCCTAGGCTATAATATGAGGTACATCCTCCTATCCATTCAGAATTATGTCCCCACCAGTGCCTTCCATTTTCTCTTGAAATGACTTTAGTGTAACCATTTACTTAAAGTTGAAGCCAGGTGCAGTGGCATTTGCCTGTAATTCCAGCAGCTCAGGAGACTGACACAGGAGGTGAAGTTATAGGTATGCCTCAGTAACTTAGCAAGACCCTTAGTGAGACTCTGTCTAAAAAATTTTAAAAAGGGTTGGGGATGTAGCTCAGTAGTAAATTGCAGCTAGGTGAAATCCCCATACCCGCTCAGTACTTACCCAGATGACAAGTTATTATCTGATGAAGTCATTAATAAAGTAGTGAAAACTTACACATATAAGTAAAATGTAAGGATCTAAAATACATTTTTAAAAAGATTAGAAGGAATGCAAGTTCAAAGGCATCCTCAGCAACTTGGTGAGGCTTTAAGCAGCTCAGCAAGACACTGTCTCTAAATAAAATACAAAAAAAGAGTCAGGGATGTGGCTCAGTGGTAAAGTGTTCTGGGATTCAATCCCTGGTACAAAAAAAAAAAAAAAAAAAAAAAGCCTAGAGTTGCTGTCTACACTGTATAAAAGAAAAGGTTGGAAAACTAACAATTGAACTCCTATATGTCACATACACTAGTTAGTTTGCCTATTATTTCATCAATCTAAAGCAGGTAAGTATGATAGAATTAAGAATAAATGAGGGCTGGGGTTGTGGCTCAGTGGTAGAGCACTCGCCTAACAAGTGTGAGGCCATGGGTTGGATCCTCAGCACACATAAAATAAATAAATAAGTAAAAAAAAAGGTATTGTGTCCAACTACAACTGAAAAACAAATATTAAAAAAATAATAAATGAGCAGAGATTAAATTAGTTAAAATGGATAAATATTAATTTGAGAAACATTTATTTCTAGCCACTGTGGCACACACCTGTAATTTCTGCTACTTGGGAAGGTGAGGTAGAAGGATTGCAAGTTTGAGGCCTGGGAAACTTAGACAAAAAATAAAAAAGGTTGGGGATGTAGCTCAGTGGAGAGTGCCCCTGTTAATGCCAGATACCACAAAAGATACATTTTGACCATCTTTCTGTCTTCTAGATACAGTACTACATAATATAATGATGAATAGGGTAAAATACCTGTTCTCATAGAGGTCAAAGTCTAGATGAGATAAAATATAATTACAAAAGTATAATAAGACTTATTACACTTTTAGTTTATAAAATGTTTAATTAGATAATGTGAAAGTTTATAAACACATAGAAAAATAAACTGTGTGATGTTAAAAAAAATGTGCCTTCTGAAAGAAAAGCTACGAATTACAAGAGGGGGCTTCAAATTTTGGGGGTGCAGGGCTAAGGTGTGGGCCTATTACTGAGGATCCTAGACAAATTTTACTTATATGAATTATTTTTGTAGATATGTAATGTATTAGAAACTTTAAAATAACAATAGTAGTATCATTTAAAATTTTTATTTTTGGATTGCTCATTGCTATTATATAAAAATAAAATAATAGACCTTTTATCCTAAAAATATAAAAATAGCAAACCTCATTGTTATAAACATGAAAAGATTTTATGAAAAATAACTATATTTTCCAAAAAAATTAATCAGAGAGAGTGGCACTGTTTTACATTTTAATAAGTCTCTTTAATTCTGGCTTTATCTGCTTCTACATTCAAACTATTGCAATATATTGTTTTGAATTAAATCTACAAAGAAAACATAATATCATACAGATATATATTTGGAGAAGGAAGGACTTCATTGATTCTTAAAGGGTCCCAGGGTTTTGTTTGGTTCTGAAGATTGAACTCAGAAACTTTTACTACTGAACTACATCCTCAGCCCTTTTTATGTTTTTGGTTTGAGACAAGGTCTCACTAAGCTGCTTAAGGCTTTGATAAGTAATGACATCATCATCATCATCATCATTATTATTTTATTTATTTTTGGAGGTACTAGGAATTGAATCCAGGGCCTCAGTGTGTTAGGCAAATGCTCTACCATTGAGCCATAGCCCCAGCTCAGGGTCTTGGTAAATTGCTGAGGCTGGCTTTGAACTTGTGGTCTTCCTGTTTTAGCCTCCCAAGTCATTGAGTAGCTGGGATTACAAGCATGCCCCACCACACTCAGGTGAACTCCCAAGAGTTCTAAAAGAACATTTGAGATCTGCTGAATTACAGACAAGAACATCCTATCAGATCAAGTTTGTCATGCTAGAAAGGAAGTGGTTACACTATACATTTACTCACAGTATTTTAGAATGCAAAGTGAAAATCAGTTTAACAATTTCTTAAACTCAGTATAAGAAGCCAAAAGATTTTATATCTGAAATCTCATAGGTTTTTTTTGAAGCTAGTGTTAAATAGTTTTTCTTCTGAGTAGGCACATGCAATGTTCTTGGCCACCTTAAAGGGGCAGCAGCAACATAACAATTCAGTCCCACCTGCACTTTCTAAATGAAAGCTCAGGCAGACTAGATGAATTGTCATCAAGAATAAAATTGGGAAAAAGGCCTAGGTGATTCTGAGCATCCTGTGCCTCCCTCTATCTCTGGTGCCTTGAGGTCCTCGAGAGAACACCGGGTCCTCTAGAAAGACAAAAATGGTTTTTAAACTTCAAAAAGAAGCAACACACACACATATTGATATTTGGCTGTATTGAGTATCCAAACCACAGACATGCACCTATGTGGCAAATTTTTCACCTCTAAGTTCTTGGCGGACACAACATCTTTGTATGTATGTGGTGCTGAGGATCGAACCCGGGCCGTACGCATGCCAGGCGAGCGCGCTACCACTTGAGCCACATCCCCAGCCCTTCCTAGGAAATTTTTAAAAATTATTTATTCATTCTTCTTTGTTATATATCACAGCAGAATGTATTTCAGTTCCTAGTACACATAGAGTACAATTTTCCCTGGCTCTGGTTGTACATAAAGTAGTGTCACACCATTTGTGTCTTTATACATGTCCTTAGGGTAATGATGCCCATCTCATTTCACCATCTTTCTTACCCCCATGCCCCTTCCCTTTCCATGTATCCCCTTTGCCTTATCTAAAGTTCTGCTATTCCTCCCATGCTCTCCCCCATCCCCTTTGTGGATCAGCATTCTAATATAAGAAAAAAACATCTGACTTTTGCTTTTTTGGGAAATTGGCTTACTTCATTTAGCATAATATTCTCCATCTGCACCCATCTATCTGCAAATGTCCTAATTTTATTCTCTTTTTATGCTGAATAATATTCCATTGTGTATATATACCACAGTTTCTTAGTCCACTCATCTATTGAAGAGCATCTAGCCTGGTTTCACAAATTAGCTATTATAAATTTTGCTGCTATAAACATTGAAAAAAAAAAGAATAAAATTGGGCTGGGGCTGTAGCTCAGGGCTAGGGCTGTAGCTCAGTGGTAGAGTGCCCGCCTTGCACACGTGAGGCACTGGGTTCGTTCCTCAGCACCACGTAAAAATAAATAAAGATATTGTCTATCTACAACTAAAAAAATATTTTAAAAAAGAATAAAATTAAGCCAGTCATGGTGGCGCATACCTTTGTAATCCCAGCAGCTAAGACAGGAGAATCGAGAGTTCAAAGCTAGCCTCAGCAACATCGAGGCACTAAGCAGCTCAGTGAGACCCTGTCTCTAATAAAATACAAAATAGGGCTGGGGATGTGACTTAGCAGTTGAGTGCCAAAAAAGAAAAAAATAATAATAATAAGATTAATGTCTGCACACACATGAAAGAAAGACAGAAATATAATTAAACACTAACTAAAGGGTAAGGTTGAATGTGGTTCATCAATAAGAGTTTGGTCACAGTTAAGGATGATAAAAGATGGGATGATAAATGGATTTAGTAAGCTAGTCTGTCATATTAAATATTCATATTAAATGAAGGTAAAATATTCACCAGAGTTTATAGGAAATATTGCAATACTAATATAGGCTGTATGTGATTTATCAAAAGAGTTGCATTTTTTTTCAAATTTGACAGATTAGATCTTTATTTATAAGACAGTATCTTTCTTAGAAGAATCTACCATGTGCCAAACATTATGCCCTTATGAATAAAAATGAATAAGAGATAAACCCTTATTATAAATCAAGTATCTTTGGTGAGAAAAATAGACAGGACCACAACTGATTGTTATAATACAAAGTCTTAGGTGCTATAATAGTAATATTATAGCAGAGCTATAGAAACATGGAAAAGAGTACAGTGTGGTTAAGGAATGGATTCAGTTAAAAAGGTTTCAAAGAGATGATGACATGAGTTAAAGAATAAGTAGGATTTCACAAAGTAGAAAAGGAAGTAAGGCACATAAACAGAAGAACCAATATTAACAAAACTACTAATGCCTGAGAATTTGCAAGTTTGTGGAGCTATGAATTGTCCAATGATTATAGCTAAATGTGAAATATAGGCTGGGCACTGGCTAGAAAGATTGCTGAATGCCATAATAATAAAAACTTTAGACTTGATACTATAGGCAATGGGTACAAAGATTTCTTTAAAATATTTTTAAGATGTTGATTGACCTTTATTTCATTCATTTATTTATATGCAGTGATGAGAATCAAACCCAGTGCCTCACACATGCTAGACCAGCCTGCAACAAAGATTTTTTAAGCTGGAGCATGACCTAATCTGTATGTATTCTAGGAGGGTAAAAAATAAAAGACTGTTCTAGCAGCGCAGAGAATGGAGTAAAATGGGGAAAGGCTAGTAAGAGGAGAGCAAATACAATGATCTTGGCAAGAGAAGGCAAGGAACTGAATTATGATAGTAGCATTAGGAATGAAAAGTCAGAATAGACATTTTAGGAGTGGAATTGAAAGGACATGGCGACCCATATTAACAAATTTATTAATCTCCTACTATATGCCAGGCAACTATCCTAGGCTCTAGGGATATGAAAGTGAACAAAAAGACAAAGTCCCTTTGTGAAACTTACGTTGTAGTGGGGACACTATAGAAAGAACTTTGATCAATTTGATTTGAAGGGATAGAAGTGAGGAGATAACTACTGCCAAGAATTAACCCAAGGACTGGGGTTATAGATCAGTGGTAGAGTGCTCACTTCACACGTTGTGAAACACTGAATTCGATCCTCAGCACCCCATAAAAAAAATAAAGGTATTGTATCCATCTGCAACTAAAAAAAAAAGAATGAACCCAAGCTGGGTGTCATGGTGCATGCTTATAATCCCAGGGACTTGGGAGGCTGAGACAGAAGGATGCAAGTTCCAAGACCAGCTTCGGCAATTTAGCAAGACCCTGTCTCAAAAAAAAAAAAAAAAAGGTGAGGAGGAAGGGGCTTGGGATGTGGCTTAGTGGTTTAACCCCTCTGGGTTCGTTCTTCAGTTATACACCTGTAACCTGTACTCCCAGTGACTGGGGAGGCTGAGGCAACTTAGTGAAACCCTCTCTCAAAATTAAAGAAATTAGAAAACCTCAGCAATTTAGTGAGACCCTCTCTCAAAATTAAAGAAATTAGAAAAAATTGGGGAGGCGGCGCTGAGAGTGTAGCTTAGTGCCAGTGTGTCTCTGGATTCAATCTCTAGTATCACAAAAGCAATAAAAAAAAAAAAAAAGAAAAGAAACCCTCTAAAAAACAAGATTTCTAGTTGGAGCCAAATGGGTTACCATTGAGATTAAATTTAAAAGTATGTTTAAGTCAGAAAATGAACTGTTTTGAACAGGTTTTATTGCCTGCCAAAATTTATTTGAGGCCAGGCATGGTGGCTTGCACCTGTCATCTCAGAGACTTGGGAGATTGAGGCAGGAGGATCACAAGTTCAAGACCAGCCTCAGCAATTTAGTGAGGCCCTGAGCAACTTAGCAAGACCCTATCTCAAAATAAAAAATGGGCCCAGAATGTAGCTCAGTGGTAAAGATCCCCTGGGTTCAATTTCCAGTACCTTCCCTTGCAAAATTAAATTTTGGGTCTGGTTGTGCATAGATTAAGAATCATGGAATTTTAGAACTCATTTTCTAAGAACCTTACAAATCATCTAGTTCAACAATTCAACCCCTTCATTTACCATATAAAGAAATGAGAGGCAGAAAGATATTCAACGACTTATCCAAGGTTACAAGCTGCTGAGTAGTGGAACAAGGAACTAGATTCCAGGTTTCCTAACTTAGTCACTCTGTCATTCAATATTATTACCTATTTTAAGTACATGAAACATTACACATATGTAAATAACATGCTCAATGGCAATATTAATGTTGGTATCAATTTTCATTGTACTTATGAAAAATAGGCTTTGAGAAGTTTTTAAAAATGACTTAATTGCTTGATAAAATGTTTCTAGAATAAAATAATTTCCAGGTAAGATATTAAGATATGAAGTCAAGCCATGAGAGAATAAGTCTAATAGTAGAATGTAACAGTAAGTATAACATATTTTTGGGAGGCTACTGGGGATTGAACCCAAGGCCACATTCATACTAAGTACATATTTTACCACTGAGCACTGCCACCCATAACAAATTTTTCTTAAAATATGAATGTCAATGATTCAGTTATAGAATTTATTTACATCTATGTTTAACTTCTAATTTTCATAATTTTTATTAATTTCCCTTCACTTTTTAGATATGCAATTGAAATATTTCAAGAATAGCAAATAATGCAAGAATCAAAAGAATTTGAAATCATAGCTCTCTATTATTTAAAATAGCTGTTTCACTGTATTATTATCTCCTTTTCCAAGGAGAATAGAATTGTCAAGATAGTGACTGTTTTAAATCTGCATTTTTAAAAATTTGAAATATATTTTTTATTTGTTCTTTTTAGTTATACATGACAATAGAATTTTTGTTATTGTTGTTTTTGGCACTGGGGATTGAACTCAGGGGCACTCAAGAACTGAGCCACATCTCCAGCCCTATTTAGTATTTTATTTAAAGACAAGGTCTCACTGAGTTGCTTAGTACCTTGTTTTGCTGAGGCTGGCTTTGAACACGTGATCCTCCTGCCTCAGCCTCCCTGAGCAGCTGGGATTACAGGCATGCACCATCACGCCTGGCAGTAAAACGTATTTTGACATACTATATATCATGGAATATAACTTCCCATTTTTGTGATTGTACATGATATGTAGTTACATTGGTCGTGTATTCATATATGAACATAGGAAAGTTATGTCCAATTCATTCTACTGCCTTTCCCCTTCCCATCCCCCCACCATTCCCCCTACTCCCCCCTGTCCAATCTGGTGAACCTCCTCCAATGCCCCTCTCCTCACCTATTTTGAGTCACCATCCACATATCAGAGAGAACATTCAGTCTTTAATTTTGGGGATTGGCTTATTTCACTTAGCATAATAACCTCCAGTTCCATCCATTTACTGGCAAATACCATAATTTCATTCTTCTTCTTTTTTTTAAATTTATTTTTTAGTTGTAGTTGGACTCAATATCTTTATTTGTTTATTTTTATGTGGTGCTGAGGATCGAACCCAGGCCCTTGCACGTGCTAGGCGAGCGCTCTACTGCTGAGTCACAACCACAGCCCAATTTCATTCTTATTTAAGGCTGAATAATATTCATATATATATATATATATATCTCATATTTTCTTTATCCATTTATCTGTTAAAGGGCACCTATGTTGGATCCATAGATTAGCTATTGTGAATTGAGCTGCTATGAACATTGATATGGCTGCATCACTTTAGTATGCTGATTTTAAGTTCTTTGGGTATAAACTGAGGAGTGGGATAACTGGGTCAAATGATGGTTCCGTTTCAAGTTTTTTGAGGAATCCGCATACTGCTTTTCCCAGTGGTTTCACCAATTTTTAGTCCCACCAGCAATGTATGAATGTACCTTTCTCCCCACATCCTCGCCAACATTGTTATCTGTCTTCTTGATAATTGCCATTCTGACTGGAAAGAGATAAAATCTCAGTGTAGTTTTAATTTGCATTTCTATAATTGCTAGTGATTTTTGAACATTTTTCATATATTTGTTGACCATTCGTATTTCTTCTTCTGTGAAGTGTCTGTTCAGTTCTTTTGCACATTAAATCTGTATTGCATTGAACTCAAGCAAATTCTTCATCTCAACTTTTAAGAAAGGTTTAATTCAAACACTGAACTATGTACTTCAAGTAAATGTTAAAACCTAATTCTTACAGTCTTTGGAATAAACAACAAATTGTTTATAGCTTCATAAAATGCAATCCTAATTTTTTATCATTTTTTACTTGTGCAAGAAACATAAATATAACTTCACTGTATCTATTTAACAAAGTTGCAACTTTATTCTTTAAAAATTAAGCTACAAAACCCATCATAGGGGGTGGGGCTGTGACTCAGAGGTAGCTCACTTGCGTGACGTGTGTGAGGCTCTGGGTTCGATTCTCAGCACCACATATAAATAAATAAAATAAAGGTCCATCAGCAACTAAAAAAAATTGGAAAATCCTTCATAAACTTCATCATAACTTAAAAATATGAAATAAGATCTAATTTTACCTATTGAAATAGTGAGAATTTTCCTTCCTACCAATACACAATTCCTCACTGAAAACCAAGAATCTTACTTTCAACCTGCTTTGACATTCTTCTCTAACAATTATATATAATATTTTGCTTTCATAAAACTATATATGATACTTTTCAAAGTATATTCACCATACTATGAGCCCTGAAAGATAAGAATTGCTCAATCCTCTCAATATCCTTAGTGTTTCACACAATATCAAGTACAAGCTCAATTTATATTTGATGAATGACAAATAACAGAAAAACTGTGGATCTAAAACAGCCCAAATAAGATATGATTGACATCTACAAAAGGAAGGTTCATGATAGCTAACTAAATAATAGTAGAAGATAAAAGGGGGCGGGTTATTCTAAATATCATAGACAAACAATCAGTAACCTGGGGCTTCAGGAAGTTGTCTTTCCAAGCAAATGGCCGTGATAACTGCTGGAGGAGTCTGGGCCTCTTCAGCCTCTCTACAAAGTGGAAGATGATCTTTCACTGAAAAACATAGCTGGGAATTAGAAGACCTAGACCTCTGTCTCCAAACAAGTCAGTGGGGTAAGGAGGCAGAAGAATGGTAAATAAGTACTTAACTTCTATTTATAGCAAGCTCTAGGAGTCACAAAAACATGTAAGGTACAAGCACCCAGTTCTAAGCCCAGCAGACTTTCTATCATATCATCCTTCCTTCAGACTTGCCCTAATACATACCAGATCAGGGAACTGCATATTCAAGTGTCTAGGGCCAGGTAATATAAATGCTATGTAATGCAACTGAAGGTAACATAAATGAGTATGATTAGTTGTAAAACAATAGGGGATCATGGAGACTATGTCAAATGGAGAATGTATACCCTGTCTAGGGCAACCACTGCTTGGTTCCAAAGTGTTGCTACTATGTAGAAATGTTGCCCCAATTTTGCCCAGATTTTCCAGTTTTTCAAGACAGAATGTAAATCCATATTTTAATGTAAAAAGTACCAATATTTAGGCATTTCTATGGCTTAGAAGTTTCTTTTGATTTTCAATTTGTGGTTCCATTATCTAAATGAATGGAACACAGTGAGGAAAATGAAAAGGGACAAAGGGGAGACCCAATTTGATCAGAAAAAGAAAGAATCAAAGAGGAAGAAAGGATAGGAAAGGAGCACAGAGAGGAAGGCAGAAGCAAATCTCACTAACCTCAAAACCTACCTATGGAGTCCCACCCAATTTACTTGTCTTCTAATTTGAGAACAAAGAGGAAGAGACTCTGGAGGGGGAAAAAAAAAGGAGGAATAAAGAATCTGTTGAACTGTTGAGCACTTACTAGATGGAAGCTAATACATCAGATGCTTTCCAAGATGCTTTCATTGAGATATGACAATACAAGCGGAAAAAAATCCTTTGTAAGCAGAAAAGACTAGAAAATACTAACAACAGAAGTGTCAGATTATGCGAACACCTTTTTATGTTCTGCATAATTTTTTTAGGGGAGAAAGAGAGAGAGAGAGAGAGAGGGGGAGAGAGAGAGAGAATGAATCTTTTTTTTTTTCTGTAGATGAACACAACACAATGCCTTTTTTTTTTTTAATGTGGTGCTGAGAATTGAACCCAGGTCCCACCCATGTTAAGGGAGCACTCTACCGCCGAGCCACAATCCCAGCCCCATGTTATGCATAAATTTTAACCATAAGTATAATATAGTTGTATTAACTTTATAACACAAGTAATAACTACGAGTTAAGGTAAATTTCTGGGTTAAAATCTGCTTACCCTAGGGCTGGGGCTGTAGCTCAGTGGTAGAGCACCTGCCTTGCATGTGTGAGACCCTGGGTTCAATCCCCAGCACCACATAAAAATAAAGATATTGTGACCATCTACAACTTAAGAAAATATATGTGTGTGTATATATATGTATATGTATGTATATATGTATATGTGTGTATGTATGTATGTGTGTGTGTGTGTGTGTATATATATATATATATATATATATATATATGAAATCTGCCTACCCTAGAATGTACAAAATATATACAAGTGTTGGAGCATTTGCTTAGCATGCACAAGCCCTGGGTTCAATCCACAGCACAAGTCATACATATACACACACATACACACACACACAAGTACAGGACCATAAATTAAGTCAAACTAAACATTGAATATTTATGTAAAAGAATAAAATATAACAATTTCAAATATGTGTAATATGTAACTATGCAATTAGAAAATCAGAAGAGAGACCATGAAAGAAACTTCACAGGTGATATGAACTACAAATTGAATAAATAAGAAAAGAAATACGTGAAATTGTTAAGAAATGTTTGTAAGTCATTCTCCCTCTGAATTATAAACTACCAAGATTTTTTTGTGTGTATGATTTTTTGTGTGTGGTGTACAAAATTATAAAATATGCTAAAAGACCTCTTTTTGCAAAAACTTTTAGACAACTGCCCATCTCCTATATACAACTCTCATGTTTATTTTTATTAAAAAATTTTTTTTAGTTGTTGATGGACCTTTATTGTATTTGTATGGTGCTGAGAATCGAACCTAGTGCTTCGCACATGCTAGGCCCCTCTCATGTATATTTGAATTCTTTTTTATTCTAGGGCTTTTCAAAATAACAGTTTAATTTTTTTAATGAACAAAGTATATTATTCCATGCCACTTTGGTTGTAAGCAATCTCAATCCCCAATTCTCTTCCAAACATACATATTTAGTTTTCATTTTATTCATGAGTAAAACCTTAACCTAAATACTTCAAGTGAAATTTTAGGGGAAAAATACTGTTCAAAAACCTAGATAATGCATTCCTTTGTTGGTGCTAAATATAGTCATCTCAAGATGACATACATTTTGACAATGATCTGCCTTACATGTCAAATTTTCAAAAATAGCACAGATTCTCATTTTAAAGTGAGCAGGAAAAATTGCTACTCACTATTTTAATTGAAAATGGATTTGAAAGTGAAAATTGCCAATTAAAACTGGATTACATCAGTAACCATATAAAGGAAAACTGGATTTAAAATAATTTTGTTGTGGTTTTTGCTTAGGGCTCTTTAAATGAGTTGTTGGCAGGTAGAATAAAGAACTTCACACTATTTCAAAAAATCATTCATGGAAGCATCACCAAAATATAAAATACCTTCAGAAATAGGTGCTAATAGCTGTGAGGAAGAAGAAGCTTAAACCAGTTACATCAATAATCAAAGTTCATTTACACAAAATACTCCTTCCTCTAAAAACCCTTTCCTTCATTTGATTACACATTTTTTTTTCCCCTTAGCAATACTCTAAAACTCAAAAGAACTTCAGATATCTATGTTTCAAGTTTCCTTATGGCAACAATTTAACCCATAAAAGGATTTTAGGGGTGCAAATTATGCGGTCCACTCAATAATGTGTGACTAAGTTGGTTTAAATACTCAAAATTATTTAATCACAGTATCCACCACATACTTATGTTATGACTCGAAGACCAGTGGGCCCGTATTATATGAACTCATTAACAAAATTTAGCTGATGAATGATGTTCTCATCGCTTTGGTCAGATAACTAACTTCTTTCTATGGTTTACTTCTTTTCTCCACCTGCCTCTTTCTCAAGGACAGACATTTTGTTAGGACATATCCTAATGCTATTTTTACCGTGTTATCTCTCTCTCCCAACTCTTTGTTCACGTTGTAGCCTTTAATAAATATAAAATAAATATCTTGAAGTCATTGCAATAACCAACTAAACACTCAATTTGATTACTTTTCTTGCAAATGCCAATAATAATAAATCTTTAGTATTTATAGAACGTTTCCAGTTTACAAAGACCAGTTGGCGTTATCAAATGCATATATAGACAAGGGACTTCTCAAGAGGTTACTACATTCTTCTCTTCAACTTTGAGCTCTATTTGCTCGATCTCCAGCATCCCACGTCGGTTAGACTTAAAAAAAAAATAAAAAAAAAAAAAACCCACCATCCCCCCCCACCACCACCAACAACAAAAAAACAGTTTTGGAGACGATAGGCTGTTAAATCACATATTTCATTCCCAGCTTCCATAGGGGCCGATCAGGAATGATTCTTAAATAATGGCACTGCTGGTGGAGACGTAGACCGCTGGGGCGCGTGGCGGGGGATCGCAGTGAACTTTACCCTCTCGGACCCCAAAGGGACAAGCAAGGAGACAGGCACCCACTCTTTTCCTGCAGTAGTACAGGAGAGCATCCAAAACACGACCGACAAGGCAAGGCAGAGAAGAAGCAAGGGAGGGGAGCAGGGAATCGCAATCAGAAGCCAGAGGCAGGAACACCGAGATGGCGAGGCCAACCCGAGCCCACAAGACGCAGCCCCGAGGGTCGCAGCCTTCTGGCCGGAAACCGAAGCCTACTTACAGCTGGATGGAACCCGGTGCGCTCTAGTGCTGCAGCGGAGCCGGCCAGGAGCCTGGGCGTCCGGAGCGCCTCTTTGCTGCCGCTGCTTCCACAAGCGCCAGGGGATCCGACACCTCGGTCTTCACCACCCCCATTCCACGTTACCCCAAACCCTCTTACCCTTCAGGAACTGGTGACAAGCTTAGGTCCTCTTTGAGTGCGGAGAGATTGTGCGCGTCCGGCGCTTGGGTGTGGGTAGGGGTCTGGGAGTTCTGACCGCAGCCACTGCTGCTCCAGTCGCTGGGAGCCCTCTGGCTGCCGCCACCGCCGCCGCCGCCGTCCCCAGCAGCAAGTTTCCATAAAAGTCCTGGTGCGCAGCCTGTTCCCGCATTCCAGACGGGCCCAGCGCCGGCTGCAGCTGTTCCAAAACACAAGGCCAGTTCCCCCACCCCCCCACCCCCACCGTATCACCCAGAGAAGGGTGGAGAGTCCTGAAAGGCGAGCAAGCGGGCGGTGGCTGCCAACTTTCCGCCAGAACTTGCCTGTTGCCCGGCCATGAGTGCCTGAACTGATCCCCAACCTTGGGCCTGCCTCCACCTACAGCAGGGCCCAGAGAAGTGAGGCTGCCTGTCCCTTGGGAAAGGAATGATGCTAGAATGATCATCCCTAGACTGCTTCCTTACAACCTGTTTGCCCGAGACCCACTTCTCTCATTTTTCTACCTACTTTTTTTTTTTTTTTTGTATCAGGGATTGAACCCAGGGGCGCTTAGCCACTGAGCCACATCACATCCCCAGCCCTTTTTTGTATTTTATTTAGAGACAGGGTCTCCCTGAGTTGCTAAGTGTCTGGCCAAGTTGCTGAGGCTGGCTTTGAATTCACGATCCTTCAGCCTCCTGAGCCGCTGGGGTTACAGGCGTGCACCACCACACTCAGCAACCTGTTTTCACTTCTAATCAAATAGGGAAGCTATTATATTATTATTGTTGTTGTTGTTATTTGTGGTGCTGGGGATTGAACCCAGGGCCTTGTGCATGCAAGGCAAGCACTTCACCAACTGAGCAATGGAGCTATAGCTCAGTCCTAGCTTTGACTTTTGATCAGCTTTTCTCTGTTACCAAGAGCCTGGTTGGACAACCCCAGAACACTTCATCAGTTTATTGTTCTCTTTTTCTTGAGCTCTGGTTTTTAACTCCAATAAGTTGATAGAAAAAAAGTTGGAGAAGGAAGAAGAATATAATTAATTTTTGTATGTGTGTTTTGTAGTAATTTTCACTCTTCCTTAACTGAAGGCAAATCATCTCTGGTTTTCCTAAACGTTCATAAAGGCATCTGTGAGTATTAGCCATCCCCCATTTTTTTTCAACTTGGATCACTAGCCTGTAAATTAAATCCATCAGACAACATCATATTAGATTGTGAAATACACATCCAGAAGAGGCATTTTTTTTTTTTTGGTGGGGGAGATTAATACATTTTAAATTAAAAAAAAAATCAAACTGATATCCAGACAGATACACCAAGAACAAAGGTAACTACTTGCAACTTCAGGCTCCTAGCAGTACTCAGGTCATATTTCAGGGATGTCAAAAGACCTTTTGCTCATAAATATATCTGTTTCCCATCCCCATTCCCACACTATTTATCAGGATGAAAATTCTTTTTTTTCTTTATTAAGTTATTTATTTATTCTAATTTGTTATAAATGATGGCAGAATGCAATTCATTTCATATTACACATATAGAGCACAATTTTTCAAATCACTGGTTGTACACAAAGTATTTTCACACCATTCGTGTCTTCATAAATGTGCTTAGGGTAATGATGTATAACTCATTCCACCATCATTCTTACCCTCTTGCTCCCTCCCTCACCTTTGCCCTATCTAAAGTTCCTCCATTCCTACCATGCTCCCGACATTGCCATTATGAGCCAGCATCCTCAAAGAAAACATTCAGCCTTTGTTTTTTGGGGATTGGCTTACTTCACTTATCATTATATTCTCCAACTCCATCCATTTACCTGCAAATGCCATGATTTTATTCTCTTTTAATGCTAAGTAATTGTTCCATTGTGTATATATACCAAAGTTTCCCTATCCGTTCATCTACTGAAGAGCATCTGGGTTGGTTCCACAATTTAGCTATTATGAATTGTGCTGCTATACACATTGATATGGCTGACTCTCTGTAGTGTGCTGTTTTTAAGTCCTTTGGGTATAGGCCGAGGAGAGAGATAGCTGGGTCAAATGGTGGTTCTACTCCCAGTTTTTCAAGGAATCTCCATGCTGCTTTCCAGATTGGCTGCATCAATTTGCAGTCCCACCAGCAATGTATGAGTGTACCTTTCTCCCCACATCCTTGCCAACACTTATTGTTGTTTGTCTTCATAACAGCTGCCATTGTGACTGGAGTGAGATGTTTTGATTTGCCTTTCTCTAATTGCTACAGATGTTGAACATTTTTTCATATATTTGTTGATTGTATATCATCTTCTGAGAAGTGTCTGTTCAGGTCCTTGGCCCATTTATTGATGGGGTTATTTATTTTTTCGGTGCCTAGCTTTTTGAGTTCTTTATATACCCTAGAGTTAGTGCTCTATCTGATGTGCAGGTGGTAAAAACTTGCTCCCAAGCTGCAGGATCCCTATTCACCTCACTGATTTTTTTTTTTTTTTTGCTGAGAAGAAGCTTTTTAGTTGGAATCCATCCCATTTATTGATTCTTGGTTTTAATTCTTGCGCTATGGGTGTCTTATTAAGAAAGTTGGGGCCTAATCCCACATAATGGAGATTTGGGCCTACTTTTTCTTCTATTAGGTGCAAGGTCTCTGGTAATTCTTAGGTCCTTGATCACTTTGAGTTGAGTTTTGTGCACGGTGAGAGATAAAGGTTTAACAGGATGAAAATTCTTTTAAGATGAGTAAGGCAACCAAACTAGGTGCCCTTCAACAGAAGAATGGATAAAGAAAATCCAGTATAGATACACAATGGAATAATTATTTTCTTTATTTTATTTACTTATTTATATGTGGTGCTGAGAATTGAACCCAATGCCTCACACGTGCTAGGCAAGTGCTGGCTCTACCACAGAACCACAACCCTAGCTCTACTCATCCATAAAGAGGAATGAAATCATGGCACCTGTTGGTAAATGGACGGAACTGGAGACTATCATGCTAAGTGAAATAAGCCAATCCCCAAAAAACAAAGGCCAAATGTTCTCTCTGATATACGGATGCTAACACACAAGAAGGCTGGGGGTGGGGAGGAATAGAAGTACTTTGGATTAGACAAGGGTGAATGAAGGGAAGAGAAGGAGGATGGGAATAGAAAAAAGTAAAATGAATGGAATATAATTTTCCTATGTTCATACATGAATAAACTCCACATCATGTACAACCACAAGAATGGGAAATTATATGCCATGTATGTATAATATGTCAAAATACATTCTACTTTCACATATAACTAAAAAGAACAAATAAAAAAAGACAGGTAACATATTCATTCCTCAGTGAAGCTCTAAGTTGGCAATTAAAATGGTTAAATACAGATAGTGATCGGTGGTTGGTATTATTTAGCTTGTCCCTGGGCTCCCTTCAGTATCCTCACCTTGGCCTTAGTTAGTTCATGGTCATTCTGGCTGAACGGCTTTTCACAAGTTATTCCTTCAGCATGACATCCTCTTCCCCCATTCTTCACCTAACTTCCACATATCCTTTGGAATTACCACTTAAATATCACTTTCTCATGTTTACATGGCTCACTGCCTGCTACAGTCTGGATATGGTTTACAATATCTGTATGTGCTCATCCCATCCTTTTCCTCTCTATTCATATCAATTTATAACTATATATTTTTGTGATTTAAAAAACTGAATAGGAACTTTCTAATTTTGTGTTTCTCAACAGATTCACTATATTAAAAAAGCTCTCCATTCTTTCTAAAAAATGCTGAAAACTACCCACAGCCTGCAAGGCCTACTTACTCACCAATTCATCACCCTTTCAACAAATTATCAGTTTTAGATACTGAAGATACAGCAGGAACAAAATTAAGTTCCCATTCTCGTGGAACATAAATTCTAATAGAAGACGGATAAGCAAATAAATGACATTCGTAGTACTTAGTGATATGCAATATTTATAAAATGAGTGGGAAAGTAGGGAACATCGAGAATGGGTGAGGAGTGAATGTTATAAGTTTAGATAGAGCAACTAGAGAAAGCCTCAAGTGAGTAAAACTATTAAAAGTGAGGCAATGTATTAGTTCATTTCCTATTACTGTAACAAAATATCTGAGGCCAGATAACCATAAAGAAAGGAGGTTTATTTAGCTCACAGTTCTGAAGTTTCAGGGCAAAGTTTCAGGGCAAAGTTTGGCTCTGGTGAGGACATCATGACAGATGGCATCACAATGGCACAGAGTTTGTGGGAGAGGGTGAGATCACACAGTGAGACAGGGAGCCAGAGTGTAGGGTGGACCAATAATGATCTCTCACTAAGCCCTACCTCTTAAAGGTTCCACTACCTCTTAACATTGTATGGGGACCAAACTTCCAACACATGAACTTTTTTTTTATATGAATCTTTCAGTTTTTATTCATTTATTTATATGCAGTGCTGAGAATTGAACCCAGTGCCTCACACAAGTGAGGCATGTGTTCTACCGCTAAGCCACAATCCCAGTCCACAACACATGAACTTTTGAATATTGTAAACCATATCCAGACTGTAGCAGGCAGTGAGCCATGTAAACATCTGAAGACTGGACCAAGGAGAGGTACAAAGGCCCAGAGAAGGACCAAGGAGGCTTGTGTGGGTGAAGCTTGAGTACATGAGGAGTAAAATAACAAGAGGTGGGCTGGGGCAGGGGATGAGGGTAAAACCCTTTCTGTAGGGCTGGGATGTGGCTCAAGCGGTAGTGCGGCCCGGGTTTGATCCTCAGCATCACATACAAACAAAGATGTTGTATCCGCTGAAAACAAAAAATATTTTTTTTTAAAAAACCCTTTTTGTATAGTGTAAGGACTTTGCTTTTTACTCTAAGATGGGTGGCCATGGTGGGTTTTGAACAAACTGGTGACATGACTGCTTGTAACATGTTCATCTCAGCTGATGTGCTGAAAATTTACTAAATGGGACAAGTGAGGAAGCAATTGAGAGACTTCCACAGGAATCAGGATGTGGGATAATAGGGATATGAATCAAGGTGATAGCTGTTAAGGTAGTGACATATGGCTTGGCTCATTTTTTTTTCTTGGTACATTTTTAGGTAGAACTTGTAACAGGCTATGAAGTGAAATGAAAAGAGGTTTTTGGCTCTTGAACTGAAGAAGAGAGCTGTCATTCACTCAGAGGGGAAGACTGGTAGTGCTGGCAGGGGTGGTCAGGGGCTAAGTTTTAATAGGCTAAATTTGAGAAAATTACAAGAAATCCAAGATTTGTCAAATTGTATAAATATTCCTGACATATCTATCATGAACCAGCTGAATTTGTTGTCAATCTTGACTGTATCAGAGCTTTTTCTTTTTTTCATGGTGCTGGGATCAAATCAAGAATGTTAAAAAACATTTTAGGCAAGTTCTGTACCACCGAGCTATACTCCTGGCCCCCTTTGAAATCATATATTAAAGTTAAAAGACTGTTATAATCTTTATAAGACCTAAGTTGAATGCTTTGAAAAGACTTAATAAAGGCAAATAGCTTACAAAAATTACCATCAACCTAGGTGTGGTGAGGACATGTACAAAAAGATTGGGTACAAGCTTAGTAAAACCTAGGGAGATTACGTACTCATTGCTTTCATATCTAAGTTGTTTTCTCCTTTAAAAGGGCCATGAAACAGGAGCTGGGGCTGTAGCTTAGTGGTAGAGCGCTTGCCTAGCATGTATGAGGCACTGGATTCGATCCTCAGCACCACATAAAAATTAAAAATATAAGTAAAGCTATTGTGTCCAACAACAACAATATTTAAAAGAACAAAAGAAAAAAAAAAGGGTAATGAAAGAAAAACAAAAGTAAGGGACTAGAAATCCCAGAAAATGACTTAAGGGTGTAGTTTTTGGACCAAGATATCTTGGAATATCCAGTGAATCCATATTTTAACTAAAGATCTTCATTTATTTATTTATTCATTCTAATCAGTTATACATGGCAATACACTGCTCTTTGATTCATTGTATACAGATAGAGCACAATTTTTTACTTCTCTGATTGTACCCTAAGTAGGGTCATCATGCCATTCCTGCTAACTAAAGGTCTTGAGGCCATGATGGTCCTAAAAGCCAGGAGTGGTGAAAGAGGCTACTCAGGAAGCTGATGAAGGAGGATCACTTGAGCCCAGGAATTTGTAACCAGTCTGGGAAACACAGTGAGACTGTCTCAAACAAAGGAGAAAAAAAGGGAAGGAAATATTTGCTTTAACCTACTTTATATCACATATTAAGTACTTCATTTTTTTTTTCTTTTTTCTTTGGTACTGGGGACTGAACCCAGGGGCATTCTACCATTAAGCTACATCCCCATTATTTATTTTATTTTTTAGTACTGTGGATTGAACTTAGGGGAGCTTAACAAACTGAATCACATTCCCAGCCCTTTTTATTTTGAGACAGTGTGTTGCTAAATTACTTAGGCCCTCAATAAGTTGCTACGGCTGGCCTTGAATTTGCAATCCTCCTGCCTTAGCATCCTGGGTCACTGGGATTATAGGCATGCACCACCACACCTGGAAAATACTTCATACTTTTTCAAAGTTACTGGAACCATTCTCTAAGTATTACTAAAAACAATTTACAAAGTTTGATAAGTTATATATTCCAATTGCTTTCAGATGGTAAAATGCTTCTCTAGAGTCAAGAACTATGGTGTTATTTCAAACATAGCAAATTATCAGTCCTGTAATTTCCTATATATAAATGTACTTTGTGAAAGGTTTCTATGACACACATAAAAAAGTAAAATGCTGAGGAGATATTTGATGTATCAGTTGCTTTACTGTGGCTTTTAAGTAAAGAATAAAAAGTGTCATAGAAGGAAGGTTTGCTCTTTTTCTTTTCTCTTCTGAAATCCAGCCCATCCCTGCCCAAATGATGAAGGTTACTGTGTGATTTTTCACTGTTTAGAACTTCAGCAGACCAAAGAGCTTGTGCGGCCTGATCAGAAATATCAATAGCATAGGACAGCAAGGGATCAAGGGGAAAAAAGTGGCAGGGTAAGGAATCAGAGAACATAGGGAATAGGAAAAAAACACTAAAGAAAAAAACAAGTCAAAAGCAGCATAAGAACAGTAAAAAAGACAGTGGATAAAAAAATAAAAATAAATCCTACAAATAATGTTATAACAGAATAGCGAGATGCTTGCAGAGAAGCATTTTATATGCACATAAGAATTCAGAGAGAGATGTTTAAAGGGCAAAATATTAAGTTCAGACAGTAGGATCAAAGAGGATGCATGAGACAACAAAGAATATGACAGAAATGACATGGAAAACAGTAAATGAGACAGAAATACCAATTTGGGTCCCCATTCTACTCTAACCCTATAACCAGAATGGAAAGACTCATGTTTGTATGATTTGCTTATTAAGTAATATACTTCAGTTGAAAAGTTTGAAACTTTTTTTTTTTTTTTTTTTACATAATGGCTAGTATGCAGCTCAGCTGGAGAGTGTTCAAGCATTCAAGAGACCCTGGTTTTAATCCCAGCACTATAAATAAATAAATAAATAAATAACTGACTGTATAATTATATAACTACCTATTTATCTATGTAACATATGCTTAATTACTTTATAACAAACCTATTTGTTTAAAGTCTCAAATTAAGAATAGTGTTTTTGTGTCCAGGTGAATCCTTTCTGCCATCTGTTGGCAGCATCTCTCTCCTTGACTAAATGTATCTAAACCCTTCTCAAGATGTCAGGAGAAAGGAGGTTGAAATCTGAAGAGGGATGGATGCACATGTATCAGTTTGATAAATTTATATTATGCTTGATGGCATTACCCACTGCAACACTTTAATTAAAACACAAGTACTTTGACTTTATTCATCACAAAACTACCCTTTTCCCCCACATTAGTACATAAAGAGACACATCTTTACATTCAATTTCAATGCTTCTACAGCTGTCTATGTTCTCTATGTGTGTGTGTGTGTATATATATATATATACACACACACACACACACATATATATATGTATATATGTGGTGATATACAGATGGAAAGCTCTCATAGCGTAGAGTTTAATGAGACAATTGTGACCTTCCAATTATATATAAACATTGTTTAAAGTATGCAATACATTTCCTAGGTGTACAATCACTTTTTTATTTGGCAGTTATAGAAATACATCCATGTCATAGTGCTTATTTTGGCTAAAGAGCCAATGCTATTTTTTTCTGCTACTGTAGTGTTTTATTTTTACACAAATTAATTCAGTTCTTACATTTAAGAAATAAATACATTTACTGATATCAACCAAGTAAAGCTAAAACATGGTTGTTCTCAAACTAGACCAAAACAGTAACATAACCATTAGGAACAAGGTAAAGATGTCCTTATTTCCATTTTTCACAGATAATATAAATTTTTATTAATTCTCACATACTTATATTAATCTGATTTATCCAAGTAAAAAAAAAATTGAATTCAGCCTAATTCTTACAGTCACTTTGAAATTTACAACCCAACCAATTTCTAAATACATGTGCATATTAAAATAAAAGCAAATGGGTTATAAACATATTTAAAAATTTCTGATTATGAAATTTCACAGAGAAGTACATTAAATGTTACTTTGGCATTCCTGTTTCCTAGGCTTAAAGGAACAATAAACTAATAATTCCTTTGTAATGCAAATAATAACTCTTTTGGGAATAAGTAGAAAATATTACATCTTAAGGCAAGAAACATTTGTAAATACTTTTTACAGTCATCTAACAACAAATTAATAAAACTGATTCTAAATGGATGCAAATGATTGAATGCTACTTTATGAGAAAGAGAAAGTTCTTTGGAGCTGACTATAACAGTATGAAAAACTTAGCTTTTAAAAAGTTAGTTCAATTTTGACATTTTAGTAACATATCGTTAACCTCTGGGTAAAAAGTAACTACTTTGTTAGATGTTTAAAAAAAAAAAAAAAAAGAAATGCAGACAAACCAAACTAGAAAAAATTTTTAAAAAGTAACATGTAAATCATCTGAACACTTATTTTTTTTCTTCCAGAAAAGAGGAGGAAAAGCCATTTTCTCAGAACTGACTAATCCAAGGCCCTGTTTTAACTTACATAGAAGGGAGTGAATGAAGGGACTCATGGTGGTTAACTGTACTTTCCTGACAATACCACCAGGAGTAAGTTGATGGGTTTTACCCTGAAAGGCTTTAGACTAATTTAAGTGTTATTTTATTTTTTAAAGCATTGCCTTTGCTGCTTAATCCAGTTTTAAGGCAAATAAAAAGAGGCATATATATCTCAGTACCCTTCTGCAGTCAGAAATATTCTTTTTAGAAAATGTTTACTTTTCAAAAAAGTTATGTTTCTTCACATACAATAGACTTTTCCTACATTTACTGCCCTGAAATTCTATTTGGTTACTCTTATCCCTTTTGTTAAAAGGCCACAAAGAAAGCTTCTTTGTAATGTTGTAGCTACAGAACTGATCAAAAACTAATCATCAAAATCAAGCACTGAATTTGAAAAATTAACCTCCTGAAGATGGTCAATTTTTTCTGATTTAATAAATTGAAATGTGAGGTGGTGGTATGGGGGAGGGGAGAGGAGAGGAGAGACCCAAATATCTCCTAGAACTCCATTTACCTTGTCTGATGAAATAAATTCCCCATGGTTATCTAATAGCAGCATTATTAAACAGTGCAATTCTTCCAAATTGAGTTCAAACAGTATCTTTCTTAAATAAAATAGTAAGTTCACTCATAGCTTTTGTTCATAAATAAAAATCATGGCATAAAACATTTAGCCTCAGTTGAGTAAATTAGTAGAAGTGATAACTGCCCTGCCCATGAGGTAATGGGAATGAACACACGCACATATGTGTATGTGTGCATCATTCAAAGCCAGTGATACCTCAACAAGAGGGTGAAAAAACTCAATACTAAATGAAAAGTAAAATGTTATATAATGGAATTTTCCATTTTTGTACTTCTAATACTCCTCCATCAGTGAGAATTATGAATAGGCAATTATTAATTTAAAAATCTGTGTAAGAGGACTGGGGATGTAGCTCAGCAGCAGAGCACTTGCCTAGCATGTATGAGGCCCTGAGTTTGATCCCCCAAACTGAAAACAAAACAAAACTAAGACACAAAGGAGTTATATACTCAAGAACAATTAGAGTAATATTTCATATATTTAATGTTCTAACCTATACAGTACATGCAAAAATTGTATGATTCTGAATTTCATATTTTGTAATTGATTTAAATTATTGTGGCTTATAAATTTTAACACTTAAAAATTATTCCTTTTCACTTTTCATTTTCTATTCATTAATCTGAAACTAGGCACTTTAATCTAAAAATGCATTTTTAAAAAATGCATTTTAGATCCTTTTGTGTAATTCACTCCTAAAATGTATAAAGACCACTTCAGGGAGCAAAAGCAACAAATTTAACCCACTGATAGAGTCAGCCACTCCAAACAAGTGGTATATGACTTAGGAACAAAATTAATGCAATTCTAAAAATATCTAATACACTCTGAAAAGCCTCACTCAAGAACAACCCACTTGTTCATACACTTGTCATAGAGGACACAGAATATACTTCCATATCATTAAAAATATTTTGTTCTTTATCAGAGGAAAAAAAAGAAAAAAAAAATTCTTTAAAACCTCACCAAGATTCAGTGGGGTGCAGTATCTTATGCCTGTAATCCAGCTACTTGGGAGATTGAGACAGGAGGATCTCAAGTTCAAGGCCAGCCTCAGCAACTTAGCGAGACTCTGCCTCAAAATAAGAATATTTTTTTTTTAAAAAAGGGCTAGGAATGTAGCTCAGTGGTAAAGCACCCCTGAGTTCAATCCCAGCACTACAAACAAAGAATAACAATAAAAAAAAACCTATGACTCAAAGTATGAACATCTTAAAAATATGGGCATACTATAACAAATTCCCAGTGTGCTGAGTCCCCTATGAGAGTAACTAAAAACTTGTTTTGTGGAAGAATAAAAGAGAAATTATTTTACTGTTACCAAGTTTGAATACCTCAGGTGTTGGGAGTCAGTCTCAAAATTACATTTATAAAGGGTATGTTTTAAATTGCTTTTCTTAGTAAACAAATGCTATCTTTTGAATCAATATTAATTCAAGAGAAAAATGTTCTAACTATTAAAAGATTAAAGTACTTCAGTCTCTGTATTGTAATTCATAGGACCAACAGTTAACATATTTTGGAAACTACAATTAATCTAACATAAAGTTACAAGTTGTAAACTTCTCAAGTGTCAATTCATCTAAATGTTTTATATTGATACTCAGTGATTACAATTTCTCTGATTGAAATACATAAACAAACATACAGGCAATAATATAAGCAGTACACATTAAATGCCACTACTGCCTAAATTTGATCTAACAAATGAATAACTTTACAGTTAAAAAACACGTTTTCAGGCAGTTAAACATATTGACACTAGGAGTAATATATTCTTCTATGTATGGACCACAAAGGTGTTGTAATATATTCTTGCATATGTGGACCATGAAGGACTTGGCTAAAATGTATATTTTCAAGGTGCAAAGAATAAAAACAAACCTTTTAAGTATGACACTGGACATTTCTGACAGCTTGAAGATGATAAATCAATTAACTCCCAAGTATTGGCTTCAAATTAAGCAATACTCCTATAGAATTCACAATTCACAACTTAAATTACTACCTAGATTATTAAAAAGCTGCTCTGAATATACTACACAGGGATGCAAAGAATTTCTGTATAAGTACAGTACTTATTTATTCATTCATTCTTTACTAGATTTTTTCCCCTCCCTGAGTCCACATCCACCAATTCTGTAATACATATTACAAAATCAATAGTTACCTTAAAATATTTTATACCACTCTCAAAATGTATGATTCTTATGGTACTTATTGTACTTTGGCTTCCAATAGCCCACTGGATATAACATGACCATGACCACTTAAACAGCTACTCGTGTGTCTCAGGGCATCTGCTCCAAGATAGGCCATTAAAAGTTCCATGCGGCGAATGAGTAACTGCATGAGGTCTTCAGCCAAAGTCTCTATACTTGAATAGCGCACCTTCTCAAAATCAAAAATGTCTTTGAGAAAGAAAATAACTTGATTCTGGAGAATGAACACAAAACAAATTGGCATGTATTAGACCAAAATTATATTAAATCTAAAGAGTTACTAACATTATAACTAGCATTATATCAGGAGTCAGAACATCTGAACTCCAGGGATGATTTCACATCTCATTGGAAAAGGGACCTTGAACAAGCCATGTAACCTTTTTTTGGGTCCCATTTTCTTTTTGACAGATAAATATAAGATAATACCACCCATCTAATTTACTACTCAGGGCTGATATAATGATTAAAAAGAAATCTAAGAGAAGTGCCTGCAAACCCTAAAGCATGTATAAATGTGAGGGGCTATTTATTAGCCTTTCCTTCATTGTTTCCTCTGAGTACTGGTACTACTTTAGGAGAAGAATAAACTATTTTCAATAATCATAAATAATTATTAAATGTGCATTCTTCTGTACAAAACCCCTTAAGACACAAAAAATAAAAATAAATTCAGGCCTCAAATCAGAGAAAGACCTAGAAGAATATTTTACCTAAGTTGATACTTATTTTGAAACTCATCTCCCCCTCCCCCCAGGCCTAAGGACCAAACTCAGGCCTCAAGCATGCTAGGCAAAAACTGTGCCACCGAGCTAAATCCCTAACCCCCGACATTCATTTAAGTACATTTACTTAAATGGGTAGTATACTATTCTTTTTAATAGTATACTACTATTAAGTATACTATAAATTGTAAATTTCAATTGCAAGGTCATGATGAAAAGAAAGTAATTCCAAAGAAAAAAGCAGGAATATATAATTTATGTCCTCTAGAAATCAAATATTAAGTACTAAGAAGACATATAGGTTCATTGGATTTTTATATTCACAAGGGTAATTAGCAATCAACCTGTGAAGTCCCGTCATTTTATAGACAAAAGGATTATTTTTCCCCTAAGTCAGACTGTTCATTAATGACAGATTTAATTCGAAGCTCAATTTTTTCAATTAAAATACATACATTACATCTGGGAGGGCAAGTAACCTAGTTAAAAATTAATGAGTTCTAAATGACAGTAAAATAAACATTTCCTAAATTATTTATACAAATATTGTATCAATAGCACATAAACATAGTAACTTAATTCAAAAATGAATATATAATGAAACACCCAAACTTTAAAATTCATATTCAATTATGTTTACTTTTAATTGCTCCTTGAAACTCAGCCTACACCTTATTGAATAGAGACACTCCTTTGGCACTTTGCCGAAGAGATACTTCTTCAATGAACTTTACTGTGTGTTTTGGCAAACATAATCGTCTGACATTAGGATACAACTTTAAACTCCCATGTTATTTCTCACAACTTGGATTTTATCGTTCATATCAGAACTTACTGCACTAGGAGGGGGAAAATGCTTGGAACAAATTATATTGGATAAATTGTACTGTTATATTGTGTATTGTGTACATATACAAATATGGACCATCAAATCCCATTAGTATGAACAATTATAATGCACCAATTTTTAAAAAGTGGGGAGAAAATAACTTACTGCAATAAAAATATCGCTTGTTTATAAATTTCAAGTATCTAGGCATGAAGAACAAACTACATGAATTCCACTGTAACACTGTAACACCATGCAAGACCATGACAGAAAGAATTGATAAGGCGAATGGACTCAGTGAACCTATTCTACACTAAGGCACCAAATCTATAAAGCACTGGTTCATTTTAATAACAACATTACTATAAAATGTCACTAATTCAAATTGGTCACCTGAATTTAGGTAACCTGTATAACTTCACATTTAAATAAAATTCTTTCTTCTACAAGCAAAACCAAAACAGAATAAAACCTTATCCCTTTTTAAAAAAAATATTTGTTTTTTAGTGGTAGGTGGACACAATAACCTTTATTTTATTTTTATGAGGTGCCGAGGATTGAACCCAGTGCCTCACACATGATAGGCAAGCACTCTACTGCTGAGCCACAACCCCAGCCCCCTTATCCACTTTTTGATTCACTAAAAAAGCAATAAATCAATATATCAATGACTGAACATACCTTAAAGAAGCAACATAAATCATAAAGAGAATTTCTAGGACCCAAAAAGCCCCAAGCGAGGACAGGGCTTATGTGCTCACAAATGGCATAAAAATGGGCAAAAAATCCATCTGGGATCTGTTGGGAAGTAAAAAAAGAATAGTTATTTTGTCTTGTACTTACTTCCTCTAGCAGAGAAACTGAAATTGTTATCTATTATATGATCAGCTCTTTTTGAGGGTAAGCCAAGAGTCAATCATGAGTCAGTCTATTAAAAAAATTAATAAACTTAGAAGTAACTTTCAGAGTCAAAGAGTGATTTCATATCCTAACCAGTAGTATTCCAGATATGCTGAGAAAAGTGGTTTTTCTTTCTTTCTCTCCCCAATCCCCTCTTCTCTATTTTTTGGAACTGTGGATTGAATCCTGAGGGTGCTTTACCACTGATCTAAATCCCTAGCCCTTTTTATTTTGAGAGAGGGTCTAGCTAAGTTGCAAAGGCTGGCCTTGAATTTGTGATCCTCCTGCCTCCTTCTCCTGAGCAGCTGTGATAACAGGCATGCACCACCACACTTGGCTACATTTTAGAATATGTGAATATACATAATGAGACATCTTGGGGATAGAATGGAAGTTTATGCTTGAAATTCATTTGTACTTTATACACACCTTATAAACACAGCCTGAAAGTAAGTTTTCACAATATTTTTGGTGTACTTTCATTTTGACTGCAACCTGTCACATGAAATACATTGTGAAAATTTCTACTTGTACCATCATGTCAGCTCTCAGAAAGTTTCAATTTGAGAGCATTTTGAATTTTTCATTTTCAAATTAGGGATGCTCAATCTGTACTTCATTAAAACAAACAAACAAAACCAATCATGGGGCTGGAGTTGTGGCTCAGCATGTATGAAGCACTGGGTTCAATCCTCAGCACTATATGAAAATAAACAAATTAAATAAAGGTATTGTGTCTATCTACAACTAAAAAAAATTTTTTTAAGGAAAAAATCTTTTTAAAAAAAGAAAGCAATCATGCTGTGTTGTAAATAAGCAAAAACAAGAATGTTACAGTTCCTTAGCCATATAAACTTTAGGAGTATTCTTGAGTATTTAAAAGCCTTACTAAATCACTTAATGGTATTAATGAAAAAGATTAAAAAGAGTTCAAATGATTAGTTATTAAGTTATTTTTACTAGACCCCTAACCTTTAGTTAAGAAATCCAATATTAAAAATTGAATTGTGTAATTGCTTCTTCTTATGAAATATCAATACATATGTTTATGTTTTAGGAAACTGTTTATTAATAACTTTCTGAATGTCCTTTGTTAAATATCATCCTGTGGGATCTGTCATAAAGCACTGATTGGGATAATTATGCCTTAAGATTTTGTCTTTTGGGGCTGGGGTTGTGGCTCAGTGGTGGAGTGCTCGCCTCGCACGTGCGGGACCCTCGGTTCGATCCTCAACACCACATACAAAAATAAACAAGTGAAATAAAGGTGTTGTGTCCAACTACAACTAAAAAATAAATATTAAAAAAATTCTGTCTTTTGGAGGAGTTGTTTTTTATTTTACAGTCTCCAGGACAATCTTTTAAACCTCAGTTTAAAAAACATGACAGCAGCAGTTATCATTTAACAAAGAGTATCCACTGTATTCTGGATAGTATGCTACATTCTAGTTAGTTTGCTAAAACATTCTTGGGAAAACAGATCATGTTACCATCATTGTAAGTATGTGAAAAGTGATATTTGGGATGTTAAACAACCAGCTACAGCATACCAGCTAGCTAGTGGTGAAGGATGGAAAGTTATCAGGCATTTACTGAGTTTATTCTAGTCTAAAACATGTTCTACATACATTAAAATTCTAAATGATACAGACTCAAGTGTTTTAGGAGTTCGAGAAGTGAGAAATTAGTGTGGGCTCAAACAGAAAAGATTCACTTTGGCAAGGAACATTGAGAGCCGAACTCAATAGTAGATTAGATTTATTTAAGTATAAAGGGAAGTTTTACATTCCATACATAGAAAATAGTTCTTCCAAAGGTGAGATTTATAGGTATTTGTGGATATTGAAAGAAGACTAGAATGAAGCATAGTATTCACTCTAAGAAGTAGGAAACAGGGCTGGTGATGTAGTGCAGTGGTTGAGTACTTGCCTAGCAAGTGTGAGTTCCTGGGCTCAATCCCCAGTACTGGATTGGAGGGAAAGGAGGAGAAAACAGAACTATTGGTAATGATGCTATTACTATCATTATGGAAACTGTTGCTTATTAAAATCTTTTAAGATTACTTTTAACTTTATGTTTAAATTAAATTTGTTATATCATTGATATTATCTCATTTCATACTGACAGTAGTTTTAAAAAGTAGACATTAACTCCATTTTGCAAATGGGAAAACTGAAGGTCAGCTAATGGTTGGTATTTGCCATGATTGTGCTAGCTAGTATGAGAATCACAGTCTACAAAAATCTGTTTTCTAGTGCTAAACCAGTTTCAAACATTATCATTTATAATAATCATTTAGGAAACACGTTATGATTTGAATGTGAGGTATCCCCCCAAAAGCTCCTGTGTTACTGTAGGAATGTTTAGAAGTGAAATAATTAAGACTGTGAGAGCTGTCACCTAATCAGTCTCACCCTAGTTTGAATGGACTAACGAGGTGGTAACTGTAAACAGGTGGGGCATGGCTGGAGAAAATAGGTCACTGGGGTATGTTCTAAAGGGTGCATGTTCCCTGTGGGGCCCGTACCCCAATCTTCCTAATCCCACCTTGAGCTAGGTCCTTCCCTGATAATGTCTAAAAGATGTCTCTGCCTCATCTTAGGCCCAGAGAAATGGAGTTGGCCATCTATGGACTGAGACCACTGAAATTGTGAGCCCCAAATAAACTTTCCCTCCTCTAAGTTATTCTTATTGGGTACTTTGGTAACAACACAAAAGATGACAAATGGACTAATGCAGAACCTGTTTAAAATATAGGGCTTCTGGAAAAATCTGAAATAAGAATTATTCAAATATAGGGTCTCTGGAATTCTTTCTTTGGTGGTGCTGGGGATTGAATTCAGGGCCTTGCACCTGAGCTACAATTCCACCTCCAACTAAAATTATTTCTAACAGCACGTACTGAAGATATTTTGAGGATTACATTCCTGGCATTATCAAGGTTAATAAATACTGAATTAAAAATATGGATGATAAAATATTACAGGTCCTTGAGCAAATAATATAGAAACGGGCAATATTTGCATAATGCACTATGCTAAGCACTATTGAGCACTTTACATTGTATATTCACAACAAATCCCATGAGGAACTGGGTGTGGTAGCACACTTTTTGATTCCAGCTTCTTGGGAGGTTGAGGAAGGAGGATAACCAAGTTGGAAGTCAGCCTTAGCAACATAACTAGATTCTGTCTCAACAAAACAAAACAAAAAACAATCCTATGAGGTAGATACTATTATTATCCTCTTTTTAGAGACAAGGGAATTGAGGCACACAGAGGTTAAGCAACTTGCCCAAGGTCACATTGTTAATAAGTAGCATCTGAATCTCACTTCAGAGTTTATGTCTTTAGTCACCAGTACTGTATGGTGAGAGCAATATGTAGTGGATGAAATGGGCTACAAACTTTTGAGACTTTTGGGGTAAGTACCTAGAACTAAATAAAGCAGCTATTAGAATCAAATCATTAATTCTCAGTTGGATTATATGAAGGAGAGACCACTATATTACTAATTTTTAAAAATAATATCATTAAATTAAAAAAAAACATAAAAGCCCTATTAGAGCTATTCTAACCCTAAATATCTTTAGTTGAAATCTCACATATGCCTCAATACTTGCTATACTGAATTATACAGAACATTAAGGAAAAGGGAGAAGGCATTCAAAAAAAGGACCCAGTACCAATAAGTCACTCATCAAGCTTGAGGGATAGTCCCTATTATTAGCTGCCATCCTTATATGAGAACTGACATATTTTATTGATAAGATCCTCAAATTGTTTCACAAAATAGCTGCTATGGTTTGTCCCCACCAAATTCATGTTGTGGTTTGGTTCTTAATGCAGCAGTGCTGGGAGGTAAGGCCTAATGGGAGGTGCCTTGGTCATGGAGGTGCTGCCCATGTGATGGATTAGTGCCTTTCTCAAGTCTAGTCAGACTGCATTAATTATCATGAGAACAGACTATTATAAAGTAAGGCTGTCCCTGGTGTTTTGCCTCTTCCCTATGGGCCTGCATGTTCTGCTTTCCATCCTGAGTTGAAGCATCTCACCAGCATAGCTGGCAGATCTTAGACTTACCATTTCAGAACCATGAACTGAATAAACTTCTTTCCTTACAAATTAGTGAGTCTCAGGTATTCTGTTTTAGCAACAGAAAATGCACTAAGACAGGAATTTAGGGAATAATGGGTTTTACCTTCATCTGTTCCCTTTTCTGTTTCAGCACTGACCAACAACTTGAAGCCACAGCCTAAATACATGCAGAAGAGAAAGACAAGATTAAATTTACAGCCACACCAACATTTCCTTTTAGAAAAGGGTGATTTTTATTATAATTCAAAGTTCAGGGGAATAAAATGTCCCATTTATAATTTCTTATTTAGTCCAGGTTCCTTATATTGCTTGTAAACTTTAATAAAAAGATACTTCATTTTTACAAATTTAAAATTTAAATATATAACCCCTAAAGAAAAAAGGTTTAATCTGATGCTTCAATTACAATTAAATTCTTAAGAGTTCTTATCTTATATTCTGAGGGGAAAAATGAAAATATATGTATATAGATGCACATACATAAACAAATGTTCCATGTGTAAAAATGAAACAAAGTAGTACTTTTTCCTTCAAAAAAAGGAAATATTTGTGAGTAAACATTTTTATTTAAGAAGTATGAAATTATAACCATGATAGGACAATAAATAAATAAATAAATAAAATAAACTTATTCAGCACATTCTGAAGAATTCTGACTCTACTCTTGCATGACCTAACTTTGATGAAGGTCACTTTACCAAACAAATTCCAGAAATGAAGAACACATACTTCCTATGATTAAAAAAATTTAAATCAGAAGAAGGTAGATTTATAAAAATACTTCAAAAACTAAAAATACTTTAAAACTTAATATGAAGGTTAGGGTTGTAATTCAGTGGGAGACTACATTATCTACCATGCACAAGGCCCTGGGTTCAATCCCCAACACAAAAATGAATAATGAGGAAATTTCAAAATAATTGTGAAACTTCCAATAGGAACTAACTTACTTCTAGATGCATATTTAAAGCCCATCAAAAATCAAGGTCAGAGAATTAAATATAATAAATAGACTGAGAATATTCAAAGTATAAAATATGGCTTGAGCCTATCTTATTTTTACAGCTGCCAATTTTTTCTCTCATAATTTTCTTTCTTTCTCTATTTTTCTGCTCCCCCCACCCTCTACCTTGTACTGGGGATTGAAATTGGGCACTTTATCACTAAACTGTATCTCCAGATCTTTTTATTTTATTTTATTTTTGGTACCAGGGATTGAACCCAGGAGCACTTAACCACTGAGCCACATCCCCAGCCCTATTTTGTATTTTATTTAGAGCCAGGGTTTCACTGAGTTGCTTAGCACCTTGTTTTTGCTGAGGCTGGCTTTGAACTCAAGATCCTCCTGTTTCAGTTTCCCAAGCCACTGGGATTACAGGCGTGTGCACTGTGCCCAGCCCAGGCCTTTTTATTTTTAGACAGTCTCATTAAGGTGCTGAGGCTGACTTCAAACTTGTCATCCTTCTGCCACTGCCTCCTCATTTGCTGGGATTACAGGCTTGTGCCATCATAACCAGCTTCTCCAAACTTTTGATAATATTTAGGAATATAAATATCTCTATTTTCCTCTTAAAAATATACATTGTCATTTAAAAAAAACTATAACTTCCATATTTTAGTCTAGTCTTTCAGCCATTTGCATTACAGATAATTTTTTTGTTAGGCCTGAACTATCTGAAGTCTGAGTTTCTTTAGAGATCTGAAGAAATATGAGGTTTACCAGATCAAGGCTAGGACTGGTAAAAGGGTCAAAAGGAGAAACTCATCTGAAGGTGTGATATATATATACGTATCTGATTCTACTATCAGAGAATGAGCTCAGTTTCCACGGTAGTCATTCCACAGGCAGATATATATATATGTAAATTTTATTGTTTTCCTCAGTTCTGATCATTTTCTTATAAAATTTAAATGGCTAAGAAAGGAAAATCACCACTTACAGTTTCTTTTTTTTTAAAAGTATTTATTTTTTAGGTTTTTTAGGTAGTCACAATATCTTTATTTTATTTTTATGTGGTGCTGAGGATCAAACCCAGTGCCTCATGCATGCCAGGCAAGCTTGCTACCACTTGAGCTACATCCCTAACTCCACTTACAGTTTCTTTGAAGGAAGAGTTCAGCCAGCGATTATTTACTACATTCTGTATGGATGTTGGTGGGTTTTCTAGGTCTTCAAAAGAATCCATTAATATAAAATCCAGAACAACATCATAAAAATTTAGATTTTTCACCTGCATTACATTGGGAATTAAAACATAAATTATTATTACAGAGAGATGGAATAAAGTCTGAGTCAAGGTTTCATACTTGGGTAACAGCAAGGTTTTCTGTTTTCTGAGTCAAATCTGATTGTATTTCTCACAGAGATGAAGAGAAGAGTTAAATATGAAATATCACCCCCAGAAATTACAATTCACATGGAAGCTGCTCCTTCCTGGATCTCATCAAGTACAATTAATTTCTCATTACTCTTTATTTTATGAGTCCTTTTCAGGCTTCCATTAGATCATCCATAATGTTCATTCTACTTTGTTACTTAGTTATTAGTATATCTACTTATCTTCCCACCAGATCACAAACCTCCTGATTTTCATTCCTTCATATAGATTGTTATATAACATATGCTAGACTAAGTGCTTAGACTTCTACAGTAAGCAAACTGATGCCTTTTGTCTAGTCGGGAAAACAGCAACAAAATAATCTCACAAACATCCAATGACAAATTCTGACAAGCACAATAAATGAGAAAGTACATGAGAGTCAAAAATGGAGATTTTGATTTTAAGCTGGATGCCAGACAGAGCTTTTCTTGGGGAATGAGGCTTCCCAGGTAGAAAAAATTCTTATCAGAGACTTTAAGGTGAGAAGGAACAAAATGGTGTTGAATTGAAAGAAATCATTGAAAGAATGGTGTAGCACTCTACAAGAGAGTGGCAAGATCCAAGAATGAAAGGCTGGATCCTGCAGGGATTTATGGCCCATGTGAATGAGATTCCATTTCATTCTCACAATATTTGGGGTGCAGGATGGGATTGGGGATGATAGAAGAGAGAGACCCATGATTGATTGATTGATTGATTGATTGTACTCGTGATCTAACCCGGGGTGCTTAACCACTGAGCCACATCCCCATCACTTTTTATTTATTTATTTTGAGACAGGGTCTTACTACGTGGCTTAGGACCTTGCTAAGTTGCTGAGGCTGGCTTTGAATTTGTGATCCTTCTGCTTCAGCCTCCTGAGTCACTGGGAGTACAGGTATGCACCACCACACCCAGCTCCAACTGTATTTTTTAAAGATCATTTTGGTAACAGTGTAGAAAGTGGAACAGAGAATGGAAAGAGTAAAGTGGTGGTGGGAGTTGGGGGCTAGGCAGGGAATCAGGGAACACAAAGATTCTGAGGTGGGTCAGAAGAAAGGTAACAGACACTTAGGCCAAGATAGTAGAGACAGAAATAGAGAAAAGTTGAAGAAATTAAAATATATTTAAGAGATAAAATTGACAAAACTTAGAGATGAATATGAAAAAGTGGGAGAGGACCAGGGAAGGGTAAAGGATGAGACTGAGGTTTCTGGCTTATAGAACAGAAAGGATACTGATCCCATTCATTGAATAAAGGAACACTATAGAAGGAAAAATTATGCCTCTATGTTATAAACCTGTTTTTTCCTGCTTAGAATGCCTTTTGGTGCCTTTTAAATTCATTCTTTAAGCTACTACAACAAGATGCTCCAGGCTTATCATGTGCTCTTTCTGTCTCAGCACTGAAATAAGTTATTTTCCCAAGGAGTCCTATTTTGTTTTTAGTGGAATGTGGTCATTAGAAATCCAAGATCTGTGTGCTGAGAATAATTTTTTTTTCTAATATTGTTGCTTCCAGATCCTCTCAATGGACAGGGCTAGGAAATATTATTTATGTTCATGCAAATTTTTCTATTTATATTTATTTCTACAATAATATACATTAGAATCTATAAATTCACACTGATAGCTCCAATTCTAATCTTGACTTTTTATACCTTCCTTCTCCAACAGTAAGAATCTGCCTCTGATTCTTCTCAATAAATTTATTTGTTCAATTCTTGTAACCAATCCCCAGCTCCACTGAGCAGACTATTGTCTTATCTGAAACCACTTGCATAGGACACCATTACTGCCTTGCTGGAGACTGCCAATTGACTTTTAGATGGAAAGAAGGTAGAAAAGAAAGGAGGAAGGAAAGAGGGGTGAATAGAGGAAACGAAGGTTTTTTTAAAAGTTGTTTACCACAATTGGCCCAAGTATAAAAAAGTACAGTTTCTATTGTTTATGACTCTGTCAGAACACTGCCCTACCACCACAAAATTGGTTTTACTATAACTTAACAATGAAACAAAGGCCTCAACTCATATAAACATGCACAAATAATGAAGAAAAGTTTAGAAATTATAAAAATTTTGAATTTACCCCTCTGGCAGCAAGTTCCATTTCAGTACTAGCCCAGTGATCAGTTTGCTCTAAAAAATACATCATTTCATCAAAAACATCTTCAAACTTCTTTGGATTCTGCAGATGAAAACACATTTTAATCCTAAACTCAAGCCTACAAAATAAATAAGTTACTTTTCAAGTAAGTTTGCTGAATCTTAATTATTTTAAGTAACTGAATTGAAATAATTTTTCAAGGTATGCACATTTATTTCATTTACTATTTTGTTTTTCTAATATTTTTCAGAAGTCAAGAATGAGAATGGTAATAAAAAGTCAAATCAAACTGTTTATTACTCAAATATGTATGCCTATTTAGGTCAGTCTTTAAGATGAAAATATGTTTTAGCAGCCATTATGAGATGCTTTTGTGGTTCCTCTTGTTTTGGAAGAACTCAAGTTCAAATCCCTGGTTTTATCTGCTATGAGAAGGCCAAGAAAGAACACAAGATTTACACTGGGAATTACAAGTAGTTAATATCACCTTATGTTTACTTAATACTTAACCAAGTACATGCAAATGATTCAAGGAAGGCCCTTTTTATTTTATTTTTCTCTCATCATCTAGACAAACTGCATAAAATAAAGTGATTCCTTATAGTCTGAATGAAGTTCTGTCCTTGTATCTACTTTATTCAGTCCTATGAAGATAGGTAAGAGGCATCTCTATTTGTATTCCAGATTTCTGAATATTCTGTCCTTTAACCTTCTTCCTGAACAGGATTAAGGAAGGTAAAAGAAGAGGTATTATTAGTCATAATAACAGTGGTGGCTATAATAGCAGATCTAATGATGATCTTACCATGACAATCACAAACTTTATGGCAAATTGGGAATAATTCATGCAAAACAACTTAGTCAAAAAAGTATGGATATTATACATAGGAAATAACAACCCAAGTAGAAATCAATGTTCTTTGGATGATGATGATGATGATGATGATGATGATTTTACTATTATTTTGAGGTGCTGGGGATTGAACCTAGGTAAGCATCTTGGGTAAGTACTTATCATTTAGCTACTTTCACACTCCTTTTGAGACAGTGTCTCACTAAATTGTCCAGGCTGGTCGCAAACTTGAGGTCTTCCTGCCTCAGCTTCTAAAGCAGCTGGGATTACAGGCATGAGCCACCGTGTCCAGTTTAGATGATGATGATGATGATGATGATGATGATGATAATTTTGTGGTACTGGGGATTGAATCCAAGGATGCTCTGCCATTGAGCTATATCCCTAGTTTTTTTTTCTTTTTTTTTTTTTTTTTTTAGTACCAGGGGTTGAACCCAGGTGTGCTTAACTACTGAGCCACATCCCTAGCCATTTTATTTTTTAATTTTGAGACAAGTTCTCACTAAGTTGCCAGGGCTGGCCTTGCAATCCTCTTCCCTCAGTTTCCCCAGTTGCTGGGATTATAGATTTGTGTCACTATGCACAGCTTGGCTTAGATTATTATTTTTTGGGGGGAGTACTAGGGATTGAACTCAGGGGCACTCGACCACCAGCCACATCCCCAGCCCTATATTATATTTAATTTACAGACAGGGTCTCACTGAGTTGCTTAGTGTCTTGCTATTGCTAAGGCTGGCTTTGAACTCACATTCCTCCTGCCTCAGCCTCCTAAGCCACTGAGATTACAGGCGTGCTCCACCGCAACCAGCTTTAGATTATTATTATTTTTAAAAATATTTTTGAGTTGTTGATGTACCTTTATTTTTTATTTATTTGTATGTGGTGCTAAGGATTGAACCCAGTGCCTCATATATGATAGGCAAGTGCTCTGCGACTGAGCTACAACCCCAGCCCCTAGATTATTTTTAATATGTGAACCTTTGCAACTATCTACAAAAACTTTTCAACCATTAAAAAACTAATGTACTTTAATCTTCAGTTAAATGAAAATAATAATAAAAAAACTTGCTAGCAAAAGAAGTTTACCTTTCGTGCTTTCACAATTAAAGCTGACAAAATTTTCCTTCCACTCTCTGCAAGGAATATCCTGTTGGCTGTTTCTGAAAGAATCACCTGAAAAAATATCCATCCCAAACAAAGTAAAAAGAGACCTATAATAAAATTGGACATCCAACTTTATAGCACATCCACACATAAATAACCTTAATATAGCTAATACATTACATTTACTAAATTAAAAAAAGTCCACATTTACTAAAATAAAAAGCTCTTTGAGACCTATGAACAAAAAAAATATTAAAGGGAGATAAATCTGAAATTAGATTTTGTTCAATATAATCAAAAAGTCTAAAATAAATTTATACAGTCCCCAAATATAAGATTTCATTTCTTTTTAGAAAATGACTTTTAAAAACCCTAAAATACAAACCAATTGATAATAACAAGGATGATTTTTAAATAGCCTCAACCCTTTTTGAGCAGTATCGGGGGACTGAACTCAGGGGTTCACTGAGCTACAAGCTCAGCTTTTTTTGAGGGAATTAGGTACTGGGGATTTAACCCAGGGGTGCTTTACCACTGTGCTATATCCCCCAGCCCTTTTTATTTTTTATTTTGAGACAGAGTCTTGCTAAATTACTGAGGCTGGCCTCAAACTTGGGATACTCTTGCCTCAACTTCCTGGGTTGTTAGGATTACAGGTGTTCACCACCATGCCCAGCTCTTAAGCAGTCATTTTTAGATACTTATAGAATCAAAATACTATTACTGATTTGACAAAGTGCAGTGGACTTGGGAAGCCACAGAAAAGTACAATGACAAACGGAAACCAAGTAGCAGGGAGGAAAAATATACCCTAGTAAGCTTTATATCAAAAGGGTGAAGATGAGTGGTAGGTAAAGTCACTTAATGTTTGAAAAAATACCTGAAAAGCCTGTCGAATACAATGAAGTTTGGCAAGAAAATCACTGTCTCCCAGGCACTCCAACATTTCAGTTCTGTGTAATAAATAGGGAAGACAACTGTTAAACTTCATTCAAGGTCAAGCTGAGTACAAATTGAACTCAAACAAGGCTAAACCTCAGGACCTCAACATAAAATATATATCTTCCCTATACTGACAGAACATGTGAAAGAACTTCTTTTCTACCTGGACCGAAAACATTTTTCTTTATTCTCATAAACATAGTTTGAGTAAATACCACACAAACATAGTAACAGCAACTTAATATTTTCCATAAACAGACACTAAACAGGAGAGGTACCTCAGTACTCTGGAGTAAATTTTTCCTTCTTCAACTAAATGCATGGCTTCTTCATAAAAAGGGCAGCGGCAAAAAGATTCCAAGCTGTAGGTATGCCGTATTTCTCTGTGTTCTGCAAGCTAGGAATACAGTGTTAACACAGTTGACACTGATATAACAGGAGGAACTAAAAGAAAAAAATGGGATTTCCCTATTATCAAAATACACTAAATTTGATTAAAACAAAATCTTCACTAACATTTTATAGCTAATAAAACCTAATTTACTTCAAAATTCAGTTGTTCAGGAGTAAAATTTTGTTAAGAAGCTTCGTTCATTTTGAATCCAAACATTTAAATTCACAGGGTACATAAATAAGCAACATCTTATTATTTATCAATAATAATAACTGAACAGGATGCATTAGAAAAAGAGAGAGAAGCTAGGTGTGGTAGTTCATTGCCTGTAGTTCAAGTTACTTGGGAGACTGAGGCAGGATGCAGGAGGATCATAAGTTTGACCACAGCCTGGGCAATTTAGCAAAACTCTGTCTCAAAATACAATAAAAAGGGTTGGCTCAGTGGTAGAGCATTTGTCTAACATGTGCAAAGCCTGGGTTCAATCCCCAGTAGTGTTGAGAGAGAGACAGAGAGAAAGATGAGGAGGAGGAGGAGGAGGATTTTTATCATCCAAAGAGTACTTAAAAGTATAACTCATGAAGCAAAACTTTCTACAAAAACATGGAAATAAGCTTGACTTGGCTATTCTAAGAAATTCTGCCTTATATTTAGCTTTGATTAAACTTTGTGTAACTCAAAGTCATGTTCTTCTGGCTAGCAAAACAACTCTACAAATTCCAGCCTTCTGACAGTTCATTTAAAAAATAACTGCAAATACTATAGAGGAGCCAACTTAACAAAAACCCTCTAGAGTAATTTTATTTTTCAATATGAAGTGATCCATTTAATGATACACTGCACTTTTCCCCCTTGTGTTACTGGGGAATCCAGGGTCTTGCCCATGCTAGGCAAGTGCTCTCTCACTAAGCTACATTCCCATTCCCAATCTCCCCATTGTTTTTTATTTTTTTTGTTTTGTTTTGGGGGGTGATACTGGGGATCAGCTCTTTACCAGTGAGCTACATCCCCAATCCTCTTTTTTTTTTGAGACAAATTACCAAGGCTGGCTTTCAACTTGTGATCCTCCTGCCTCTGTCTTTCAAGTAGCTGGGATTACAAGTGTGCACCATCATGCCTGGCCCCAGCCCTTTTGATTTTATTTTGAGACAGGTTTTGCTATATTTCCCAGGCTGCCTCAAAGTCACCATCTTCTACCTTGTCTCCTATGTAGGTGGGATTACAGGTATGTATCACTGTGTCTAGCTACATTTTCTTTTAAATAATAGTTTTACTGAGATACAATTCACATATCACAAAATTCACCCTTTTAAAGCATACAATTCAGTGCTTTTGGTATATTCAGAGTTATGCAACAAGCACTATTTTCTAATTTGAGAATATTTTTATCACTCCACCAAGAAACCCCCTACCTTTCAGTAATCTCTCTCAATCCTATATCTCTCAATCCCTATATCCTGGAAACCACTATCTATTTGCAGGCTCTATGGAGTTCCCTACTCCATATAAATGAAATCAAACAATATGTGTCCTTTTGTGTCTGGTTTCTTTCACTTAGCATAATGTTTTCAAGGTTCAATCATGATGTAGCCTATATTAGTACTTCACTTGTTTTTATAGCTGAATAAAATTCCATTGTATGAATGTATACCATATTTTGTTTATCCATTCCTCACAACTGATGGACATTTGTTTTAAAATTTTGGCTATCATGAGTATAGCTGCTATGAATATTTGTGTATAAAGTTTTGTGTAGATAGATGTTTTCAATTCTCCTGGTATACCCCTAGGAATGAGAGGGTCAGATGGTTACTTTGTTTTACTTTTTAGGGAACTTCCAGACTATCTTACAGTGGCTGCCCATTTTCTAATATGATCAGCAATGTAACAGACTTCATATTTTTACTTATTTTTAATAACAACTGTTCTTGTCCATCTTTTTGAATACATCTACCAGAGTGGATGTGAATTGATCTGAATTCTCAAATAACTAATGATGCTAAATATTTTTTCATTTTTATAGACCATTTGTATATTTTCTTTTGAGAAAGTCTATTTAATCGCTTTGCCTTTTTAAAAAATTATTTTATTTTTTGGTACTGAGGATTAATTCCAGGGGCACTCTCCCACTGAACTACCCACCTTAGCCCTTTTTTATTTTGAGATAGAGTCTTGTCGAATATCTCAAGCTGGGCTTGAACTTGTGATCCTCTTACCTCAGTCTCCCAAGTAGCTGGGATTTACAGGCAAGCACCACCTGGATGCTTTTTTTTTTTTTTTTTTTGGTACTGAAGATTGAACCCAGGAGCCCTTTACCGCTGAACCACATCCCCAGCCCATTTTTTATTTTGAGACAGAGTCTAACTAAGTTGCTGAGGGTCTTATTAAGTTGCTCAGGCTGGCTTTGAACTTGTGATACTCATGTTTCAGCCTCCCAAATCACTGGGATTACAGGCGTGCACCACCACACCTGGCCTGGATGCCCATTTTTAAATTGGGTTATTTATTCATTTATTATTGAGTTATAAAATTTCTTTACACATTCTAAATACAAACTCTTGTCAGAGAAATTAGGCAAGAGAAAGAAAATAAAAAGGATAAAAATAGGAATGGAAGAAGTCAAATTATTACTGTTAGCAGATGATATACTCCTATACTTGGAAGATCAAAAAAACTCCACCAAAAGATTGCTAGTGCTAATGAATTCATCAAAGTAGCAGGTTGCAAAATCAACATATGAAAACCAGTAACTTTCCTAAATACCAGTAATGAATCTGCTGAGAAAAAAATCAGGAAAACAATTCCATTCACAATAGCTGCAAACAGAACAAAACAAAACACTAAAATAACACAATTTAGGAATAAATCTAACCAAGGAGGTGAAATACCTCTACAATGAAAGCAACAGAACGCTAAAGGAAGAAATTGAAGAGGACCTCAGATGGAAATACCTCCCATGTTCACAGATAAGCAGAATTAATACTGTTAAAATGGCCACATTACCAAAAGCAATATATAGATTCAAGGCAATTCCCATTAAAATACTAATGACATTCTTCAGAGAACTAGAAAAAACAGTCCTAAATACAAGCTCTTTATCAGATATATAATTTACAAATATTTTCTCCTATTCTGTTATCTTTACACTTTTTTTTGGTGTCCTTTGAGGCACAAAAGTTCAATTTTAATAAAGTCTAATTAATCAATATTTTTTTTTCTTTTGTATGACTTAAGTTATATTTCCTGATTGTACAGAATATCAAGGTCAGCCAGAGGTGAGGGACTAGGGATGTCTATGTTTCTTCCTAGCTGTGTGCATAGCACTATACGTGCATGAGACTTTCTGGATTTCCAGGAATATGATGGAGTTTTCCAAAGCCTCTTTTGAACATCTCATTGCCCAGTTTTTCCTTTTAAGGTTCTTAGTGAGTTTCTCTTTTGCTCCATCTGGTATTATCACTTCAGGTACCTGTGATGGTAAACAACTGCCACTGATTCTTTTTAAAAAGGGACTTTGTGCACAGGGTGAACTCCAAATTAGGTCACATAAAGATAAGACCTGAGAATGGAATTAGCAAGGAGCTGCTATAGAGGTCAGACTGTCAGTTCTCTAGGGATGGGTCTTTCGGGAAGTGTCAATGCCCTTAAGTTCCTTCCAGTGGCTGCCAGACTGTTTTTCCCAACCATAATTACAATATTTGGTTTTCAACACTACCACAGAGAGAAAGAGAGAGATAGGAACTGAGCAGAATAAAAATGTACAAAGCTCTTATAAGAAGTCTACCATTTTTCTTAAATAAATACTCTGAAATTTTGCTAGTCTATTCTCAGTTTTTAGTTTTTTTTTGTTTGTTTGTTTAGTACCAGGGATTGAACCCAGGGATACTTAACCACTGAGCCACATAACCCGTCCATTTTTTAAATTTTTTATTTTGAGACAAGTTCTTGCTAAATTATTGCTTAGAGTCTTGCTAAGTTGCTGAGGCTGGCTTTGAACTCATGATCCTTCTGCCTCAGCCTCCCAAGTTGCTAGATTTACAGGTGTTGTGCTCCATTGCACCCGGCCTGTTTTTGGAGTTCTGAAAATTTTGATTTTGATAATTTTGATTTTGGGGTTTGTGAAGGAGACTATTAGACATTTTCTTTTCTTTCTTTCTTCCTTTTTTTTTTGAGGTGCTGCTAGGTGCATGTTTATTTTAGGGATAATAAAAATATTCTGGAATTAAAATGTAGCATTGTTTGCACAACTCTGTGAATATACTAAAAATCATTGAACTGTACACTTCAAGAGGCTGCATTAATTGGCATGTGACTTACATCTCTATGAAGCTATTATATAAAAAAAGAAATAAAGAAGAAAAGACTTTTTTTTTTTGAAAGCCAAGTGTCTGCTATACTTTAGAAAAGAAAGACTTTTCAACTGTGGTTACAAATCAATGTTCAGCAAAGCTTATATAGGGAAATCTTATTAATCAGTTTCACAAATGATTGACAAGCTTAGAGAAAAGCTTATGTGCAGAACTATTTTAAACAGGCAAGAAATCTTTCTGCTAATTCTTCCCATCCCCTTGTGCTGTGGACTGAATCAAGTGCCTTGTGCATGCAAGTACTCTACAATTGAGCTATGCCATCCAGTTCTTTCTGATAACTCTGCATAAAATTCTTATATGCTCAAACGCTGTTTTACTTCCCAAAGATTTTTGATCTTATTTTCTTAATAACCTTCCCCATTATAACAGTTTTCCCTAATTAAGTGCTTCACATATAGTAAATGTAATTTAAAATAATTTAACAAACATTTCATAACATAAAAAAATTTAATTTGGAACATTTGTATTCAGAGATCATACTTTTATTCCCTTCTAGCACTCCTAGGATGTTTCTTGGATACTGAGTTCTTCTTATGTATATTCATACATTTTGTTTTCCATGAGAATTGTTTTAAGTGTACTTAACTACCAAACTTAGTGGCTTATGCCTGCCTGTTATACTGTCATGTATAACTAGTTAGAACAAATAAATTTTTTTAAATGCAAATAATTCAGGAGGTGACACTGTTAGTAATGGTTAAAATACACAGAAAAATCTTTAAAGGATGAAAAAGACTGTAGGACTGGGGTTGTAGCTCAGTGGTAGAGTGCTCACCTAGCATGTATGAGGCACTCGGCTTAAATCTCAGCACCACACATAAATAAACAAATAAGGGCCCATTGACAACTAAAAAAAAAAAAGAAAAAGAAAAAGAAAGAAAGAGACTGTAGATTAGTACTGCTTTAAAAAAGGGAGAATCAAGGTTTAGGACACAAAGTAAATTCTCACATCATTGAAGATACATAATACAGTTTAAATGAAAAAAGACAATACCACAAATCTGCCATAAAAATGCAGATATTATGAGGTAAAACTGGTAATATGTGATTTTTAAAAATATTTATTTTTTGGTTGTAACTGGACACAACATATTTATTTTATTTATTTTTATGTGGTCCTGAGGATCCAACCCAGGGCCTCCCACGTGCTAGGGGAGCACCCTATAGCTGAGCCACAATCCCAGCCCCTTGTATTGTTTTAAGGTTAAAAAATTATAAAAAGCTGACCTCTTTACAAGAGGTCTCAGTAGAAAATAAATGACCCACACATTTATGGGTATTCAATGATCACCAACATTTACACATTAGTGAATTTATATCTAGCTTTATCCCTGTGCCTATATATTTGTATAATATACCACATTTTTCTTTTTACAAAATTATAATCATATGCTCTATATAAAACTTTCCATACTTTTCACTTAAGATACATTACCATGCTATTAAAAGTTATCAAAAACATTTATGGCTGAAAATATTTCAAGTAATAGATGTCCACTATTGGGCATTGTATTGCTTTCAGTTTTTCATTATTATTAAAATGTCAGTGAACATTTTTATATACTCATCTTTGAATCTAATCACTTCCTTGGATCAAATATCTACAAGTATTATTTGTGAACTAAAAAAAATCTGAATTTTTAAAAACTTTTTAAATAAGATGAAAATTGTTTTCCATTAAGATAACTTCATATGTCTCAGCCTATGAAAGTGCTCATTTAGAGAATGTGTTTATACAACCACCTCCTTATAGAGACTATAAGATCCTGTGGGAGTTTATATCCCTGTATCCTGGTATCCCCCATATTAATAAATGGTGCTAGATAAATGGTAACCAAAATGAAATTATAGTACAATGGAAAAATTGTACTCTTGCTGAAAAAGAAAGAAAAATTTTCACTAAGAATATTTAGGAATATACATGTCCTTCCTACCTCTGCTACCGAAGCAAAGGAATCAGTTGATGCAACGCTGGAAGTGTCTCGTAGGCCAAAGTCATCCACGGTTCCCTTTACAGTAGTGTCTGTATCTTTGTTTTAAAAGTGAAAAAGGTGAAAAGTTCAGAAATGAATAGATACACTTTGTCTCTGCCATATTTCACTTTTCATAGTTTTCTCCCACTCATTTTTATTTAGACTACTAGAATTTAAAAAAAAAAAAAACAAATCAATTGGATATAACCTGACAATAATCAAAGCATATTCACTATTTAACTAATCATAAAATAGTGCCAAGCAGAGAAGAAAGTGTTGTAAAGAGAATTTCACTTTTTGAAAGTGGGTGGGGAAACACTGGCGATTGAACCCAGGAGTGCTCTACCACTGCATAACACCTCCAGCTCACTAGTTCTATCTACCTATCTATTTATTTATTTGGTACCGGGGATTTACTCAGGGATACTGGACCACTGAGCCACATCCCCAGCCCTATTTTGTATTTTATTTAGAGTCAGGGTCTCACTGAGTTGTTTACTGCCTCACTGTTGCTGAGGCTGGCTTTGAACTTGCAATTCTCCTGTCTCAACCTCCTGAGCCTCTGGGATTACAGGTATTTTTAAATTTTTTATTCTGAGAGAGCAAGTCTCCCAGTTGCTGAGGATGGCCTCTAACTTGCAATCCTCCAGCTTCAACCTCATAACTAGCTGGGATTATAGGTGTGTGTCACTGCATCTGGTAAGACACTACCTTCTTTAAAAAAAAAAAACCAGAAATCTTTGTTTTCATTTATCTAAATTTCCATTCTATCATTCATCTCTAAATAAAATTCATTACCTTTACCAGAAATCTTTCAAGTTCTCTTTAACATCTCTAAATACCATTTGTGATAATATAGGGAAATATAGTTTGTTTGTTGAAAGTCAAACTATAAACTTAGTTTAAATTCAAAAGTTGTGCAACTAAGTATGTTCCAAGTTTTAAGTCAAGCAGAAGAGAGAATAAGCCACAACTGATACAAAATTCACTCCTATTAAGAATCAAAAATAACCACACATTTGGATATTTTCCCCTAATTTCCTTTTGGTAGAACAAGATTCTACATTTTAACTATTTATTACCTTCTAAGTTTAATTATTACTGTTTTCAGATGAAGTTTACATCAATTATTTCAAAGTACTAAACTCAACCAGGCACAGTGGTGCATACCATAAACCCAACTACTAAGTAGGCTAAGAAAGGAAGATTTGAAATTTGAGGCCAGCATGAGCAACTTAATGAGACCCTGTCTCAAAATAAAAAAAAATGAAAAGGGCTGGGGACATAGCTTAGTGGTAGAGCACCCCTAAGTTCAATCCCCAGTACTAAACGCAATAAATGAATAAGTAAGTAACCATACTTAACATTTACAATCCTTCTACTTATAAGTGATCCACACTTATAATCCTAGCTACTCAGGAGAGTGAGGCAGAAGTATTATTGAGCCCAGGAGTTTGAGGCCAGGCTTGGCAACAAAAGCAAGACCATGTCTCAAAAAAAAAAAAAAAAAAAAAATCCTACTTCTTCTACTAAATGACTGATAAGAAGACAAAGTCTAAGGTTAAATCACTGTATTTCACAATTATTTTAGAAACTTACAGTTTTCTACCAAACTAGAGAATAATACAACATGATAGAGAATAATACAACGTGATTGGGCTGGGTTGTAGCTCAGTGGTAGAGCACTTGTCTCACACATGTGAAGTACTGGGTTCAATCTTTAGCACTGTCTACCTACAACTAAAAATATTTTTTAAAAAACCAATATGATTAATTTACACTTCTAAACAGCTACAAAACTGGTATCTTTACATCCTCAGTTTTGGAAAAATTCTCATAATTTTCTTTTCAATTAATGTATGACTTAAAAAACTCATTCACACACTTTGAGATTATTTACAAAATCAGCAATTACAACCTTCAACACTTTGTCTTAATTATTTTCCATTCTTAGTATTACCTGTGCAAAAAAGAAATCATGACACAATTTTCATTATGCCAAAGCTTTTACAGTAGGATTAAATTTACAATGAAGTCACTTTTGGTTCCATATGCCTCTTGCCTTTTGCTATTTTCAGAATGGGACACAGACATTTCTCTTTTGTCATTCTACCTTTAAGACATTACCCATGAGCTGTTAAAAGTCTGTTTTATTTCAGTCAACAGTAACAGCCATTCAGTATCATCCAGATCTGTTACCATGATTGTACTTAAAAAAAAAAAAAAAAAGCTTACAAAAAAAAAAAAATAGCTCAATTCCAGAGGGACTAGAAAGATTTACTCATTAAATCCTACTCTACAAACCACAAACCATACCTCTTATATCAGTAATTATTGTGATTCCTGGAATGGCAACTTATTAATTATGAAGAGAAATAACACATCTGTTTTTTAGAGAAACCTATTAAAAAGTATAAAGAAAGAATCTTGGGCAATATCCCAAACTAGCTGCTTTTATTTTTCCAGTTAAAATTTAAAATGCTCTTTCTAAAAAGTATCAACACAAGCTAGGGATGTGGCTCAGTGATAGATCGCTCACCTAGCACATATGGGGTACTAGGTTTGATCCTCAGCACCACATAAAAATAAAGGTATTTTGTCCAACTACAACCAAAACAAAATATTTTTTAAAAAGAAGTATCAACACTTGTGGTTCTGAGAGACAGGGAAAGCAGCAAAATTTAAAAACCAAAGGTTTCATCTTAGTCAATATTTTTAGAAACTACTTACTAAATTTTTCTTAGTGGAAAAAAATGCTAAACCCACAGTGAGATATATTGGAAAAAAATGGCAATTATTTCAAAGATATATAGCAATGGAAATTCTCACACACCACTGGTGGAAACATCATTTGGTAGAACCACTTTGGAAAGTTGGACTTTATTCTACCAAAGTTCAAGATTTCATTTTCTATGTCCTAGCAATTCTACCCTTGGATTTGTTTTATAGAAAAGCATGCTTATGTACAAAAGAATGTTCATAAGAATACTATTCATAATATCCTCAAACTGGAATAAAAACCTATCCATCTACTATAGAATACATAAATGAACTAGAGTATTCATTCAATGAAACAATGAAAATGAACTGCTGCTACATGCAAGGATAGGGATGAATCTTGCGAAGAATTATACACATGACATCATTCAGATGAAACTCATGAACAGGCAAAAGTAAACTATTGTGATCAGGGCTAAACACTTCACTGGTAAATACGAAGGAAAGCTAGAAAACCGAGAGTGAGGAACAGGCCTGTAGTTCTGTGGGGAAGTGAAATGGGTATTTATTAGAAGGAGGCACAGGGAGTGGGCAACATTTTATGTTTTGATCTACATGATAATTACAAAGAAGGTGTAATAAGTCAGTGTACTTTTTACTTGGGGTAGAGAGCACTTTCCTCTAAGGATATAAACAGCAGGAAAGAAAACAATATTAATTATACAGCTTGGTCCCAAATGGCTGAGAGCAGAAAAGGTTCAATCAGAACTTTGAAGTGAGGGGAAAGGAGGATAAGAAAAAGAATGCTTTCTCTATTTCATAAAAGCTGAAAATTGCTACTAGACGTGAAAATTTTTTTTTTTCCGATTGAGGAAGCATCTATAATGGTGTTAGGTTCAAAAAGCCAAAACACCTGATTAGTCTGTTTAGTATAGGAGCAAACTGAAAAATCACCTGCACCTTATAGGGGAAGGCTTAGCAGTAGCAGTAGTATATCATGCCAAGCTTATACCACTCAGCATTTTTTTCTCCCAGCTCATCAATTCTTCTTTGCAATTTAGTGGTGGGTTTAGAATTTTAAGTGGGAATGTTCCTTATTAATTTACTTATTTTGAGATGAAGCCTTCTATGTTGCCCAGGCTGGCCTGAAATTCCTAAACTCAGGCCATCATCATTCTGCCTCAATGTTCTGAATAGCTGGGACTATAGTGTGTGCCACCTGGCCTAATTTAGGTAGGAATGTTTAGGTGAGGAAAATGAAATATCTTCAGGAAGGAAAAGACACCGGAACTAAAGAATGCTTACTAATTAAGGTCAACAATAAATACTGATGGAATTATTAAAATAAGCATTTATTTTGCATTTACTACTTTCCAGATACCAAGTTACATGCTTTGCATTTATTACCTCATTTAGTTCTCAAAACAACCCTTTGAAGTATATGATATATATATATATATATATTAGAATTTTAATATTTACTTTTTTAGTTTTTGGCGGACACAACATCTTTGTTTGTATGTGGTGCTGAGGATCGAACCCGGGGCCGCACGCATGCCAGGTGAGCACGCTACCGCTTGAGCCACATCCCCAGCCCCTTAAGTATATGATATTAATTTGCTTATTTTATATCTCAATAAGCTAAGGCACAAACAGGTTAAGTAACCGGTACATACACACAGAGTTAGGAAATACAATGGTAGGATTTAAACTCAGGTCATCTGACACCAAATTCCATACCATAAAACCACAAAATTGTGGTATCCAGTACAGTAGCCATACATGCCTATGAAGCACATCTGTTATGGTTTAGATGTTAGATGTCTCCCAAAAGTTGATGTGTGAGACAATACCCATCATATACTCAGAGGTGAAATGACTGGGTTATGAGATTCTTAACCCAATCAGTGAATTAATCCCCTGATAGGGATTAACTGAGTGGTAACTGAAGGCAAGCAGTCTGTGACTGGAGGAGGTGGGGGTCACTGGGGTGTGCCATTGGGGTACACATTTTGTATCTGGCAAGTGGAGTCTCTCTCCCTGTCCTTGGTGGCCATGTCCTGACCTGCCTTCCTCCACCATTCTGTTCCACCATGATGTTCTGCCTCACCTTGAGCCAGGAGAAATGGACTGACTAAGGACTGAGACCTATAAATCCATGAGTCCCCAAATAAACTTTTCCTTCTCTAAAATTGTTCTTGTCAGATCTTTCAGTCATACAGCAAAAAAAAAAAAAAAAAAATCGAAAACAACATGAAATGTGCTGTTAAGTGTAAAATGCACAGTGGACTTTGATGAACAAAATATATCTCATTAATACACACTTGGTATAAAAATATATTATTAAAATTAATTTTACTTGTTTCTTTTTTAGTTTTAACGTGGTTAGAAGTTTTAAAGTAACAACTGTGGTCCATATATTTCTGGTGGACACAGCTGTTAGAGCATCACTTTTTCATCTACAGTACAAGGAAGGAGTTTATATGTTCTTTAGAAGATTATGATACAACTCACATTTCCTGAGTAACTAATATCTGCCCAAGTATTCTGCTAAGTGCTTTTACGGAATATTTATTTAACACATGTAACACATGATAAGTAGGAATAGCCCATTATGGAACAATAAACATTTTATTGTACTTTGAACAAAACAGCCATTTTCTAACCAAATGGCTTTTTGTCTGGTTTTCAAAACTGTTCATAATCACTGGCCACCCAACCTATCTAATGTTATTTTCCATTAATTAAATAAAAGTCCCTCAGCTCTATCTGATGATATAATATATTCACCACACTTCTACTTGCATAGTAATGCACAGGTAAAAGTTTTAGCTTTGGAGTCAACCAGCCAACAACTGTACCCTGATCCTAGATTTGCTACTTTTAGTAGCAAATTTACTATCTAGGCAAACTGAAGATAACTGTACTGATTTATAGAGTTGTGGCAAGGATAAGAGTCTGTAGAGGCACTGTACTTGGTATATGGTGAGGACAATATAATTTGTGCTGTTATTATATTACATATTACATATGGATATTTTACACAATCCTCTGTTTCTCCTGCATCTTCTCTCTATATAAACTACTCTCCTAAAGGGTTGGGGATATATCTCAGCGCACTTGCCTACCATGTATAAGGTCCTGGGTTCAATCCCCAGTACTGAAATAAAACAAAACAAAACAACTACTCTCCTACTTTCTTGTCCATGCTACCTGAGAATTCACATTCTTTTTTCAATACTCAGCTCAAGTATTATCCTCTGGCACACATTCTCCAAAAATTATGTAACTTGCTGCTTTTATGTAAGGCAATATAGAAAAAGTGTTAAAATCATGGTTATTAGAGCCAGTTTGGATTCAAATTCTGACTTTGCTGCTTATTAGCTGTATGACCTTGGGAAACTTTCTCATCTTTTCCATTCCAAAATGTTCTCATTTGTAAAATGGGATTAAATCTACCTCACAGAATTATATGAGAATTTAGTAAGTGTATGTAAATGTTAGAAACCAGAAACTCTTTGTTACTTAAAAGTATGTATGTGCCCTTTAATAAATTATATTTTAAAATATCTAGTGTCTGAATATATAATACAGAATATTATAGTGTCTGTTCAGCTAGACCGAAGCAACTTGAGTGGCAAGACTTTTTCTTTTTTCTTCTGATAATTTCTACAGTTCTCAGGAGACTACTGAACATATTATAAACACTTAAAGGTTGGTTTTTATAGACTAATATGTGTTATTATAAAGTGACCATCCCCTGGACATGAAAATCATTAAAGAGTCTTTTATTTATTTCTTCTGGATCATTCCGCCTGTAATATGATTTTAACTTGTTTTCAGAGCCCTGTATATATTTTCTAGTATTGTAAATTAAACCTATATTTAATTTCTTAAATTAAGCTTATGATACTATTTTATAAACTTGACACACATAGTTTTGCACTTTATTAATGATAATTAATCTTAGAAGTCCCTAAAACAAAGCATTTCTCAAACTGGGTAATTATACATTAAAATGCACCACAATTACAATTACTCCAAAGGCCCTCAGTAGTGTTTTTTGGTTTGTTTACTGGCAATCTTTTTAAATTAGTGATATAAAATTTATTAAATATTTTTTTACTTATCTCAATCACCCAGAACTTTTAAAACATTCATAACAGACATAAACAATGTTCTTTTTTGGAAGAACACTGAAACTGTCATGTTTACTTTTAACTAAATTGTCACCTATTTTAGGCCAAAAATCTGACTGGATTCAAGCCTTCTTACTTCTTTCACAACCTCATAATTCACATACTACTTAAGTTTTTCCAAAGAAGGATTTGCTTTAAAAGTTATAAAAAAGAAACCTAAAAAACACTTCAGTCCCAGAATTTGGAACTTTAGGCCGGCATCTATTTCCTTAGACTAATCCCCTTGTGTTTTTCTGTGTCTCACTTTTGCCATCCCTAGGCACATTCTATTTTCTGTCACTTGGAAGGCACTGGGTCTATTTTAACTTCAGCAGTCTCTAGTGGAGATTCCAAAGATGCCACTCCTCTCTTAAAACCCAGGCTGTCCACTGTAGGTTTTACAACACCATCAAGGAGAGGAAGCCTGCCAGATGTCTCAGTGTCATCTGACTTCTATGTCAGCAGCTATTCTCTAGACAGTTTTTAGCCATTTAAAAATGATTTGGAACCTTGTCCTTTCTATAGCTTTATTAAAAACAGACAAGTTCTGGCTGCCAACAAGTATTTTGCAAACAGTCTGCTATGATTTGCTTCAATAACTGAAAGTCTAGAAAACTACTGCTGCTCTTTGTGTATTTTGTTAAGACAATCTGTCCATGTACATTGTGATTAATTTTTTGATTTGTTTTAAATGGTATAGTCTGAAAGAAAGAACAAAGTTGAATACAAAAGTAAAAACAACAATTTTATCAAGTGAGAGAAATAAGATCTCATTGTCACTCTGCACACAGATCCATGTTTTCTTTGATGTTTTATTCTCAAGGTGCCTCACAATATTGCAAAGTGACAATGAGACCAACTGGAATGAAAGAGAACTGATAGGGTGGGTTGTGTGTGTGTGTGTGTGTGTGTGTGTAATACTGGGAATTGAACATAGGGTACTCTACCACTTATTTACATCCCCTGTCCTGTTTATTTTTTTGAGTTAGGGTATCACTATGTTGCTATGGCTGGCCTTGAACTTGCAGTCTTCCTGCCTTAGTCTCCTGTGTTGCTGAATTTATAGGTGTACATCACAATACCTTGCAGAACTAATCAGTTCTTGATTGTTAAGATTTATGGAGTTTCACCTATGTGAAATGATAATACATGTCCAAAAATAGCCTGCCACTATGACACTTCCCAAAAGGAGATTTCCACTACAGTTTTATCTGGCTTTCCCTATTTATCAAAACTTTCATACTACCATGACTGGCCAATGTAACAACTGTGATACAGCTGTCAATGTTGAGTAACAGGAGAAAAAGAAAGAGAGCCACTCACATTTTAAAGGAGTTACAGAATTTTCTATTTTTTTCTTTTTAGAAGGAAAGATAAGTGACTGAAACAAGAAGCAATTAAGATTAAGGCTAAAGTTATAGAGACTTTTCTAGGGTAACTAAGTACAGTTGGTCAATCTGTACGTTACATAAAGACTCTTGGCCAAGGGGACAAATAGTGGGAGAAATCCAATCCAAATATCAAGCCTGAATCTTTCTGGAGGATGATGAATTTTTTTTTTTTTAAAGCACAAAGATGACCTTCCAAAGAAGGTTTATGTGAACCTTTTTCTAAATCATACAGAGAACTTGTATGGTCTAGTGTAGTCCTAGACATAGAAATTCAAGTTATGAAAATATAACTTGAATATAAATGAGGCAAAAGCAAATATCAGGCAACGTTATTTGGGGGACCCCAGTAATTTTCATTGTACTGCTGTCTCTTCTGAGCCTATTTTTGACTTGCATAAGTAACACCAGTTAGGCTTCATTTGGGGGCATTATTATGCCCTTTGAAATGAAGATTATGATGGAAATTACTAAGCAAAATTTCTCATCTGCTGTGCAGTTTGTACCATGTATATTTAGAGACCTGAGTATACAACTTAAGCCTGCAATTCATATAACTCCCTAAAAATAAACCCACAGGGAGTTTATTCTCTTACACAATGATTCTGCAGGAAAGGAAGAGAAGGTCTTAGAGCATCAACTCTGGGCTGCTATTTGATGCAAGATAATAAGTTGAGGTCTTTCCTCTGGCAGTCAAGTTCATTCACTATTCCTAAATGGTCTCTCTGGCTGCTTACCAAAAAAGAACAATGTCTCTCTAGTGGTCAGGAGGTCCCACTCTATAGCTCTTCCTGTTCTCTGCCAGAGAATTTGTGCAGTCAGGACTAGGCTACAAAACATCTTTAATTTTCCCTTGGAGAATGCTGCACTGGCTTAAAAAAATAGTATATGAAAAGAAATTATAAGACACATGAATAAAATATTTAAACTGTACTGGTCATCCTTCTAGAATTTCCTTCAAATATATAAAGTTGATTATGACTTCTTATACTCTTCCATGGCTTCCTCTTGCCTAAAGGCACCTTCATGATTTATCTCCTGCCCATCTTTCTACATTATCTCATACCATTCTTTCAAATATACTGTGTTCTCATAATATATTAAACCATTTGTAGTTGCCTGAATGGGCTGCACTCTACACCTTGATCCAGTTGTTCCCATCTGCAATGTACTTTCCTTAACTGTTTTCCTGGTGGACAAATCATGTGTCTTTAAGGGCCACGTCTTCTGTGAAGCCTTCCCTTGAGCATTCCCATCAATAATCATACACTTTTCTGGGCTAGGGATGTGGCTCAAGCAGTAACGCGCTCACCTGGCAAGCGCAGGGCACTGGGTTCGATCCTCAGCACCACATAAAAAAAATAAAATAAAGATGTTGTGTCCACCGAAAATGTAAAAATAAATATTAAAAAAATTCTCTCTCTCTTCTCTCTCTCTCTCTTTAAAAAAATAAAATAATCATACGCTTTTCTTTCGTGTTTCCATGAACTTTAAAAACACATCATTATTGCGTACTCCAATGTGCTATATAATTTTTAATTCATCCTTAAACAACTCTAGTTGCCTAAAGGCAGGGATGAGATCTTTATTTTTGTCCCTCCAGAAATAAATATCCCAGACATAAGATTCTGTGAGTTCATTCTGTTAAAAAAACATATTATAAAGAGGCCTAATATCTGAAATATTCAAAGCAATGCTTTTAAGCTATAAAAATTCCTCATTTGTTTTTAAGGTCTAAATTTGTTCCTACACATCAGTATAAAAGAATCTCAAAGTCCTTTGCTTCTGCCAAAAAAAAAAAAATATATCATATTATGGCTTCAAAGTTGCCTGCTAACACTGCTATTGCAAATACACACTACTCTTTGTAGAAAATATAAGCACATAAAATATGAAGCCAAATTAATTTTAGAAAGAAACTAAAGTATATACTAATAAGCTTGAACTTCATTCATGTAAACTATATCAACTAAATAATGTCCTCCAAGAACTATGAACAAACTCCATCTGTTGTTAATCAGGTTTATTTTTAAATTGGTATTAAATTCAGCAGTTAGGTCCTACCCAAATAGCCTAACCAAAATGAGTACAGAACCATCTTGAGGCTTTAGATGTACCTCAGTGGTAAAGCACTTTGCCTAGCATTCATGAGGCCCTGGGTTTAATCCCTAGCATTGCAAAAAAACAAACAAACAAAACCAACCTAAACAAAACAACAAGAACAACAGAACCCACTTAATTCCTAAACATGCTTATCTGAAATAAACTACCCAAACATGTATTGCTTTTACTGAAATAAACTACCCAAACATGTATCCTACATAACAGATACATAACACATATTCTACATACATATGACAATAACAAAAGTCACCAAAGTATAAATCATTCCTTTGTGTTAAATTGTAATCTCAAATTCTACAATCTCACATTAGTTGTTATGAGCAACTAAAGGCTATTTGCTACAAAAAAATTCAAATAACATAAATTTCTGTTTATTGTAAGATATGAATATATACTTTTATTATATATTTGATATGTATAAATTATATGAATATGTAGAATAAATGTGTTTTTTGAATTAAAGTAATAAAACAAACATTTTTTAATTCATCACCAATTATGGCCTACTATTCAAAGTTTACAAAATTATTTACTCATTAAAGAAAAATAATCATGCATAAAAATACTTTTTTTACTTATGATATTTGGGTCTCCAAACTTCACAGATCTTCAGATAATTTTAGAAAAAAAAAACAGGAGCAAACCAAACTTAGTGAGACTCTGTCTAGAAATTTTAAAAAAGGGTTGGGGATGGCTGGGTGCAGTGGTGCAATCCTGTAATCTCAGAAGCTGGGGAGGCTGAGACAGGAGTATCAGGAGTTCAAAGCCAGCCTAAGCTGGCTTTTAGTAATATAGCAATGGTGAGGCTCTAAGCAACTCAGTGAGACTCTATCTCTAAATGAAAATAAAAAACAGGGCTGGGGATGTGGCTCAGTGATTGAGTGCCCCTGAGTTCAATCTCTAGAATGCCCGGTCCCCCCGCAAGAAAAAAAAGGACTAGGGATGTAGCTCAGGGGTAAAGTGCCCCTAAATTTCAATCCCTAGTACCACAGGGGGGAAAAAACAGAACAATAAGATTGGCAGGGGGATATGAAAGCATAAGTGTTAGCAAAAAATGAACATGCCAGTATGATGGTGCATGCCTATAATCCCAGCGTCTTGGAAGGCTGAGGCGAGAGTCTCGATCACAAGTTCAAAGCCAGCCTCAGCAAAAGTGAGGCACTAAGCAACTCAGTGAGACCCTATCTCTAAATAAAAGTACAAAATAGGACTGGGGATGTGGCTCAATGGTTGAGTGCTCCTGAGTTCAATCCTTAGTACCCCTCAAAAAAAAAAAAAAAAAAAAAAAGAAAAGAAAAAAGAAAAAAATAAATTCATAGATAATATGTGGTTTAAATAAAACTTTCAAAAGAACCCATGACAAATTCTTAGTAGTAGAATTATAGTTCACAAGGGCTTTTAACATTTCAATGCAAAAATTTAAAACATTTTGGGTACTAACAATAAAAATTATAAAACTTAAAAATACCATTTAAAATGACAATCAGTTGGCAAAGTGGGTAAAGTAAGTGGGTAGGATTACATGACTGCGATCCTACCCACTTACTCAGGAAGCTGAGGCAGGAGGAGTTCGAGGCCAGCAATATAGCAAGACCCTGTCCCAAAATTTGAAAAAAAATAAAGGGATGGGCGGGTTGCTCAATTATAGAGCATTTGCCTAGTATGCATGAGGTCCTGGATTCAATATCCATTACTGAAAGAAAAACAAGACAATGGAACTATAAGGAACTTAGGAAAACAGATGTATAAGACCTTTATTGTACAAATGATAAAGTATTATGAAAGATATAAATGAATACCTAAATAAAGAACCATTTCATGTTCCTAGCTAGAAAGACTAATACTATAAAAATACATATTCTCCCACAGCTGAGCTATAAATGCAATGTAATAATCAAATCCTAAGAGAGTGTTTCATGAAATTTGACAAGCTGTCCTAAACTTCACATGGAAAAGCAATGGGCTAAGAATAGTAAAAAAAAATATATTAAAAAAAGACAAGTGAATGGACTTACTTTCTTTTGTGATACTGGGGATTGAATTCAGGGGCACTCTACCACTGAGCTATATCCCCAGCCTAGCCCCCCTTTTATTAAAATTTTGAGACAAGGTCTTTCTAAGTTGCCAAGACTGAACTCCAAATTGCAATTCTTCTGACTCAGCCTCTAAGTAGCTAAGATTACAGGCAAGTAGCTAGGATTACAGGCATGTACCACTATGCCCAGATAGGTTTCAAATTTTATTATGAGATATAAAACTACAATAATTAAAACACTGTGAACCAATGCAAGAATGGACACACTAACACAACAAAAAAGAAAGCCCAGAAAAAACACACGTACAAGGAGACTTGACATATGACAGAATGAACATTTAAAATCAATGAGAAAAGAATATATTACTCAGTGAGTAGTACTGAGCTTTCAAATGTTAAAAACAAAACAGTACTATACATTAAAAAAATAAACTTTTGGAGGATTGAAGATTTAAATATGAAAAACAAAACTTTAAAACATTCCAAAGAAGGGGGGTGGGTGTACACATATAATCCTAGCAATTAGGAAGGTTGATACAAAAGAATCCCAAGTTTGAGGCCAGCCTTAGTAACTTAGTGACACACTGCTTCAAAATAAAAAGGACTGGGGATGCAGCTTGGTGGTAGAGTCCCCTGGGTTCAACCCACAGTATTTAAAAAAAAAAAAAAAAACTTTCCAAAGAAAACACAGATACATATATTATTATACCTTCTAAATAATACACAGAATGTGCAGACCATAAAGAAAAGATTGATAAATGTGGTTAAACATTAAAATTAAAAATATGAAGGCTGACACAAGAGAATTTCAAAGCCAGCCTGGACAACTTTTTATCTTGTTTGATATAAAAATTTCAAAAAAGGGAGGTTATATGTTAAACTTAATCGCTAGTACTGTTAAAAAAATTAAAAATCTTGGTACAACCAAACAGACCTTAATAATTTAACATATATAGTAGGGCTAAATACTTGAATAATTGACCACGTTATCAATTCTACATTTACAGCAATATTTGTCATTCTTATTTGTCTATGATGCAAAGTAAGAAACACATTTTGGAACCAGTAGACACAGATACATGGATATCTAAATGAAACAAATTTCATAAAACAATATATGCATGCATGTATGAATATATATGTATACTTGTATGTATGTGTTATATGTGTATGTCTGTATAAATGCATAATGGAGTGTATATGTACCTGTACATTTATTTTAATGTTGGCTGCAACTCATTGAACTGATTTCATGACCACTAATGATTCATTACCACATTAATATCTTGGGGGAGCCCTGTAAATGTACATAAAAAAACACAATGAAGAACACTGGAACATTATCTATATATGTATATAAATGTAAGTCCAGGTTTATGATAAACACCAAAACAATATCTCTGGAAAAAGAAACCAAATTTGAGAAATTTCATAGGTTCCTTCAACTATACCTGCAATAACAATTCTTTTTTTTAAATTTTTTATTAGTTATTGATGGGCCTTTATTTATTTGTTTGTTTATATGTGGTGCTGAGAACCAAATCCAGTGCCTCACACATGCCAGGCAAGCACTTTATCACTGAGCCACAACCCCAGCCCCGACTGCAATGATAATTCTTTGTTTAGAAAATCTTAAATATATTTGGCAAAACATTAGTATGTGATAAAATTTTAAAACATATTCTATACACTTTTATGTCTGGAGGCCTCAGCGTAAGACTCCTGGCCACTTGTCCATGCAGGACATCCAGGTGCCCGAGTAGGACTACCAACATTAGCACCGGCATAGGAATCCCAGCCATAGCCCAGGCACAGGAATTCCCGTGGCCACGTGGACCCCCATCTACCAATGTGGGCTCCCCCAGCTGCCTCCATCTTAGGGCATGGCAACCCTGCCATAGTCCCCTACAAGTGGTAGCCTGCACCTGGGGACATGGCACTGGGTCCAGAGACAGACACCAGCCACAATACTACATTTTTATGTTTGAGCTTTCATTTATGAAGAGAAGAAAAAACATGAATTTTTTTTTTTAATGGGGGGATCTCACTATGTTTGTCTAGACTGGCCTTGAACTCTCAATGCCTCTGCCTCCTCAGCCTCCCAAGGAGCTGGAATTTCAACGCCAGCTAGGCATGGAAACTTTAAAAAACAAAACCACTGTTGCTCAGTGGCAGAGCGCTTGCCTAGCACGTGTGAGGCACTGGGTTGGATCCTCAGCACCACATAAAATAAGGATATGCTGTCCAACTACAACTACAAAAAATTAAAAAATGAAAACAAAACAAAACAAACTCAACCACCACCAAGAAACCTTACCTAGTGGAAAAGAGGAAAGGAAAAAAAGCATCAATACATTTTCAGTTTGTGTGTGTGTGTGTGTGTGTGTATACACACGTGCATGCGCATGGTACTAGGGATTAAATCCAGGGTCTTGTGCATGTGAGGCAAGCACTCTACCAAATGAGCTATATCCCCAGCCTGTACATTTTCAATCTTTTTTTACAGAGAAATAAACTTATTGGCATCAACATTAGAGAATATTTGGTAATATTTAGTAATTTGGTGTCTTAATTTATTGTAACTATAAATTGGAGGCTTAAATGAAAATAGATATGAACCACATGTTATAGTTTCTTCATACCAGTAGAGAAATTAGTTTTGGCTACATTTCTACTTCACTAAAATTAAAGTTCTGCGTTGATATGCAATTGGCAGCATTTTCACTGGATTCTTTTATCTCTAATAATATTACCCCATGAATACTCCACTTGTAAGTATACCACTATACCTAAAAATATCAGTCCTTGTAGTAACTATTTCAGGTTTTGCCTTAGCAATAGAGCTTAATTTATTAACTTTAAACCTCAAGACTAAATTTTATTCCCATGACTCTAAATTTTATAATCTTCTAGCAGCAGCTGTCCATTGTCAACCACCACACTTAAATTTAACTGCAGCTAAAATTATAATACTAATAAACTTATTGCAGAAAATCTAATATTACCATTTTATCTATCTATCCAACTATCATGTGTACATCTATCATTCAAGTATTATTTCAAGGACCCTTAAGTAGTAATGCACATGAGAATCCGCTGCTAAACTATGAAATACATCTATTTCATAGCCTCAACTCCAAAGTTTCAATTTCAGTAGGTGTGAATCAAAGCCTTGGATGCTGTTTATTAGAAGCTGCAGTTCTCTTTCCCATATCACAAGATGGTGGGTGAAACAGCTGAGAAGCCAGACACTTAGGAGAAGAAACCTGGAGCCAAGAAGGCTGATGCAGTTGGCAAGGTTAAAAAGCGTGACCTTAAGGGTAAGGAACCCAAGAAAGGGAAGCCCCATTGCAGCTGAAACCCTGTCCTGGTTTGAGAAATTGGCAGATAGTCCAGATCTGTTAGGTGTTCTTGAAAGGCCATCCATGTACAAGAGGAAGTACTCAGCTGCTACCTCCAAGCTTGAAGAGAAGGAGGAGGAGAAGGTTCTTGCTACTGTCACAAAACCAGCTGGTGGTGACAAGAATGGTAGTACCAGCGTGGTTAAGCTTTACAAATGCCTAGATACTATCCTACTAAGATGTACCACAAAAGCTGTTGAGCCAAGGCAAAAACCCCTTGATGCAGCACGTGAGAAAACTGCAAGCCAGCATCATCATCTTGATCATCCTCACTGGGTGCCACAGAGGCAAGAGAGCAGTTTTGCTAAAACAACTGAGTGGTGGCTTGCTACTTGTGATGGGACTTTTTTCCCTCAATCAAGTTCCTCTGCATGGAACACACCAGAAATTCATTATCACCACCTCCAGAGATCAATATCAGAATACAAAAATCCTAAAACACCTCATTGGTGCTTATTTCAAGAAGCAGTAGTTGTAGAAGCCCAGACACTAGGAAGGTAAAATCTTTGACACAGAGAAAAAAGAAATATGAGATTATAGTGCAGTACAAGATTGATCAGAGCTTTTTTTTGTCTTTGTGTTCTAAGGCTGTTGTTGGTCTGGTGTCATGAAGTCTCTCTTGAAGCTAGCTTTAGTTCATCTCCTTGTTGCTGTGATTTTGTTTGGATACAGTGCACCAGCAGTCTTAAAGATCAACTGTAGTCTCGTTTGGCTTCAATGACTTTAAAGCAATGACAACTGAAGATTGATGTCTGCTTCCTGATGAGGTGTTTCTGGGGTATGGATGTCCTGTGACCAATGTGCAGGAGGATATTTACATATTTTTATACCCTACAAGTGACTGTGGCATCCAAACTCGGATTGCAAAGGGGAAGATTATTTTTAGGACATCACTAACATTTATCTCGAAAATGTAACCAAGGCAAGGAATCATGCCTATCTCATGCACTCTTAATGAAACCCCACCCTCAAAATGACCTGCGCTTTTATTTATCCACCCAAGGCAGAGTGAATCATTGGCTTCTCCATTTTTCCAAAAATACTTCCAGTGCCCTTCCAAATACTTGTGATTGTGTTGTCATATTCCTGTACTTAGATCCTTCTCTATCCATGAAGATCAATGAAGTCAAGGAAGTGCCTAACATTAGAACACTGATCACTGCCTGCCTCAATTTATTTTCAATTGGGAAATGGAAATGGGTTACATAATGATGCACAGAGCAACAGCAGTCTCTTGAGGGCAGAGAAGCAATAACAATCTTTTGAAATGGCATAGCTTTTACTAATACCATGTGTTTTTAGATGTTCTTATAAATTTGTAATTTTAATAAAACTGACATTTCTCTTATGACTCCTTTTGAGAAAGAAGTTTAAAAATTATACTGGAATCAAATTCAATAAATAGTTTGGGGCAGTTAAAAAAAAAAGATTGATCAGAAAGCTGTGGAGTCACAAATTTTACTCAAAATCGAAGCTATTCCTCAGTTCCAGAGCTATATGAAACTGGTTTTGCTCTAACAATTGGAATATATTCCCATAAATTGGTGTTCTAAATGACTTATCAAGAACCAAATTAAATAATTGATACATTTAAAAAAATAAAATAAAATAAAAGCTCCACAGTGATTCTGATAAACACCTTGATAAGATCCATAGACCTGCCGGGCGTGGTGGTACACACCTGTAATCTCAGCAGCTTGGGAGGCTGAGGCAGTAGGATCACAAGTTCAAAGCTAGTCTTAGCAACTTAGTGAGGCCTTAAGGAACTCAGTGAGACCCTGTCTCTAAATAAAATACAAAACAGGGGCTGGGGATGTTACTCAATGGTTAAACGTCCCTGAGTTGAATATGAGGTACAAAAAAAAAAAAAAAAAAAAAAACCTCCACAGACCTATTAATATATATAGTACATTGATGCAACATTATCAGGCATCGAACATAACAGAAAAACTAAATATGTGTTCTGCCCACAAGGAATTTAATGTCTAGTATAACAGATTAAATATGTACAGAAATAATTATAATCATACTGCTTTAAGTATTCAACACCAATTGAGGAAACCTTTAAATACCTACCACCTTCCTAGTTCATATGGGACTTCTATCCGTTCTTCAAAAAGTATATTATGGAGTCACCTGTGGTGGCACACACCTGTAATCACAGCAAATAAGGAGGCTGAGAGAGGAGGGCTGAGATCAGCCTCAGTAACTTAGTGAGGCCCTAAGCAACTTAGTGAAACCTATCTCAAAATAAAAAATAAACAGGGCTGGGGATGTGACTCAGTGGTTAAACACCTCTGGGTTCAATCCCTGGTACCAAAACAAATAAACAAAAATAACTAGGAATGAAACAACCATAGAAACCAGCTATCCCACTCCTTGGTATTTATCCAAAAGAACTAAAATTGGCATGTTATATAGGGCCACAGTCACTTCAATGTTTATAGCAGTGCAATTCACAATAGCCAAGTTTATAGAACCAGTCCAGATGGCCGTCAACAGATGACTGAATAAAGGAAATGTGGTATATATACACAATGGAGTTTTACTCATTCATAAAGAATGAAATTATGAAATTTTGTTGGTAAATGGATGGGACTGGAGAACATCAGGCTACATGAAATAAGTCAGACCCAGCTAGACCAAAGTAAGAAAAAAGAGGGAGGGGTCAGAATTCCATGAAAATAGAAGAAAGATCGGTGGAGTAGAGGAAGGAGATTGAGGGGGAGGGAGAGAGAAGGGGAAAGGGAGGAACAATGGAACGAAACTGATCAAATTATTCTAGGTACCTATATGAATATACCATAGTGAATTTCACTTTTATGTATAGCTATAATGCACTAATTAAAAAAAAATAGCCAGGCATGATGGCGCACACCTGTAATCCCAGCAGCTCAGGAGGCTTACCCAAGAGGATCTCAAGTTCAAAGAAAGCTTCAGCAAAAGTGAGGTACTAAGTACTGTCTCTAAATAAAATACAAAATAGGGTTGGCGATGTGGCTCAGTGGTCAAGTGCCCCTGAGTTCAATCCTTAGTACCAAAAAACAAACAAACAAAAAAAACCCAAAAACAAAAAACTGTAAATGATACAAAAGATCAGTAGAGGAAAGGGATCGGGGGAGTGAGGAGGGAATAAAAAGGAGAAGCATTGGGGACTGAATTAGAGCAAATTATATGTCAAAAATGAACCCAAATATTATGTATAACTATAATACATATTTTAAAAAAATAAAGTCAACAGACATACTCCAAAAAATCTAATCAATAAGGAAGATGCAATTCCAGTATATATTACTTCCTTTAATAGAACTTATTTTAAACTTGGACTTCCTGGAACTGAGATATTCAGGGGTTTACAGAAATAATTAGACATTTTGAAAAAAGTATATTTATAGGTCCAAAAGTTTTAAAAAGTATATTATACTGATTTACATTTTAAGTTGCACCTTTACCTCTTCATTACCACTCCCTGTGGGAAGAGTAACTTAGCTAATGCTGAGAACCTGAGTACCATTAAGGATTTAGAAGAAAATAAGATACAGTTATTGTTCACTGCATGGCTTTCATTGCACACTAGTTCTCGTTCTCTCTCTCTCTCTCTGTCTCTCTCTCTCTCTGTCAGACCTTCTAGAGAAAATTCTGGGTCTGCATACTATTACTTTTGTGCTGGATCTCATTCTCCTCTGTTTAACAGAGTATTGCCAAGAATTGTAAGGCAGGCAGGGGATCCCTAAACAGCTGACTGGTAAGTATGCTAGCTATCTGCTCTGCATTCCCAGCTCTTCTCCACAAAATTTTATAAAGTGAACAGAAGGTATTGTAGGAAGACTGACCACATTGGTCAATCTAGGTATTAGGAAAAAGAATTTTAGAAAGTTAATACTATAACTTAATTTTTTTAAAAAAATTTAAATACTTCTTGTGTTCTCAATTTATCCAGAGCCCAAAGGCAGATGGTACCCCAAAGACCACCAATGCCATTATGAAGAAACAGAGAAAGGTAAGAGGGGTTTACTTTACCTTGAAATGCAGATATAAATGCATGGAAGAAATAGCTTTGAAGACAATTATGTTTTATAGGCAAAAGAGGAAGGTTCAGAGTATGATGAACTATGCAAAGGAACAGCATCAGCAGAAGAATGGAAAAAGAGGAAATTTTACTAAAAACCTGGAGTTGATTATACAACTAAAATCTTAGAAATTTCAGTTGGAAGAGACTTTGTCCAATTTGGCTGAGTGACAAAACAGGAGCTGTACACCAAGAGCAAATTATATTCATGCTTATAAAATTATGTCAAAATGAACCCAAATATGTATAACTATAATATATATATATTTAAAAAATAAAGTCAACAAACATACTCCAAAAAATCTAATCAATAAGGAAGATGCAATTCCAGTATATATCATTTCCTTTAATAGGACCTATTTTAAACCTGGACTTCCTAGAACTAAGATATCCAGGGGCTTAAGAAATAATTAGACATTTTGAAAAAAGTATATTTCAGGCTACATGAAATAAGTCAGACCCAGGAATAAGATGTAGATGCACTACTATAGGAAGGGGTACAAACAGAATGATTAAATCCAAGCAAAATATTAATGAAGAAGCAGAAAAAAAAGAATGAATGACAGTTGTATTATAGAGGGAGAATTGACAGAATTTACTAAATTAATAGATGTACTACCAGGAGGAAGTATATCCATTATCATTTTTTGTTTTCCTCCTATGCATGAGAAGAGCAGATATCAAGGAAAGCCAATACTTTTAGCTATACATAATCACTTTTGCAAATCCTTCAGATGACATTTTTTTTCCTAACAGAGGAAAAGAAGATTTAATATCTTGTTTTACTTTCCCAAATAAATAACTTTCAATGTGACTTAAATATCTTATTTCAGTCAATGCAAATATATGCTACTAAGATAATATAAAATCAAATTTATTCCCATAAATGAATTTTGTCTAAAAATGATCCAACATCATCATAACAAAAGAAGGAATGAGGGTTGGGGTTGTAGCTCAGTGGTAGAGCACTTGCCTAGCATGTATGAGGTACTGTATTCTTCCCACCATACATATATAAGTAAATTTAAAGGTCCACTGATCACTAAAAAAATATTTAAAAAAGAAGTAATGAACAAGTTACTTCCATTTACCTGTAACCATGTAATTCTTAAATCATCTCACAATAGGTCCCTTTAAACACCTAGAATACAATTTCAATAATAAATCAATAACAAAGTGGTCACTTTGTCTGTGCTAAACATAATACATGCTATCTCATTTAATCCCCACAATTCTACAGAGTTAATCTAGTATAGTCCTGCATCTTATATTGAAGAAGCAGTCTAACAAAGGTCAAGGCTTGCTTAAGTTTTCATAGCAAGTACAAGAGCCAGGAGTTGAAGCTATATTAGGTTGCCTTCAAAGTTCATGTTCTTCAGTCATTTCATAGAAGAAAAAATACAACTGAACAACAAATATATGGAAAAATTTTCAACATCTCTAGCAATTAGAGAAATGCAAATCAAAACTACTTTAAGATTTCATCTCACTCTAGTCATAATGGCAATTACCAAGAAAACAAGCCACAATATATGTTGGCAGGAAAAAGGTACTCTCAGACATTGGGACTGTAAATTGGTGAAACCACTCTGGAAAGCAGCACAGAGTTCCCTCAGAAAACTTGGAATGAAACCATGCCATTTGACTCAGCTATCCCACTTTTCGGTTTATACACAAAGGACTTAAAATCAGCATACCTCAGTGATGCAGCCACATCAATGTTTATAACAGCTCAGTTCACAACAGCTCAACTATGGAACCAACTTAGATGCCCTTCTACAGATGAATGGATGAAGAAAATGTGGTATATATACACAATGGAATATTACTTAGCCTTAAAGAAGAATAAAATTATGGCATTTGCCAGTAAATGCTTGGAGCTGGAGAATATCATGCTAAGTGAAATGAGCCAATCCCAAAGAACCAAAGGCTGAATGTTTTCTCTGATATGTGGATGCTGATTCACAATAAGGGGGGGTGGGCTTAGGGAAAAATAGAGGTTCTTTGGATTAGGCAGAGGGAAGTGAAGGAAGGGGAGGAGGTACAGGAGTAGGAAGGATAATGGAATGAATCAGAAATTATGACCCTATGTGAATATATGACTACATGACCAGGGTAATTCTACATCATATACAACCAGAAAAATGAGAAGTTATACTCCATTTATGGATGATGTGTCAATATGCATTCTACTGTCATATATAAGTAATTAGAACAACAACAAAAAAGTCCATGTTCCTAATCTATCACTGAAATCATATTGAAGGTTCTTGGTAGAATCTCCAAAAATTGTAACAAAATATAAGCTTCTGAAAAACAGAAACTACAAATCCACTTAGTATTTAGCTATTAACTAAAAGAACTTAACAGTAATGGAGATTCATTCTAATGAATTTAAATCTTAAATGAATGAAATCTTAATGGATTTAAATTCATGCTAATGATTTAAATCTATTTAAATCTTCCGTGCATAATTTTCATGCTTTCTATCACTGAGTTACAGTAGCAGGTGTACACAAAACGTTGCCAGAACAAGTGATGACCTAAATTTAACTCCCAGTGCTACAAGCTACTGAATGGCATTTATGAGTCATAGGCATCCAAAATGTAGATAAATGTGCTGCCCCCTAGTGATTTCAACACATCATACCTAATACTAACCCTCACAAGTCAGTAAATACTTTCATTATTAGAGAACTGAGTCAAATCTTCATTTCATTTGCCAGAAATTGTCTGACTTCTATAATAAGAGGAATAGAACAATTATTGTTTAGGCCAGAATTTGGGGTGCTTAAGAGCTTATAAATAACGTAATAGGCTAGGTGTGGTGGCGCATGCCTCTAATCCCAGAGACCAGAGAGACTGAGGCGTAGGATCACAAGGTTAAGAACAGCCTAGTCAACTTAGCAAGACCTTGTCTCACAATAAAATATAAAAAGAACTTGGGATGTTGCTTAGAGAGCACCCTGAATTTAATTTCCAGTAAAACACACACACACACACACACAAAATGGTGGCTAACAAATATTCCAACCTTGAAAGCTTACCAAATTCTTTTTTTTTTTTTTTTAAAGAGAGAGAGAGAGAATTTTAATATTTATTTTTTTTAGCTTTCGGCGGACACATCTTTGTATGTGGTGCTGAGGATCAAACCCGGGCCGCACGCATGCCAGGCGAACGCGCTACCGCTTGAGCCACATCCCCAGCCCCCTACCAAATTCTTAAGAGAGCCAGGCACTGTGGCACACTTCTGTAATTCCAGCCACTCCAGAGGTTGACAAACAAGAATTGAAAGTTAAAGGCTAGTATGGGCAACTTAGGGAAACTTTGTCTCAAAAAAAAAGTTATTAAGAGAAAATAAATTAATTTCATTAAGTAAGACAAAGCAGATTCCAAAACAATGAAGTATTCACTAAAGTCAGAATAATACTTGGTTTAGACTCACCCCTGAGCCTCTGAAGGCATTTGTGAGGCTCTCTTTATGTATGACTACTAATATAACTTGCCTGCCAATAATACAAATTAAATGTATAAAATGAATTTGGACTTGGAGAATGAGGAAAGTTAAATGACTTCTAAATAATTTTGATTAATATCAAATAAGAGATATAATAAAGCTACTCCTTACTTAGCCATAGTAGTCAGTTCTTTCAATCCAAAAGTTCGAAAATGGAAACCTGCAATATCCAAACAAGTCTTAAGAAGGAATAAAATGTAATAGCTTTGTAATTATTATTTATCTATGTACTCTCCAAGACAAAAGCAGGCAAAGGCCCTTCAATGCTGCAAGAAGCAAGCTAGTCTAATAGCCAATGACAGCTGGGTTAAGACGTGAGTGGGCTGAGGAACTTATTCCAAACCTAAGTTAACTGAATGTCTGGATTGACTATGGGTCCTGTTCTAAACATCCTATCTTTTTAGTATTTCAAACTAATAATAATTTCCTCAGAAACAACTTGAAGACTCCCCAAATTAAGCAACTGGTCCAGGGGTCTTTCTGTCTAGAGGCAATATGGACCTAAAGTAGATGTTATGGGGAAGTACCCAAGAAATCTTTATAATCTGAAGAAACTGAGTTAGACCCTATCAACCTCTAAAGAAGCTATAGATAAAAACATTTGGGGCATTCCAAATAGCATCAAATCTGAGATGCACATCCAAGACCAACTACACACCTACATAATCCTTATCATGAGGCTGGAAGAACTGCAGGTAGAACAGTAGACAAAACATTCCTAGTGTAAGACCTTAAAAGTCTCAGAGTTAGGCTTAGGGATAGGATTAGGGTTCTTTTTCCCTCCTTATATTTATAATTTTTTCCTACTTCTTTCTGTTGATTCTTACCACTTTCCTAGAGTTTCCAGTTGTTCTATTTTCATTTTACATTTGAATTATTTTAAAATTCCTTCTCTCAGGACTGCCTAGTATGCATGAAGCCCTGGGTTTGATCCCTGGGACCACCAAAAAAAACCAAGAATCCTTTTCTTAGAGTTGGGCTTGGTGACACACACCTGTAATCCCAGCAACTGAGGATGCTGGGGCAGAAAGATCACAAGTTCAAGGCCAGACTCAGCAACTTAGAAAACCCTTTCCAAATAAAAAGGGCCCTGGCACAGTAGCGCATGCCTGTAATCTCAGCAGCTTGGAATGCTGAGATAGGAGGATCACGAGTTCAAAGCCAGCCTCAGCAACAGCGAGGTGCTAAGCAACTCAGTGAGATTCTGTCTTTAAATAAAATATAAAATAGGGCTGGGAATGTGGCTCAGTGGCCGAGTGCCCCTGAGTTCAATCGCTGGTACCTCCCCACCAAAAAAAAAGGGCCAGATGTAACTCAGTGGTTGAATGACCCTGGGTTCAATCCTTAGTGTACACACACAGATTAGAACTTTTTTCTCTTGGCTCCTTCCTTCCTTCCTTCCTTCCTTCCTTCCTTCCTTCCTTCCTTCCTTCCCTCCCTCCCTCCCTCCCTCCTTCCTTCCTATTTTTAGTTGTTGATAGACCTTTATTTACTTGTATGCAGTGCTGAGAATCAAACCCAATGCCTCACATATGCCAGGCAGTGTGATACCGCTGAGCTCCTGCCCCAGCCCCTCGTGGCTATTTTAAACTAAATATCTAACTTATTGGTACAAAAGACAAATGTATTAATAACCAAGTGATTTCAAGAATATAAAAGAAGAAAATCATATACTTCATAAAAACCAAACAAAAGATCCATCTTACCAGTATCATTAGCAAGGGAATTAGGATCAGACCCCCCAAGGGTAGCTTCAAACTCCTCTTGGAGACGATATGCTCTTTGTAGCAGAGCTTCAAGTTTATGGATGAATTCAGTACTAATAATATCCTACAAAGAGAGAATAGAACAAATTAGATTCTCATGTTAAAATTCTAAACATAGAAGATGTTTACTTAATGCAGGCAAAAAGCAGGATACATAAAACTGTTAGTTAAGCATGGTGACACATGCCTGTAATGCCTATAATTCTAGTTACTCGAAAGTCTGAGGCAGAAACAAGTTGAGGCCCATGTCAGCAACTTCGTGAAACCCTGTCTCAAAAAATAAAAGGGCTAGGGATGTGGCTTAGTGGTAGAGTTCAATCCCCAGTACCGCCAAAAACCAAAATGAAAACAAACACCAGACTACTGTTAGGCAGTAAAAAGGGCGCTATAGAAATCATGAGGCCTGGATTCTAATTAATTTGGCAAAATTATCTCAGTTATCAGGGATTGAGTTTCATTATCTGTAAAATTGAGGAGTTCGACTAGATCAGGGGTTCTTGAATAAGGTCCCTGAACCAGCAGCATAATTATTAAAAATGCAAATCCCATGATCCACCTCAATTCTACAGTATTATAAACACTGGCCATAAATCTGTGTTTTAACAACTTCTCCAGGTGATTCTGATGTATGCTCAAGTTTGAGAACTACTAATCTACCTAAATGATCATTAAGGACCAATCTAGTTTTACTTCTATGTATTATTTACTTTTATGAATTATAATAGCATATAATTAAACCCAATGCACAAGACAGATTTTAAAAAGTTCCTTTAGAAATCTTATTTGCTAGGGCTGGGGGTGTGGCTCAGCGGTAGAGCACTAGCCTAGCACAGGCGAGGCCCTGGATTCGATCCTCAGCACCACGTAAAAATAAATAAATTAATTAAAGATATTGTATCCAACTACAACTAAAAAAATAAATATTAAAAAAAAAGAAATCTTATTTGCTGAGCTGGCAATAGAGCCCAGTGATAGAGCACTTGCCTAGCATGCCTGAGGTCCTGGGTTCAATCCCCAGAACTGCAAAAAAGAAAAAAAAAAAAGAACATTTCTGTCTACTTAACTATCCTAGGAAAGTAAGAAACTTGATGAATGGCAACTAACTGAACAGAAAACACCCAACAAGAAATATCCCACATAATCCCAAGAGAATGATAAAAAGGTCCAGTCGATGCCACTGAAAGCAGATACACTGAATCAACATTAAAAAAACGTTTGAGGGGCTGGGGGTGTAGCTCAGTGGTAGAGTGCTTGTCTAGCACGCATGAGGCACTGGGTTCAATCCTCAGCAACACATAAAAACAAATAAATAAAATAAAGGTACTGTGTCCAACCACATTAAAAAAAAACAGTTTGAGGACTGGAGCTGTAGTTCAGTGGCAAAGCACTCGCCTAGCATATGTGAGGCACTGGATTTGATCCTTAGCACCACATAAAAATAAATAAAATAAAGGCATTTTGTCCATCTACAGCTACAAAAAACAACAACAACAACAACAAAAAAAAACAGTTTGATTCTTCCTCATCAATAAATCACCCTTACATCTACACTTTCTTCAGCAATGGCATCCCCAGCACCCAGTTTAATGGAACCGCAGGCTTCATCTTCAGCCTGTCTATTGCGAAAGGTTAGAGCTTGTTCCCATCGACGCAATGCCTCTTCAAACAATTCCATACCTAAAAGTAGGAACACAATAATGGTAAGTGAGTAAGACCAATGTCAAAATAAAATTATTTGGGGTCTGAAATGTTTTCATAGAGTTATCTTCAATAGCACAGTCTAATGCAAATTTGGCATTAAAGAATAATTTTATACTCCTATTATTTCAGAGTAGGATTTAAATTCCCCAATATACTCTGAGTTTGCAGTTCAGTTCTAGTCAACCAAAAATCAGAAAAGAAAATGGCCAACTGAGAATTTTTTTAATATTTATTTTTTACTTGTAGTTGGACACAATATCTTTATTTTATTTATTTTTATGTGGTGCTGAGGTTTGAACCCAGGGCTTTGCACATGTCAGGCGAGCGCTCTACCACTGAGCCACTGGGGGGGTGGGAGAGGGGTGGGGGGGTGAATGTACACCTCTTTTTCTCCAAGTTAAAAAAAAAAAAAAACATGCTGGCCAAAGTTATTATGCACTTCAACCAAAACTAAAATATATTAAAACTTCAACTTTTCTGCATTAAGAAAAAATATTTAAAAGTTCCTTAAGAATCTGGACAAGTCATACTCAAGATTTTTTTAGAATATTTAGATAAAGACTACCTCTCCTCTAAAGGCATTTCTTTAATCATCTGTAGAATGCAGAACATGAAACAAAATCATCTTCACATGCAATGTAGAACTTATCCTTGTTTGATTTTTCTGTAGCAAATATCATGCTTTTGATTTTTTCATTCTAAAAATCTTATGCACTTAAAAGATAATTGTAGGTGGATTGAGTTGTAGCTTAGGGGTAGAGCACTTGCCTCACACATGTGAGGTCCTGGATTCAATCCTCAGTACCACATAAAAAAAAAGCAAGTGAATAAAATAAAGATATTGTGTACATCTATAACTAATATATATAAAAAGATAATTGTAGCCAGGCACAGTAGAGTACACCTGTGATCCTAACTACTTTGGAGGCTGAGGCAGGAGGATCCCAATTTCAAGGCCAACCTATGAAACTTAGTGAGGTTCTGTCTCAAAATAAATTATATAAAAAGGTCTGAGGGTGTACCCTCAGTGGTACCCCACCACCACCACACTCTTCAATCTCTAGTACTCATTTGGGGTAGGCAATGACCATTATATCTATCCTCTTTTCTGTAAGCTATCTAACTCTACACTATTTTTCCTTTCCTTACACTATCCCCTATCTATCTGTCCAATTATTTTGGCTGAACACAGGAAAATTACCTAAGATCAGAGTTGTCCAAAGATAAAAGATGACTCCTTGGGAAGTACTGTGGTTCCACTTCATTGTGGAACATGACCCAGACCACCATATCTCATCAGTTTTATAACAGGACGTCAAATATAAGTCACCAGACTTTTTCTTTTTTTTTTTTTTTTGGTTTTGGGGATTGAACCCAGCGGGGGATCAACCATTGAGCCACATCCCCAGTCCTTTTTTACATTTTTTTATTTTGAGACAGGGTCTCGCTAAGTTGCTGAGGCTGCTTTTCAACTCATGGTTCTCCTGCCACAGGCTGCCAAGATGCTGGGATTACAGGATATGCTACTAGACAAGTCACAGATCTTTTTAGAATGTCAGTTTTGGAAAGGGAATTTAAGCAAAAATATAGAAGTGATTAGATTAGGTGACCCACAGGGCTCCTACCAATTCAAATTTTATAATACAGCAAACCTCATTGCAGCTTATCTGGTATTGCTCTACTTTTCTTCAATTTAAGTGCTGAGTATTCTAACAGAATCTGTGACTGAAGATTTACTAGACAGAGTTATCTAGAAACAGAGTGAGCTTAATTCTTTGGTGACCTTTGGAGAAAATGGTAAAAGAAGTATTCTTCCTTACCCTTTGCAGAAACCCCCACTGTAATACCACTGGAGGTGATATAGCCTAACTATTCCAGACCATGGGAATACCCTAAAAGCACACAGCCTTTTACTAAGACAACCCTTGTACTGCTCTCCAGGGCCACATCAAAGATTTTAGGGGTTATTTTTTATTTAAAAGGAATGTGGCCTAAAATACAGTGCAAAATATTAGGGAAGGAAAAGCACTTGAATGTTCTGATTCAATAGCAGGTTCAGGGTTTTTTGTTGTTCAGGGTTTTTTGTTGTTGTTCCCTCCCTACACAAGGCTCCAGTGAGGCTCCCTAGACATACTTGTGGTCAAGTCAAGAGTAACACTGAGATGGGATACACAGAAGATTTTCTTTCTGCTTAATTTCTCTGGATATAGGAAGAATACAAATGACAGCAGATGAAGTAAAGTGTATTTGGATAGATTATTAGAGAAGAGTCATTAGGTTAGCTTAATGTAGTAGGCTTAATGATCGCTACACAAAAACAGCAAGTTCTAACCAGAATCTGTTCTACCTTATGTGAAAAAAAGTATCTTTGCAGATGTAATTAAGGTAAGGATCCTAATGAGATTGTCTTAGATTATCTGGTGGACCCTAAATTCAATTACAAGTGTCCTTTTTTTTTTTTTGGTATTGGGGATTGATCCCAGGGGTGTTTAACCACTAAGCTACATCCCTACATCCCAGGCTTTTATTATATCTTATTTAGAGACAGGGTCTCATTGAGTTGCTTAGGGCCTTGCTAAATTGCTGAGGCTGGCCTTGAACTTGCAGTCCTCCTGCCTCAGCCTCTCAAGCTGCTGAAATTACAGGTATGCTCTACCATACTTGGCACAAGTGTCCTTTTAAGAGACGTGAAGGGAGATTTAATGTCCACAGAGAATGCAACAGAAAGACCCGAGGCAGAGGTGGAGTAATGTGGCCACAAGCCAAGGAAGGCTAGCAGTCACTAGAAACTGAAAGAGACAAGGAATGAACTCTCCCATAGGCCTCCACCTTGATTTCATCTCAGTGATAAAGACTTCAGACTTCTGGCCTCCAGAACTCTGTGTGAATAAATTGCAACTATTTAAGGCACCACATTTTTAGTATTTTGTTACAGCACCATCAGGAAATTAATAAACTGGTGATGCTATATAGACTAGATTCAACAGATACAACATTTTAAAATTATAGTTGCTCTTCTTAAAACAATTCAGTTGTTTTAGTTTCAAAACTCAATATCTTAAAACTTTATCATGTTATTCTTACCCATTAAGTATAAGTTCTCAGGAGTGGTCACAGGAATATTTACAAGTTTAACATCATCTTCATCCGCTTTGTCCCAGGAATTAGAATTGCCACAAGCACAGCTATGGCAGGAATTGACACTCTGGACCTAAAAGTAAGATTAATAAAAGTTCCTTTAAAATCTCTCTAGAATACTATATTTATTTATATTTATTAATTATTTACATAAATCCTATAGCAGGGGAAACAATCAATGCAATTTTCACCTGAAGAAATAATTCTGATTATATTCAACCAAAATTAGGATTCATATGACCCTAAATATTCTGAGTCTCTGTTTGCTCAAAAATACATAAGTAGAACAATATTTTGAATATAAATCAGTTATTTCCATAAGCATGAGGCAGTTATTTTTATAATGTTATCTAGCTTATTTCCCTTTTAGAATGTTTGACAATGCTGACTCTTTGCCAAATGAGAATTAAAAGTGTGTATCATTATTGTACATACTCTTCAACCTTAGCAAGGTCCACTACATCATATTTGAATCACCTCTATGCAAATGAATTACAAATCCCTAATTCCAATTATGTTTTCTTTTGAGTAATCCAGATCTATATTTTCTTCTGCCTACTAGTTGATTCCACCTGGTTTTCTGCTGGCATCTCAAATTGACTACATCATAAAAAGAAGTTCAGCATCTTCCCACAACAAAAATTCCTCCTCCTCCCAAGTTCACTAATATTTCCAATTCCCATAATTTATCAAACAAACAACAACAACAACAACAAAAAAAAAAAAAAAACAGGAAGTCATCTCCAACAGGTCTTCCCACGTCTTTCATATCCAGTGACTAAGCATTTCTAGATCCTTTTTTCTCCTTTCTACTTCTGTTAACATGACCATAATTTAGGCACTCATAACCTACTGACTACAGGGCAGAAAATCCAGGCAGAAATCTGGGTTTATACCCCTGGCAGGAAAATGATGAGGCTGGCTGAAGAAGTACAGTAAAGCGATTCTGAAAACTTGTTATATTACTATCATGAAATTCCCCATGTCTAATTCTAGTTAAAAATAAAAGTTTCAAATTTCAATTGAAAAATTTCTAAATAGGTATTTCTGACACTGAACTATAGGTATACTCTTTATTATCCTGTTCAATTTCATAGCACAGAAAGTCTACAGGTCTTTGATCTAGATGTTCCTACTCATAAGCCTTTAAAAATTTATATTTTTACTGGGCATGGTGGTACATGCCTGTAGTATCAGGTACTAAGGAGGTTGAGGCAAGAGGATTACAAGTTTGAGGCCAGCCTCAGCAACTTAGCAAGGCCCTAAGCAAATTAGTGAGACCCTATCTTGAAAAAAAAAAAAGGACTGGGGGCGTGTATCTCAGAGCGAGCCCCTGGGTTCAATCTCTAGTACAAAAAATAAATAAATAAAAATTTTAAAGATATATAAACTTTATTCCTCACTTGTCAATCAATATTATATTAAGGATTTAGGGGCTGGGGTGGTGGCTCAGTGGTAGAGTGCCTGCCTAGCATGTGCGAGGCACTGGGTTCACTTCTCAGCACCACATATAAATAAAGAAAATAAAGGTCCATTGGACAACTAAAAAATATTTTTAAAAAATATTATATTAAGGATTTCAGGAAGTCTTCCACCTATTAGTTAATACAATATGAACGCTGCAAAAGAGGAGGTAAGGAACCCCACACTTGCCAAATACTTTTCCTTAAGTAGGCTCATCAAGGGATTTTTGTAACTTAGCACAAAGTCTGGCTACATCAATCAGCTTCTTGTATAGCATCTAATTTTGAAGCATTGCTTTCACATCAAAACCACTCTCATAGGATCCTATGAACTATAACACTCACTCAAAGAAACCTGGAACCAAACTGTCTGAAATATTTAGCCAAAAAATACTTTTACCTGCCTGAAGAAAACAAATTAACCAGCTGATTTGATAAGGTTCTTTCTATACAAAGAGCTGTTAAGTGTGTTACACTTAAACTAATATGTAAGAAGAGACATACAACAAATGTTATAATAATAATAATAATAATAATAATAATAAAAAATATGGGTTTTTACTTACAGAAGCCAAACTCTGTGCAGAACCTGAGTATTTACTGAAAAGTCCTCCATTAGCAAAGTTACAAGACTGAGATCCTTTGTCTTTGGTGGAACTTAAAGATAATGTCAAATTCTGTCTACTACTGGAACAACTTGAACCTATTAACAAACATACAAATATTTAAAGTATCAATAATTTTAATAATAATTTTCATGTAAAATTTGAAATTTATATTATATTCATTCAGAAAGCTTCTAATTTTTAAAACATACTCCATTCACCTGAACAAATTATCAAATGTACAATAGTATTAATATTTATATCTCTAATCATTTTTAAAACATTTTTAGGTGTAGATGGACACAATATCTTTATTTTATTTTTGTGTGGTGCTGAGGATCAAAACCTGTGTCTTACATGTGTAAGGTAAGTGCTCTACCACTGAGCTACAACCGCAGCCCACCATCTCTAATTTTTTTTTAATATTTATTTTTTGTTTGTAACTGGAAACGATATCTTTATTTTATTTACTTATTTTTATGTGGTGCTGAGGATCGAACCCAGGGCCTCCCACGTGCTAGGCGAGTGCTCTACTGCTGAGCCACAATCCCAGCCCCTCTAATGTTTTTAAAGCTACTAAAATTTGCTTCTGAAATTAAGAGTCAGTTCACCTAATTAATCAAGAAAATTTGAATGGTCTATTATAATCACTATGAAACCACTAACAACTATTAAACTTCAAACTGTACATTATAACAAAGCAATTCCTTTCCTGAATTATATCTAAACCTTACCCACATTGTATTACATTCAGTTTTTTATACATCTCTCTCCTCCATCCATCTATCCATTTTTCTGGGGCAGATGGCATATCTAAGTTTTTCTTAACAGACCAGGTAAGACACTTCTAGATTCAAATCCCAGTACTTTAAAATTATACAGCCTTGGGTAAATCACTTAACTTTTACTTATCTCAATTTTCCTTTATATATAAAAGCGAACAATCACAAAGAGTTTTGTAGTCCTAATTCACAGGACTGCTATAAAGTTAAATAAAGCACCAAGTATACAGCATCTGTCTAAAATCTAATAAAATTTCAATGAATGATAGCAATCACTACTGCAGTGTTCACTGTGCTTAGTGCAAATTGTTGCTCCTTATGTGCTGGACAAATGCATCATGAAAGCATATCATACACTAAATAAAAATCTGAAAATTCTAGCATGTTCAAGAAAGTATTTTTATTCCTACAATTTAGCAATATGTACCATATCTCTAACAAAAGTTATAAATTCTTTAAAATTCAGCAATTCTTCTACAACTAAAGATTCTGAGGAAATAAAAAAATGTGTGCAAAATAAGAAAACCATGAACATACCACCATGAACAACAATGGAAATGCTTAAATAGATTAGGGTACATTTGTACAAATTTAACCCAAATTATATATAAAAATGATAGTACAGATATATTTTTATAGACCTGGAAAGCTATTCTTAATACAAATTTACTTATAGATAACAGCAAATTTTATACCTCAATATAATTAGGTACAAATACAAATGGAAAGACACACTAAAGCACTATCAGTAGCTATTTCTGTGCAGTAGAATTTCAAGTGATTTTAATTTTTTCTGTTTACTTTTCTATATTTTCTAGTCTTTCTAAAATGTTTAATTACTTATAAGTTAAATATTAAGGAAAAAATTTTGAAGACTGAAATGCTGAAATCCCTGTATTTCATCCATGATTTACACAAGAAATTTCTTCTGTGGACTTGGTTCAGCTATTTTCACATACCTTTGTCTGATGCTGCTCTTTTAGTGTACTCCAGTAAGAGGTGCTCTGGTTCCCATGGTAATATTTTTCCTTTCTTCTTTCCACGTTTTCTTTTAAAGTGATGGGCCAGAAAAACTACAGATATAGCACTCACTGCAGTTACAACAAACAACTTTTTAGCTACCGGCGAAAATTTGATCTGGAAAAGACGCAGTTAGTTTGAAAAAAAATCTTTTTTATTTGTCCAATAAAAATAAAAGCATAATACTAAATTCACTCTTAATCTAAACTACTTATAAATATTACAAGGAGAATACAATTTTACTCTTTTACAAATAACAGTTTGATGTAAAGAAAATTTTTAATATAATAATTTATTACTTTTCTGAGGTTCTCAAACAAAAAATATGGCCCCAAAGTTGGGAGAACAAAATAATTCAACCCTGTGAATCTTTTTTGAGCAAGTAATAATTAAACCATGCAACTGAAGCTGTATCAAACAAGATTTTTTATTACAGAAATGATTAAAGCAAACTTCTATTTATTTATTTTTAAATATTTATTATTTTAGTTTTAGGTGGACACTATATCTTTGTTTTATTTTTATGTGGTGCTAAGGATCAAACCCAGTTCCTAATGCATGGTAGGTGAGCACTCTACCACTGAGCCATAACCCTAGCCCCTAAATCAAACTTTTAAAAAATCTGTTCTATTAGTTATACATGACAGTAGAATGCATTTTGACACATTATAAACAAATAGAGCACAACTCCTCATTCCTCTGGCTGTACATGGTGCAGCGTCACACTGGTAGTGTAGTGTAATCATACATGTATATAGGGTAATAATGTCTGTCTCATTCCATCATCCTTCCCACCCCGATATCCTTTCCCCTCCCCCCACTCCCCTCTACCCAATCCAAAGTTCATTCATTCTTCCTTACCCACCCCCCATAAATCAAACTTTTAAACTGACCCAATTTTTAAAAAATTACCTGGAAATCTAAGCCAACAAAAGTTAACTCAATTTCTAAATACCATATAAATAAGCCATTTTATTCATGAATTATTCAACAAATCAAATATTTGATACTCAAATAAGATACTCTGAATCTTACAAAGTACCAGGAATGTGCTATGAATTAAAATCTTCTTGTAATTCTATTCAACATATACTAAGTGCCTACCACTGATTAGGAAACATTTAGTATATAGAGGTCACAGATGTTGCTTCCATCAAATAGTATAATAACTCACAGTTGAGACAGATATATTGGCAAATAATTACAAAACACTGTGACAGATACAGTTGTATGAGGACTAAGTACTAATATCATATCAAGAAGTAATTAACTTTCTCTCAGGGGACAGACTCTACTATTCATCTAAAATGCAGAGAAACTATAAAATAAAGCTAACAGATTGGAACACAGCTGGAAAAAGTGTCACTACCAACCTCACAGCAAAAAAATAAAGTCAGACAAATGGCTGGTTCTCAACTTTTTGAACCCAGGTCATCCAGACAGAAAATCAAAATAGAAAAAATAGAGCTAAATTGTATCCTAGAACAAATGAACCTAACAGAACATTCCATCTGAAATATACATTTTTCTCATGAGTACATGGAACATTCTCCAGGACAGATCATGTGATAGACCAAAAAAAAAAGTCTCAACAAATCTTTAAAAATTGAAATCATATTGAGCATCTTTTCTGAGCACAATGCAATAAAACTAGTAATCAAGAACAAGAAAAACTTCAGAAAACACAAATACATGAAAATTAAACAACTTACTCTTGAATAACCAATAGACTGAGGAAGAAATAAAAAATATTTAAAATTTCCTGGGGGGAGAAATGAAGAAACAACGTAAAAACACATGGGATATAGTAGCAAAAGCAGTAAGATAGGTTTATAGATATCAATGTCTACATCAAGAAAGAGAATAGGTATCACACACTGTAATCCTAGTGACTTGGGAGGCTGAGGCAGGAGGACCTCATTCAAGGCCAGCCTGAGCAACTCAGCAAGACCGTCTCAAAATAAAAAAATAAAAATGGTTGGGGATGTGGCTCAGTGGTAGAACACCACTGGGTTCAATGCCTACTGAAAAAAAAAAAATAAAGAGAAGAAAGATCTCAGTTACAACAACAACAACAAAACAACCACCACCTACCAGCACATCTCAAGGAATAAGAAAATCAAGAACAAACCAAACCCAAAATTAGTAGAAGGAAAAAAATCAAAGATCAGACAAGAAATAAATGCAACAGAGGGAGAAAGAAAACATAAATACTAAAGAGCCATCAGAGAGCTAGTTCTTTCAAAAGATATATAAAATTGACAGACTAAGAAAAATAGAGAAAACTTAAGTTAGTGTTCCATTATCTAAGATATGGATAATATCTAAGATAATAAATATATAAAAAATTTATTTTGGCTCATAGTTTTAAGGTTTCAATATATGATCAGTTGGCCCCATTGCTTTGGGTGAAGCAGCAGATCATGGTAGCAGCAAAACCACTTACTTCATGGTCAGAGGAGTGAACCAGAACAAAGAACTGGGTCCCACAGTCCTCTTCAAAGGCATACCAAGGGCAACCAAGATGGCAAAAAGGAAGTCAAGAGACAGAGACCTCTCATATGTACTCACCTCCTAAAGGCCCTACCACCTCCCAAAAGCACCATAAGGCTAGGAAGCAAGCCTTTGCCACATGGACCTTTGAGGGATACTTATCCAATCCATAGCAATACTCCAATAAAATCTGACACATTACAACTGACAGCACAGAAATACAAAGAATCATTATAGATTATTATGAACAGTTACAAGCTAACACATTTAATAACTCAAAAGGACAAATTATGGACACATACCCTTTGGTAGGGTGTTTTTTTTTTTTTGGTAGTGCCAGGGATTGAACCCAGGGCCTGTGCATGGGAGGCAAGCCCTCTTCCAACTGAGCTATATCCCTAGCCTCATTTAGCAAGGTTAAATCATAAAGAAATACAAAAATCAGGCATGATGGTCATGCCTGTAATCCTAGCTACTCCAGAGGCTGAGTAAGGAGGATCAAAAATTCAAGGCCAGGCTGGGTAACTTAATAAGACCCTGTCTCAAAATAAAAATTAAAAAGGGTGAGGGATATAGCTCAGTGGTGGACAACTTGCCTAGAATATGTGAGGCCCTGGGTTCAATCCCCAGTACCACACACAAAAGTTTTGTTTTCACTATCATCAAGTGGGGTTCATCCCAGGGATGCAAGGATAGCTCAAAGTATATGAATCAATAAACACAATAAATCACACCAACAGATTGAAACACAGAACTCACATGATCATCTTAAGAGATGCAAAAAAAGCATCTGATAAAAGTCAACACCCCTAATGACAAAAACACTGAAGGATGTTTTGAAAGAATATATATCAACATAACAAAGGCCATACATAATAAGCCAACAGCTAATATGTACTAAAAAAAAAATTGAAAGCTTTCTAAGATCTGGAACAAGCCAAGGATAACCACTTTCACCACTTTTGTTCAATACAGTAGCCAGAACAATCAGACAGAAGAGATAAAGGGCAACCAAGTTGGCAAAAAGGAAGTCAAATTGTCACTGTTTGCAGATGATGTGATTGTATATAAAGAAAACCCCAAAGACTCCACCAAAAAACTACTAGAACCAATAAACAATTTAGAAATTTGCAGGATATAAAATCAAAATTTAAAAATCTTCAGCACTATTATATGTCAATAGCTAATTACCTGAAATAGAGATCAAGAAAGCAACCTGATTTACAAGAGCTATCAAAAAAAAAATACAAAAAACTTAAAAATAAATTTAACCAAAGAGAAAATATCTCTACAACAAAAACTATAAAACTCTGATGAGCTGGGTGCTGGTTCAAGCCTGTAATCCCAGGAAGTGTGGAGGCTGAGGCATGAGGATCACAAATTCAAAGACAGTCTCAACAACTTAGGGAGGCCCTGTCTCAAAACAAAAAAGAAAAAAGGTTGGGGATGTGGCTCAGTGGACAAAAAAAATTTTTAAAAGATGAAAAAATTTGAAGAGGACATAAAAAAGCTGAAAAACATTCTATGTTAACAAATTGGACGAATAAATATTGCTAAAATGACCATGCTACCCAAAGCAATCTACAGATTTAATGCAATAAATAAAATACCAAAGATATTCTTCACATAACTAGAAAAACAATCTTAAAATTTGTACAGAATCACAAAACCCCCAAATATCCAAAGTAATCTTGAGGAAAAGGAACTAAGCAATAAGCATTATACTACCTGACTTCAAAATATACTGCAAACCTGTCATAATCAAAACAGAATGGTTTTTGGCATTAAAAATAGACACAAAGACTAATGGAACAGAATAGAGAACCTAAAGGTAAACATGTACAATTACAGTCAGCTGTTTTTTGAAAAAAGTGCTAAGAACATACACAGAAGAAAGGACAATGTTTTCAGTGAAATGGTGCCGGGAAAACTAGGTATCCACATGCAAAGGAATGAAACTAGACCCCTATCTCTCATCAGTTACACTAGTTGCAAAAAGGCCTGAGTAAGGAGGATCAGTGCACTGAAGAGCCACTCCATTTTGCCTTGAAACTATGAAATGACTACAGAAAAACATAAGGGAAATGTTTCAGGATATTGGAATGAACAAAGGTTTTCTGGTCAAGACCTGAAAGGCATAGAACAAATGCAAAATGGGATCACATCAAACTAGAAGTTTCTGCATAGCAAAGGAAATAATCATCAGAGGGAAAAGATAATCTATGGTACAGAACAAATACTTGCAAACTAACAGCTGACAAGGGCTCATATCCAGAGTATGGAACTCAAAAACTCAGTATCACTACTGTCATGTATAACTAATTAGAACAACAACAACAAAAAAAAACCCCATCAGTATCAAAAAAAGCCAACTCAGTTAAAATATGGACAATATAGGGCTATGGGTGTATCTTAGTGGTAGAGCAGAAGCCAAGCATTCATGAAGCCCTGGACTCAATTCTCAGGACTAGAAAACAAAATATAACATGAAAGACCTAAACAGACATTTCTCAAAAGATGGCCATAATCTCAGCTACTTGGGAGTCTACTTGAGGCAGTAGGACTGCAAGTTCAGGCCAGCCTTAGCAACTTAGCAAGAACTTTCATCAGGGGGCTGGGGATGTGCCTCAAGCGGTAGCGCGCTCGCCTGGTATGCGAGCGGCCCGGGTTCGATCCTCAGCACCACATACACACAAAGATGTTGTGTCCGCCCAAAATTAAAAAATAAAAAATAAAAAAAAAAAGAACTTTCATCAAAGATAAGGGCTGGGGATGTGGCTCCTGGACGTTCAATCCTCAGCACCACAAAAACAAAGAAATAACACTAGGAATCATCTACGAAATGCAAATCCAAATCACAGTGAGGGACTTGGGGTATAGTGCAGTGGTAGAGCATTTGCCTACTACGTGAAGCCCTGTATTCAATCTCCATCATGAAAAAATAAGCAAGCAAACAAGCAAACAAACAAACAAAAAAAAAACTACAGTAAGCTATCACCTCACTCCAGTAAAAATGGCTATTGTCAGCAGGTGCAATTAAGATCCCTGTAATCTTAGCAACTAATGGAGGCTGAAGGCAAGAAGACTGCAAGTTTGAAATCAGCCCTGGTAACTTGGACCCTGTCTTAAAATAAAAAAATTAAAAATGGCTGGGGATGCAGCTCAAAGGTAGAACTAGAAGGTCCAGGTTCAATTCCCAGTTCCAAAAAAAGAGAACATTTTCTTTTTTTAAAAAAATATTTATTTTTTTAGTTTTAGGTGGATATAATATCTTTTTTAAAAAATATTTTTATTTTATTTATTTATTTTTATGTGGTGCTGAGGATCGAACCTAGGGCCTTGCGCATGCTAGACGAGCACTCTACCACTGAGCCACAACTCCAGCCCTAGGTGGACACAATATCTTTATTTTTTATTTTTATGTGGTGTTGAGGATCGAACCCAGCGCCCCGCGCATGCCAGGCGAGTGCGCTATCACTTGAGCCACATCCCCAGCCCAAAAGAACATCTTCAAAAACACAAAAGATAACAAATGCTAGCAAGGGGGTAGAGAAAAAGGAACACTTTTTGCACTCTGTTGGTGAAAATGTAAACTGGTACAGCAATTATGGAAATCAGTATGGAGTTTCCTCAAAAAAATTAAAAACAGGGGCTGGGGATGTGGCTCAAGCGGTAGCCTGCTTGCCTGGCACGTGCGGGGCATGGGTTCAATCTTCAGCACCACATAAAGATAAAGATGTTGTGTCTGCCAAAAATTAAAAAATAAATATTAAAAAAATTCTCTCTCTCTCTCTCTTAAAAAAAATTAAAAACATAACTACAATATGATCTAGCAATCCCACTATTAGGTACATATCTGAAGGAAATAAATCATATGTTGAAGAGACAACTGTACTCCCATATTTACTACAGTATAATTCACAACAGTCATGAAATGAAAACAACCTAAGTGTCTTATCAACTGATAAATGGTTATAGAAAATGTGGTACACAATGGAATATTACTAATCCATTAAAAAGAACAAAATCCTATCATTTCATATAATAATAACATGGGTGAAACTGGGCATCATTATATTAAGTGAAACACTAGGCACAGAAAGATTGTATATGTGGAATCTAAAAAAAGATGATCGCTTAGTAGTTGAAAGTAGAACAGTGGTTACCAGAGGCTGGGAAGAGAAGAGAAAAAGGAAGGGAAGGAGAAAGATTGATCAATGAGTAATAAGTTGTAGTTAGATAAGAGTAAGAAGTTCTGGTGTGCTATTGTAGAGTGACCACAGGCAACAATTACATGTTTCAAAAAGCAAGAAAGGCCAGGCATGATGGCACACATGTATAATCCCAGCAACTCAGGAAGCTAAGAAAAAAAGGATCACAAGTCGAAACCCACTTCAGCAAATTAGCAAGGCCCTAAGCATGCTAATGACTATTTAAAAATAAAAAGGGCTGGGGATGTGGCTCAGTGGTTAAGCACCACTGGATTCAATCCCTAGTACAAAAGAAAAAAAAAAAAAAACAAGCAAGATGGAAAGATTTTGTATGTTTTCACCATTAAGAAATGATAAAAGTTTGAGGAAAGAGGTTTAACCTGACTTAAATATTATACAGTGTATACATGCCATCAAAACATTATGATACCCGATTAATATGTACAACTTTTAATATGTACAACTTTTGTTTTTAGCCAGGCTTGCTGGTGTGCACCTGTAGTCCCAGCTATTCAGGAGGCTAAGGCATGAGGATCACTTGAGCCCAGGAGTTAAAAGACCAGCCTAGGCAATGTATTGAGACCCCATCTCAGGTGGTCTCAATATCCAAAGTGAGTGAAAGGAAAAATATCCCATGGAAATAGTAACCAAAGATTTAAACAGATCAATTTCAAGCAATGAAACTGAAGACACCATCAAAAGCCTACCAAAAAGGAAAAGCCCAGGACTCTCAGCTGAGTTCCACCAGACCTTCAATGAAGAACTAACACCAGTCCTTCTCAAATTATTTCATGAAATAGAAAAGAAAAGAAGGAAACCCAAACTCAGCCTATGAAGCTAGTATAATCCTGATACCAAAACCAGACAAAGACACATTAAAAGAAAGAAAACTTCAGACCAATATGCCTGATGAAGATAGATACAAAGATTCTTAATAAAATACTGGCAAATCACATATAATAACATATTAAAAAGACAATGCACTATGATCAAGTGGGGTTCATCCCAGGGACACAAGGTTGGTTCAACTTATGGAAATCAATAAATGTAATTTACCACATCATTACATTTAAAGACAAGAATCACATGATTATCTCAATAGATGCAGAAAAAGCATTTGACAAAAGACAGTGTCCATTCATGTTCAAAACACTAGAAGAACTAGGGATAATAGAAACATACCTCAACATTGTAAAAGCTATATACATTAAACCCAAGGCCAACATCACTCTAAAAGGATTGAAAGCAGTCCTTCTAAAAACTGGAACAAGACAGGGATGCCCTCTTTTCCCATTTCTATTCAACATAGTCCTTGAAACTCTAGCCAGAGCAATTAGGCCCAAGAAAGAAATTAAAGGAATACAAATAGGAATAGAAGAGCTCAAACTATCCCTATTTGCCAAAGACATGATCCTATATTTAGAAGACCCAAAAATTCCTTCAGAAAACTTCTAGAACTCATAAATGAATTCAGCAAAGTAGCATAATATAAAATGAACACCCATAAATCAATTGTGTTCTTATACACCAATGATGAATCAGCTGAAAGAGAAATTTGGAAAACTATCCCATTCACAATAAGCTCAAAAAATAAAGAAAATATCTGGTGATCAATCTAACAAAAGAGGTGAAAACTATATTGAAAACTACAGAACATTAAAGAAAGAAATTGAAGAAGATCTTAGAAGATGAAAGATCTTCCATGTTCTCAGATAGACAGAACTAATATTATCATAATGGATATACTACCAAAAGCACTATACAGATTTAATGCAATTCCTATTAAGGTTCTGATAATGTTCTTCACAGAAATAGAAAAAAAGCAGTCATGAAATTCATTTAGAAAAAATAAGAGGCCCAGAATAGCCAAAGCAATCCTTTGCAAGGAAAGTAAAGCGGGAAGCTTCATAATACCAGGCATTAAATTATACTACAGAGCTACAATAACAAAAACAGCATAGCATTAGCACCAAAACAGACATGAAGACCAATGGAACAGAATAGAAGACAGAGACAAACCCATATAAATATGTGGATGCCAACACATAAGAAGAAGATGGGGAACAGAAGTTCAGTGGATTAGACAAGAGGAATAAAGGGAAAGGAAGGGGAATAGGAATAGGAAAGAGTGGAATGAATTGAACATAACTTTCCTACATGATGTGAAACTCCACATCATGTACAAGCACAAGAATGGGATCCTAATTAGAGTAAGTTATACTTCATGTATATATAATATGTCAAAATACACTCTACTGGGGGTCTGAGGCTGTAGCTCAGTGGTAGAGCACTTGTCTAGTATGTGTGAGGCACTGGGTTCTATCCTTAGCACCACATAAAAATAAATAAAATAAAAGCATTCTGCCCATCTACAACTACAAAAAAAAAAAAAAACTTAAAAAAATGAAGGGGTAGGGCTGGGATTGTGGCTCAGCGGTTGAGCGCTCGCCTAGCATGGGAGGGACCCGGGTTCGATCCTCAGCACCACATTAAAAAAAAAAAAATAAAGGCATTGTGTTAAAGAAAAAAAAAAGAAGGAGTAATAAAAAATTTATCACAGTAAATAAACCCCTTAGCTCTAACATAAAGAGCACTCTATTCAACAACATCAATATATATATATATATATATATATATATGCTTCTCACATGCATGTGCAACATTTTCCCATGTAGCCCAGATATTAGAACACAAATTAAGTCTTAATAGATTTAAAAAGACATCCATCATACAAAATTATCTTTTCTAACCACAACAGGATGAAGTGAAATCAATAAGAGGTAAAACTGAAAACTTTCCTAACTGTGTAAATTAAACTCATGCTCAAACAACCAATGGATCAAAGAAGAAATCACAAGGGAAATTACAAAATACTTAAGGCAAATGAAAATGAAGACATAACATGACTACTGGCTGTCAAGAGCATCAAGAGGTATGGGTAAGTGTTGACAAATAATTATAGTTTTGAGTTTTACAAGATGAAAAAGTTCTGGAAATTGGTTGCACAGCATGACCATTCTTAATGCTACTGAACTGTATACTTAAAAATGGTCAAAATGGCAAATTTTATATTATATGTCTTTTTACTACAATACAATTAAAAGGACTCTAATGGTGAGAATAAGTCTTTTGAAAATAATAGTAATAGACTGCATAAATTCACTTAAGATAGAAAAAACAATTTTAAGTTATGCATTTTTTAGTAACTAAATAAAACCAAAAACAAAACAGGAAATAATACAAATCAAGTAGGTTTTATATTAATAAACATTCTGAAAAATACCATATAAAAATCTCAGGGGTTGGAGGATGTAGCTTAGGGGTAGAATGCCTACTTGGCATGTGTGAGGCCCTATGTTTGATTCACAGTATCAAAAAGTAAAATTTCCAACTGAAACTGAAATACTGGAAACAAAATATGCTCTGAGCAATAAACTTATCATTCATCTATGTATTTATTTCTTTTGTTTACCTGAGAAAGAGAATTGTACCAAGACAGAGGAAGATCAAACACTCTTAATGCTGCTGTCTTCAAGGAAAACTGTGATTCCCTTACTGTTTCTTCTGACATGACTCCTCTTGTAATCTACATTAATTGAAACATTAAGAACTTATTAGTCACAAAGATTTCTGGTTACTTTACCAATGAAAGATACAAATTAAAACTACCAGCCTTTTCTAAGGGAGTTAATTATTTATCATTTACAATTGAGCTGAAATTATATTTATTATATTTATTAATCACCAAGGCATCAAAATAGAAAATAAGCTAGATTTGCACTTAATCTTAGCCAAAAGGCCCAGAAGTGATGAAAATGATCTATAGCAGGGCATAGTGGAACACATCTGTAATCCCAACAGCTTGGGAGGCTGAGGCAAGAAGATCACAAATTCAAGACCAGCCTTAGCAATTTAGAGAGATCACCAGCAAGTTAATGAGAATCTATTGCAAAATGTAAAATAAAAGGACTAGGGGGGCTGTGGTTGTAGATCAGTGGTAGCACACTTGCCTAGCATGTGTGAGGCACTGGGTTCAATCTTCAGCACCACATAAAATAAATAAAATAAAGGTACTGTGTTCATCTACAACTAAAAAAAAAATAATAACATAAATAAATAAACAAATAAATGGACTGGGGATATAGCTTACTGGTAAAGTGTCCCTGAGTTAAATCCTCAGAAAGAAAATTATCTAGATTTAAACTTTGAATTCAGGTAGTAAATTTTCCTTAGAAAATTACAAGCTCTAGATTCTCTCATCTCTGAGTAAATAAATTTATCAGCACTTAGCTGGTACAGTCACACATACCTATAATCCCAGTTACTTGAGAGGCTGAGGCACAAGGATGAGTAATTCAAGGACAGCCTAGACAACTTAGTGAGATCTTGTTTCAAAGGGACAGGGATGTAATTCAGTGGTATGGTGCTTGTCTAATATGTGTAAGACCCTGGGTTCAATCACCAGTACTCCAAAAAAAAAAAAAAAAAAAAAAAAAAAAAAAACAGACAAAAAACTACTTTAGATAATAATTTAAAATCTACTTCTTCCTATTGATTTCCTTCACATAACACTTGAAGTAGGGAGTTGCTGAATGGAATCTGAAACAGACTTCTGCAGCTAGAAAAAAATCTCAGAGCTGGGCTAGGTGATGGCATACCTGTAATCCAAGCGGCTGGCCAGCCTCAGCAAAAAGCAAAGCGCTAAGCAACTTTCAGTGACACTCAGTCTCTAAATAAATACAAAACAGGGCTGTGGATGTGGCTCCATGATTCAGTTCAATCACTGGTACCAACAACAACAACAAAAAACTCAGAATTCACTAACTAAACCTCAGAACTCCTGCATTTATTCCTCTACTGATTCATTTAAAATTTTTTTCAAAGAAATACCAAATACGTGTTATGTTTTTTTGATACTGTTTTAATGTGTGCTCTTTCTCTTGAAGGGAAAATCAGATATCTACTTTTTTTTTTTTTTTTCCTCCAAGAGATGGGTTTCTCTAGGTTGCCCAGGTTGACCTATAACTTCTGGACTCAAGTGTGTAGCCTCTCCAGTAGCTGGAACTCCAGGCAGGAACCATGTACCCAGTCACAAAAAGTCAGATTTTTATTTTTTATTTATTTTTTTAAATAGTTTTAGTTGTATATGGATATAGTAACTTTATTTTTTTATGTGGTGCTGAGGATCGAATCCAGTACCTCACATGTGCTAAGCAAGTGCTCTATCTCTGACTCACAAACCCAGCCCCCCAAAAGTCAGATTTTTAAAGAGGAGGCAGATGTCACTCAGAGAGGTCCTTAAGGTAGTAGGCCCCTCATAAGAACATGAGGGCTCAGGGTCTGGATCTCTGCTTCATAGACCTAGAAACTCAATTTTATTGGTGTATACAGTTGAACATCCACTAAAGGTCACATGCATTCATTTATAATTGAGAAATACTCATCTAGTGATCAAAATATTTATACATGCTACAAAACATACTCTATAAAGAAGATTGTAGAAAGCTAAATTAATCAGTCAAAAAAGGTTGCCTAGTGAGCATAAGATCAAAGGGTCCTGAGGAACATTTCATTCAAAAAAAGAAAAAACATGAGAACCATCTCTAGTAAACAAGACAGTAATCTTTTCTGGTGACCAGGATATTTATACCAGCCAAATTTAGTATTTCTTTTCTTTGGACAGTGCTGTATATTTTCAAGGAGAAAATAAAAATTACCAATGATCCCCATATAGAAGTTTTTTTTTTTTTGCTTTATTTTCCTTGAAGTCTTTTATTTCCGCATATATCTCTGTGCTTTTTCTAAACTCCAGCAGATCATCCCCTTGTACTAACTCTCTTTTCAGAAGTGTCAAAACCACTGATTAAGTAGTGGTTTCCTTTCAAATCACAGTAACACTTCTCAGGGTAGGATACTCCTACTGATACATACCTTAATCCTTACTAGTCACACTGCAATGTACCCTTGATTCCCCCTACCCATGTTTTAATTACTTTAAGACTCAGTATAATTAGTTTTATTGAAGTATATTATTCCAGCCAACAAACTGTAATATTACACAATAATTTGAGAAATACAGAGGAAATCATGAACCAACAGTTAAGCCAGTGAAAAATATTTCTGTGGAAAATAAGGTCAGGAATGTAGGAGGGTTGGGAAGGAACCATGGCTGTTCTTTTTCTATAATAACTTATATTGTGCTAAATGATGCTCTGAAGGCACATCCAAAACCCACTAAAATATTACTGTAAAAGGGAGGGAAAGCACATTTATTTTTGTCCCTCCCCTAAAAATTGACTCTTTTTTTTTTTTTTTTTGGTACTGGGGATTGGACTCAGGGGTACTTTACACCCCCATCTCTTTTTTTTTTTTTTTTTTTTAAATTTTGAGACAGGATCTCAAGCTGAACTTGCCTCCAATTTGCTATTCTCTGTTTCAGCCTCCAGAATTATTGGGAGATTTGTTGTTGTTGTTGTTGTTGAGCATTTTTACTATTTAAATAGATTATGGATCTATGTTACTGAACTGCAAAAAAAAAAAAAAGAGTAGTTCAAAATTTTCCACAATAAAGCATTTCAAAATTTTAAGCAGATAAGAAATAAAATAACACTTCAACCTGCTGCAGAATAAGTCTCTTGAAGAATTCTGACAAATCTTTATTTTTGCATTCTAGATACTTTATTTCCCTTCGTTGAAAATCTCTGCAGAAGTGGACTCTTAAGTTTAATGATTATTAACTAACTTAAAAAAAAAAACTATAAACATTTTAGTTGCTTTCAGAAGTATAGTTAAAATAAACATGAAAGCAGTTTCATGATTATTCAAATTTGTAAGAGGAGTCTAAAATATTACCAAAAATCAATGTACAGTCTGATTTTACACATCCTAAAATTCTACTTTGACTTTACAAAGCAAGGAAGTCTTAAATATCATGAAAATCCGACGTGAAACATAAATCTATACAACTGAACTCTTAGAAGATACTTTAAAGGCAGCGAAAAATGCTTAGTTACAACGATAATAAAATGGCAATGACAGTAATAATGGTCTGTAAGTCTGAGCAAGAACAAGATCTCTTGAAGTCCTCCTTCCAAAAACACCAGAATTTCAATTACAAGAAGGCACCCGATGACACAACCCTCAGTGTTAAATGATTCTCTGAAACCACCTTCAAAGCAACAATCTTCCACATCCTGAACCCACTGCCTGCTCACAAGCATCCAAGCGGAACCTCGGAGCCAGCTACCCCACCTCCAGCGTTCGGTCCGGAGCCCCCACGGCGTTCTCTGCTGCTCTTTTTCTTTAACAAGAGGATCTGAAAGGGGCTCCCTCCCGGGTGGGCTGCCCACACTGCCCACACTGCCCACACCTGCTGCGGGCCACTCTGACTCGGCGCTCTCCTTGCGGATCTTGATCAGGCGAAGGGGCCTCCTGCTCTGGGTTTCTGCACCCCACACCTAGTCCAGACTGCAAAAGCGGGTGCTGCAGTACGGACCCCGCCCCGCCCTGCCTCGCACCGCCCCGCGACGCCTACGGTGGCGCGATCCTTCTCTGCGGCCTCGCCCTCCACCCTTGTACCTGGCGCCTCAGGCCAGGTGCAGCCTGCCCACGCCCGCTTCGCGGCTGCAGCCTGGCTGTGAGATGTAGCGGCCTGACTGCCGAAGGCGGATTCCTTCCGGGGTCACGAGTGGGAAAGTGAAGGAAAAGTGGAGGGGGCCTTCTAGCCTTTCTACGTGAAGGGGTACGTATGAAGCGGCTCCCGCCATTTTTGTTTCGGGTAGAGGCTTTCAGGCTTTCCAGGGGGATGTGAAATCTAGAATTGCATCTTTTTACAAGCATGTCTAAAACTAGAATTGTAGTTGGTAACCTTTTAGGGGATCTAGGAATGTTCTGAATATCTGGTGAAAACTATGGAGACTTTCCCTAGAAAAATGCAAAGATTTACTTATATATTATTAAAACAAAAAACTAGCTGGGTGCTGGGCGAGGTGGTACATGCCTGTAATCCCAGAGATTCCGGACGCTGAGTCAGGAGGATGGCAAATTTGAAATCCCCCTCAGCAATTTAGCAAGGCCCTAAACAACTGAGACCCTGTCTAAAAATAAATAAAAAAATAAAAGGGCTGGAGTTGTAGCTCATTGGTTAAACACCCCTGGTTCAGTTCCCAGTACCAAAAACTAGGTATAAATCAGGCGCGGTGGCACAAACCTGTAATCCCAGCAGCTAGGAAGTCTGAGAAAGGAGGATTGTAAGTTTGAGGCCAGCCTCAATTTAGCAAGGCCCTATTAGAGCAGATTATTGCTAAGTGAAGCTATACAATCCCTAAAAAACAAATGCCAAATGTCTTCTTTGATATAAGGAGAGTAACTAAGAACAGAGTAGGGATGAAGAGCAGGAGAAGAAGATTAACATTAAACAGGGATGAGAGGTGGGAGGGAAAGGGAGAGAGAAGGGAAATTGCATGGAAATGGAAGGAGACCCTCAGAGTTATACAAAAGTACATACAAGAGGAAGTGAGGGGAAAGGGAAAAATAATACAAGGGGGGAGAAATGAATGACAGTAGAGGGGGTAGAGAGAGAAGAGGGGAGGGGAGGGGAGGGGGGATAGTAGTGGATAGGAAAGGCAGCAGAACACAACAGATACTAGTATGGCAATATGTAAATCAATGGATGTGTAACTGATGTGATTCTGCAATCTGTATATGGGGTAAAAATGGGAGTTCATAACCCACTTGAATCAAAGTGTGAAATATGATATGTCAAGAACTATGTAATGTTTTGAACAACCAACAATAAAAAATTTAAAAAAAAAATTTAGCAAGGCCCTAAGCAACTTAACCAGACCCTGTCTCTCAAAAAATAGAATGGGCTGGGGATGTGGCTCAGTGGTCAAGACCCCTGGGTTCAATCCCTGGTACAAAAAAAAAAAAAAAAATATATATATATATATATATATACATATACATATATATATATATATACACACATACATACATATACACACATATACATATATATATATGTATATATGTAATAAAGGATAATTTGAAACCAATCATGTTTTCCCAAATTAAGAACTTCTGGGCTCAGTATGTACCTCCATGGTACTGCAGATGCTTAGATGCATGAAGCCCTGGGTTCAATCCCCAGAACCAAAAACAACAACAAAAAAACCTTCTACCTAGACCCTCAGCCCTCAAATGAGTGAAGTTAAAAGGCATACCAAATCTGTATAAATTATGCATTTATTATTGATTTCAATTTCTCTTTAGCTTATGTTTCCCATGAAATTAGACTACCAAAAAATAATGACTAATTATGTGGGATAAGTCTCTGCTCTCAGGCTCTGTGTAATAAATAGTAAAGTAAATGGTATAGGAAAACAAACAAAACCCAAGATGCTGTTTCTATGTGCAGTCCTGAGCCACAATATTCATCAGAACCACAGATTTGAGAGTTACAGTGGCTGAGCATATTTGTGGTAAAAAGCCAACATAATTTTTTAAGGATAACTGAACTATGAGAGCAAATGCTATTATTCCTGTAAAAGGAACAAGAATAAAGAATCCTGTTTTCAAAATTTAGCCAAAGGGAAAATAGGGAGAATGATAATTCCAAAGTGATGTTACTAGGGGGATAATAACTAAAAATGCACAGAATTAGTTCTACCTGAAAATATTTTTGCACTTATGAAATAATGGAGCTCTTGAGACTTAAAGAAACTGGAATTTTTAAGGCCATTTTTATTTCCCCAGTCCCTTCTTTGTTACCTCCCAGCTATTCTTATCTTTTTTCTCATCATTTACCCAAGCGTTTTTCACGATGCATATACAAATCAGAACTAAGCCAACCAAAGGCATCTGGAAGTCAGAGTATGGTTCCAGATGTTAATAAAAACCATCCATCCATATTAGAGTGGTACATACACATCCAAATAGAGTTAGTTCCTCAAAAATGTTGCACATAGGGCTGGGACTGTAGCTCAGTGGTAGAGCACTTGCCTTGCATGGGGGAGGCACTGGGTTTGCTCCTCAGCACCACAGAAAAATAGATACTGTGTCCATCTAAAACTAAAAAAAAAAAAATTAAAAAAGTTGCACATAGAATAACCATATAACCTGGAAATTACATTCCTAGTCAATACTCAAGAGACACAAAAACATACATCCACACAAAAATCCTGTATACAAATATGCATAGCAGCATTATTATTATCATTATTTTTTGAGTACTAGGGATTGAACTCAGGGATATTCAACCACTAAAACCTATTTTGTATTTTATTTAGAGACAGGGTTGGCACCTTGCCATTGCTGAGGCTGGCTTTGAACTCTCCATCCACCAGCCTCAGCCTCCCAAACTGCTGGGATTACACGCATGTGCCACCAAGTCCAGCAGCAGCATTATTCTTAATGGTCAAAAAGTGGAAACAGGGGGCTGGGGTTGTAGCTCAGTGGCAGAGAGCTTGCCTAGCATGCATGAGGCTCTGGGTTCGATCCTTAACACCACATAAAATAAAATAAAGGCATTCTGTCCATCTACAACTAAAAAAAAAAAAAAAAGTGGAAACAACCCAAAGTGTCCATTAACTGATGAACATGTTATAGTCACATAATGAAATATTATTTGGCCATGAAAATGAATCATATACTGATAAATAAATGCTATAAAGTGAACAAGGTTAGAAAATATTATGCTAAATAAGTTAGTCATAAAAGACCACATACAATATGATTATACTTACAGGAAATTTCCAGACTTGGGAAATTCACAGACATGAAGTAAATCTGTGGCCGTTTAGGGCTGGGAAGATAGGGAGAAATGGAAGTGACTGTTAAAGGGCACAGAACTTTTGGGGGAGTGGTGAAAATGTTTCTGGTGATGGTTACACAAATCTGAATACACTGAAAACAATTGAATTCACTTTAAATCAGTGAACTGTATGTGAATTATATCTCAAGTAAGCTGTTGCCAAAACAAATTATTACTTCTTCCTTTCCTCCTCTCTTCTTCTCTTCACTTGTAACCTCAGCAACTTGGGAGGCTGAGGCAGGAGGATCACCTATTAGAGGCCTGCCTTAGCAAGTTCAGGGCCAGCTTCAGCAATTTAGGGAGACTCTGTCTCAAAATTTAAAAAAAATATAAAAGGCTGAGGACATGGCCAGTAATAAAGCACCCTTGAGTTTAAATCTTAATTACTGCCAAAAAGCGGGGAGAAAGACTATGAAAGTAGTAAAAGCCAGAGATCTAAGGCCAGAAAATTTTCTAGACCATGATTCACTGCACTGTCTCAGCATTTGTGAAAATGCTATGCTACTCCAATAAGAGCCATTATGTTATACTGGGGGGGGGGGTATTTATATACTAGTATAAAATAAATAATACACAATGTATGCATTTTTCTAGTAAGAGTAAAGGTATATGTGTTTTCTCAGAAGTTACTTTAATATAAATAATAAAATTTAAGTTAAACTACATGGAAATAAGAGTTCATGTTTTGCATTTCCAAAAAAATCCTATGACACCACAGAAGTCTAGAAAACTATGTGCCATTGCTAAATTTAGTTTGAAAGCTGGGCAAGATGGCTTCACCTTTAGTTCCAGCTACTTAGGAGACTGAGGCAGGAAGATCTCTTGAGTCCAGGCATTTGGGGCCAACATGAGCAACATAGCAAGATTCTGCCTCACATAAAAAGTAAATAAATATAAATTATTTATGTGTTACATAAATATATTTGGTGTGAAAAAGTTGCATCTTCTATGTATTTAAATAAAGGAAATTTAGAAAAAGGCAAGACAATTACTGTTTCTTCAAATTAGAACATATATCTTGTTTTTTTTAATTGGTACATTATAATTATACATATTGATGTGATTTGTTGTTACATATTCATACATGCACATAATATAACAATATAATTTGACCAATATTACTTCCCAGCATTTCCCTCCTCCCTCCCTGCCTCCAACCACTTTTTAATTTCTGTTTCTATTTATTTATTTTTATTTTTGGTATTGGGGATTATATCCACAAGTATATAACCATTGAGCCACATCCCAGTCCTTTTTTATATTTTATTTAGCAATAGGGTCTCACTGAGCTATTTAGGGACTCCCTATATTGCTGAAGCTGGCTTTGAACTCAATCCTCCTGACTCAGCCTCTGGAGCCACTGGGATTACAAGCGTGTGCCATCATACCTGGCTTTGTTTTTTATTTTGAGACGCTAAGTTGCTGAGGCTGGGCCCAAACTTGCTAAGACTGGCCTCCTTCTTGTGGTTCTTTTGCCACAGCCTCCCACGTTGCTGGGGTTACAGGTGTGAGCCACTACTCTTGGCTGGAAATATTTCTTAATTTCTTTATATTGGAAAATATAAAGAAATTAAGAAATATTTGTCTTCTTTTTAAAATAAGGTTATCAATTTGTTTATCTCCTACCTTGTATCGTGTGCTATGCTGAATGCTGGAAATACTAGAATTAGTAAGGAAAATCCCTGCTCACAGTTTGGTTCAGGACATGGAAAAGTACAGAATAATGACATTACAATGTATTGCATAACCAGCAGTAATCACATCACTAGAGAATATGTTAAGGAATACAAGCAAAAGGAAAAGCTTACACAGACTGGAGAAGCCTCAAAAGCCTTCTCCTAGGAGACGTCCATTAAATGATGAGACGTCAATTAAATGAATTCACTTTTAAGAGAGGGCAATTTCAACACTTATTGTTGTTTGTATTCTTTTGTTTTTTTAATTTTTAGATGTTGATGGACCTTTATTTTGTTCATGTATTTGTATGTGGTGCTGAGAATTGAACCCAGTGCCTCACACATGCTAGGCAAGCACTCTGCCACTGAGCCACAACCCCAGCCCCTTATTGTTGTTTGTATTCTGATAACTGCCATTCTGGTGTGAGAAATTTTAGAGTAGTTTTGATTTGCATTTCTCTAATTACTAGAGATGTTGAACAATTTTTCATATATTTGTTGATGGATTGTATATCTTCTTCTGAGAAGTGTCTGTTCAGCTCCTTAGTCCATTTATTGATTGGGTTGTTTGTTTTTTTGGTGGTAAATTTTCTGAGTTCTTTATATATCCCAGAGATTAGTGCTGTACTTGACATGTGTGTGTGACAAAAATTTGCTTCCAAGCTTAAAAAAAATTAGCCTCAGTTACAGCAATGATTCTCACTGATTTTGCTTCCTGGGGGACATTTCATAATGTTTAGAGACATTTGTGTTTGTGTGACAAACACAAATGGGAGGAAGTGCTTCTAGCAAGTAGTGCGCAAAGACCAAAATGCTATGAAACATTCAAATCCTACAAGGCATAGGAACCACCCCCAGCAGCAAAGATTTCTTTGATGCAGAATATCAACAGTGTAATTTTTTAGAAACCCTGAGCTACAGAACCCAAACCATTATTCTAAAAGTGAACAGATGGTAACAGATTCTTGGCAGGGGCCTCAAATGTCAATGCCAAATGCGTCTACATCCAAATTAAGCTACCACTATGTGGTAGTTTATGGGGGTGAAAAAAGTTGGTGCTTCTCCCTCATCTCAAACCGTCTCCAAAAGGCTTCAAGAGGACCATTTGGAAAGGATGACACATATCCATTAGAATCTTAGCAATGAAACCTAATAATTGGCTCATATTTGAAAAGTCTTATGTCAAGAGACCAAAGCTTCTGAGCAGAAAATGCTCACAGGACTGATTAGGAATAGCCCACGCTTCATATATGTAGTGTGAGATACATATCTTCATTTAAAGTGGACAAAGTGAGGGCCCCATGTAAGAGACCCCATTCAGGTGGGTCCTCTTAAACAAGGCTGTTGACCTGAGGGATGTAGCTTCACTGGAGAGTGCTTGCCTAGCAAGCCTAGAGTTCTGGGTTTCATCCCAGTATCATAAGAAAAAAGGGATGGGTCCCCAAGAACCAGAGGACTGAAATGTATGTCTTCAGTGGCCCCTCAGAAGGATAAATCACTGAGCCTCAACTTCACAAGAAAAAGCATCTTCTTAAGACAGCTGTACTCGGAGGGAAGTGACACCAAGCTAAAAAAAACTACTCCAGTCCAGAAAGATTCTTTCTGTTCTTGTCTTCTCCCACCCTGGATGGGCACAAAATGAAAAGCTAGGCTTGGCGCAGTGGCACATGTCTGTCATCCTAGTGGCTCGGGAGGCTGAGGCAGAAAGATCGCGAGTCAATGGTGAGATGCTAAGCAATTGAGTGAGACCCTGTCTCTAAATAAAATACAAAATAGGGCTGGGGATGTGGCTCAGTGGTTAGAGAGCCTCCAAGTTCAAACCCAGGTACTAAAAAAGAAAAAGAAAAAAAAAGGAAAAGCAAAGCTGGTCAGCCAGGGAGAGTGGGAGGAGCAGCAGAGAATTTTTGAGTTTTGTAAGTCTGGGATTTTTTTTTTTTGGTCGGGGAATACCAGGGATTGAGCTCAGATACTCAACTACTGAGCCACATCCCAGCCCTATTTTGTATTTTATTTAGAGACAGGGTTTCACTGAGTTGCTTAGCACCTCACTTTTGCTGAGGCTGACTTTGAACTCTCAATCTTCCTGCCTCAGCCTCCTGAGCCTCTGGGATTACAGGCATGCGCTACCAGGCCTGGCAAGTCTGGGAATTTTGACATGGTACCAGTCAGGTTTTTTTTGTTTGTTTGTTTGCCACATCCTCAGCTCTTTTTTGTTTTTTTTTTTATTTTGAGCCAGGATCTTGCTAAGTTGCTTAGTGCCTCTCTAAGTTGCTAAGGCTGGCTTTGAACTTGTGATCCTCCTTCCTCAGCCTCCTGAGTCACTGGGATTACAGGCATACACAACCGTGCCCAGCTAGACAGGGTTTTTTAATACTAGGGTTTTAAATTTTTTAATAAATTACTGGAGGACTTTTCATTATATGAGACTAATTGGAAAAGCTAAAGTTTTTGCCTAAGATTTTGTCCTAGGAGTACAGAGAGATTTTCAGAGATTTTTGGGGACCACAGTAAGAAAGAAGAAAGTTGTTTTTTGTTTGCCCCCATAAAACCTATCTTGTTTAGCAACTAAAGAAAAATAAATAGTTTATCTGGCACTTATAACCGAAAAACATGTTATAAGGAGTCAGTTTAAATTTAGTTCAAAATAGCACATCAAGAAATGTGACCAATTCCTTCTTGTCCTACTTTTCCCCAGGGATATTGTCATTTACCACCTTGAGAGGGCAAAACCACCCCTATTTGAGATATTTGAGTGCTTTCATGGTAGACTCTCGTGCTATTGTGGATAAACAAATAATGACTGTTCTCATTGAACTTAAGTTCAAATAGGCAAAAAACTAAGCATACAAAAAAAAACCCTTAAAATACTTAAATATTATAATAAATGATCTGAAGGAAACAAACAGAATGCTAAGATGGGAACAATGAAGTGAATAGAACTATGTTAAACAGGAAATATTAGGTAGGAGTGAGCCACGAAGTAAATGAAGGAAAGGGAATGGGAGTACCTGGAAAAGTATACCTGACTCAGGAATGGCATTTGTATAAGCTTATGAAGTCTCAGGTACATGAACATCAAAATGTATATTTTGGCTGGCAGAGGGGCACATGCCTATAGTCCCAGCTACTCAGGAAGCTGAGGCAGAAGGATCCCTTGAGCTCAGGAGTTTGAGGCCAGCCTGGGCCACATAGCAAGATCCTATCCCTTCTTTTTCTCAGTGGTTCTGGAGATCAAACTCAGGGCTTGCACAATCTAAGCATATTACCACCAAGTGACACCCCAGCCCCCTTTTGCCTCCCCTTAAAAATATGTTTTTTGCATTGTTGTTATAAATTGTCATTACTCAGTTGCAAAAATGAGAAGGCATTTGTTTTGAAATGAGCATTCAATTATATTCCTTCCACCCTCCCTCTTTCTAACCTTCCTTTTCTCCTCCTTGTCTTCCTGTCATTTCTTTTTCCCCCCTCCTTGCATTAACAGAGACTTCAGTATCGGGTCTGATGCATAACTTTAGGTCATACAATTCATACTGTATTCTCCACAAATGGCTCCTCTGGAATTCCACTTCAGAATCAGTGTAACACAACTGAGCATCTACACTGTGGGATATGTAATATTTTTTCTCTCAGAGAGGAGATTTTGTTAATTGGTTTATTTCTCAAAGTGGCCCCTCAAGAATTCCACTACAGAATCAGTGTGACTCAGCTGAATATGCACATGATGGAATGTATGCTTTCTTCTCTCAGAGAGAGCAGCTGAATGGTTTAATTCCCTTTGAGAGTGCGCTCCCTTATAATCTATCAAGAGATATCGTTTGAGCCTGTCATGATGGCACATGCCTCTAATCCTAGCTACTGGGGAGGCAAAGGAAGGAGTATCATGAATTTGAGGCCACCCTGGGCAGCTTAATGAAACCCCATCTCAAAATTAATTAATTAATTAATTAAATGGGCTGAGGATGTAACTCAGAAGTAGAATGTTCCTGGATTCAAACCTCAGTACTCCGTAAACACACACACACACAAATATACATATATACATACATTTATACTATTTGAAGAAGGGTAAAGAATTAAGAATTCTGGACTGAATGATAAAAGATTAAAATGTAAATACCCAGGCATGAAATGAGATTGTGGGAATCTGTGGAAGATAAAATTGGCAGAAGTATTGAATTATGTCAGAGTGCATTTGCTTCATGAAGACCATTCCCTTGCAAGGACTTGACATGGTGTCCTTATGAGAGATATTTGCCTATTCTCACCTAGGCACCATTCATATCTGCTTTGAATGGATACATCATTTGCCTTCCCTGAATAGTGCCCTAGAACCCCTCTAGGACAGGTAAGCTATAAAGGACCTTAGTTACTAAGCAGGGTTGTGGGGGGATTTGGGGGCTTAATTGAATATGCTAGAACACTGTAAGATGAGCATATCATAATAAATTTTCAATGCAGGAATTTTGGGAGAGGTGACTTTGCTTGTTTTTCTGTTTGGTTATCTGTCTTTTTCTTTTCCCTTCCTTCCTTCTTTTTTGTGGCATTGGAGATTGAATTCTTGAACTCTGGAACTTTAGCATGAAGCAACACCCCCACCTTTTTGTATTTTTTCTTTTGAGATTGGGTCTCATGAAGTTGCTGAACCTGTCCTAGAACTTGCAAAAGTCCTTTCTCAGCTTCCTGAGCGACTGGAATTGCAGACATGGGCCACTGTACCTGATGGTTAGATTTGAGGAAATACAATACATTTATGTATATGCATCTTATCAATTATATGTATTTCAAATAACTTCCATTTGCTGATTTGACTTTCCATATCTTAGGCATATCTTTTGAGACAGAAATAAGTTTTTATTTGACTAAACCTATAAAACTAATTTAAACATAATTTACTTAATGATGAAATCATTTCCACACCCCATTTTTCAAACTTTTTTTCAACACTCAGATCTTTCAAATGCACTTATGTCCCAGTCATTTAAAAAATATCTGTTTTACTTTGAAGACATTAAATTTTTTTTGTTAGGTAGCACATTACAAAAATCAATAGTTATCACAGTAAAAGTCAGAAGATTTACTACACTTTGTGTGTGTGTGTGTGTGTGTGTGTGTGTGTGGTGCTGAGGATTGAACCCAGGGCCTTGTGCATGTGAGGTAAGCACTCTACCAACTGAATTATAGTCCCAGCCCAACACTTAATTTTTTTTTTTTTTTTTAGCACCAGGGATTGAACTCAGGGGCACTCAACCACTGAGCCACATTCCCAGCTCTTGTCTTTTGTATACTGCTAGGGTCTCATGGAGTTGCTTAGTGCCTCACTTTTTGCTGAGGCAGGCTTTGAACCCTCGATCCTACTGCTTCAGCTTCCTCAGCCTCTGGGATTACAGACATGTGCACACCCGGTTTAGAACACTTGTTTTTATTTGAATAAACCTATAAAACTAATTTAAATTAAGCCAGGCATCATGGTGTAATCCCAGTGATTTTGGAGGCTGAGGCTAGCTAGCCTCAGCAACTAAGCAAGGCCCTAAGCAACTTAGATCCAGCCTCACAATAAAAAATAAAAAGGGCTGGGAATGTGGCTCAAAGATAAAGCACCTCTGGGTTCAATCTCCAGTACTGGGAAAGATAAAAGAAATTAAAAAAAAAAAAGAAAAAAGAGAAACTCTTTTAAATCAGAGAATTTTTCAAGACTTTGCCTCCCAAAACATTTGGAACAAGTGATTTTTTTTTGGGGGGGGGACTAGGGATTGAACTCAGGGGTACCCAGCCACTGAGCTACATTCCCAGCCTTATCTTTTTTTTTTTTATTTTGTTTAGAGACAGGGTCTTACTGAGTTGCTGAGGCCGGTTTTGAACTTGTGATTCTCCTGTCTTGGCCTCTGGAGCCACTGGGATTACAGACATGAGCCACCTCATTAGGCTTCAGAACAAGTGATTTTTATGATTCTTCCCTTATCTCCTCACAGAACAGTATATATACATATTATAAACAACTAGATGTTTAATAAAATAAAAATTAACCACCATATTGCTGACATCCTGTAGCATGTAAAATGCAGTATTTTGAAACACAGTGAAGATAAAGGAAAAGTGGCAGTACCATGTTCCAAATTGTGAAACTTGTATTCCCTCTTAATGAACCTAGGATAGGTAATCATTTGTGGTAAGAATAAAGGCCTACTGTCAAGCCCTATGTAGAATTTCGCATGATCATTTCTTTTTTCCATTTTTTTACTATAAAATAAATATAAGTAGAAATTTCCATATTTTCTCCCTTCTCCTGAAGAATACCGAATGTCTTACACAACACTTGAGTACATGCTCCCAGGTAGAGATCAAAGAGTTAGAGGTAATCAGACAGACTGAAGCTGGCAATTTTAACAACTTTTGTTAATTTAATGGTTTTTATTCACATATTCAAAGATCAATCGAAATAATTTTAACAGTTACATAAGTAGAAGGCAAGTCTCCTCCAAAGCTCTAGACACTAAGCAAATACTAAGGTTTTAATGAATATTTCATTTGATCTTGATTGGCCTAGGGAAAAATGGTAGAGATGAATTTCTTCTTTGCATATGTGTAAAAAGAGAAATACAGTTGCTTCCAGAGAATCTAAGTCCGAAAGAAGTTAGGAGAAGAAATAGGAGAGGAGGGAATACAGCCGAATTGAGGTAAGTCTAAAATTTCTTTGTATGAGGTCGCAAACCTCAGGTCATTCAGTGGTCAATCTTAATGCTGATTCTGTAATGCATTAAGACAAGGCTTAATGATAGTGTAGTGTAACTGTAAAAGAGCGGGAGAATATGTATAAAAAACGAAAAATGCTCCACGACTTAAAATACTGCACAATATGTACAGCTGGCTGCCCCTGAAGCTGGAGGCAAGGGCAGGCCTGGGTCTCTGCACCTGGGTCTGGCTCCACGGCCCCGCCCCTCGGCCGGCTCTCCGCACAGCCCCGCCCTGCCCGCCCGAGACGCCCGAGACGCCCGAGACGCCCGAGACGCCTGCGGCGGCCGCAGAGACACCGGAAGAAGCTGCGGCTGCTGCGGGAAGTGGCCGGCTCGGAAGGCGGGGACCCCGCGGGCAACGCTGCGGAGCCGTTTTCTGGCCCTCTTGACACGACATCGCTTCTCTCCGAAGACGCGGGGAGGAATAGAGGCATTTGCAGAGGTGCGGCCACAGGCCACTGTTGGCTGCGCTGGCGGGGCCCGCGGGAAAGGCCGCGGAGGTGAGCGCGGCGCTGTCTGGGAGGGGCGCGGGCTCCTAGGGCTCCTAGGGCTCCTCGCCTGCTTCCAGGGCCGGGCTCGGTTCTCGCTCCCGCGCGCCGGGGCTGTGTCCACTATAGCGGCCTCCTTTTCTTGGTCAGGGGTAGAGGTATGCTCTCGGGGTAAGGCTTCGGCCCTTCTATACTGTGCGTTGCAGAAATAACCTGGTGGCCCCTCCACCAGGGGTTGGCGGCGCTCGAGAACCGGTAGTTAATTTGAGAGAGGGTCCCCAGGGGGCGCTCCCTTGGAAGCTGGAGGCGGAAGGGGTGAGGTGGGCAGTGGAGAGGGTCTCTGTTCCTTTGCTGGCTTTCCCCACCTGGCGGCGAGCCCCTCCCAATGGGCGCGGGCCATTGAAAGCCCCGCAGCGCGCCGGTTCCAGTTCTGGGTTTCGTTTTGCGGCGCTATTGGGGCGGCCAGACCCGTTCGGGCGGCCCCGTTATTCATTGTTGAAGGAGAAAACCGAAGTGTCACCGTCCCTGGAATTTTTCTTAGATCGTGTTTGTTTGGGTCAAGTCCAGTCTTACCGTCTGTCCATCAGCAGCTTTTGTTTGGAGCAAATTTCCATAATGTTTGATTTCCCACGCTTTTAAATATTTCTGAAATAACAAAAACACTCTTTCGCACTCAAATATTTTGGGGACTTTCCGCTTTCATATAATCAGCATTAAAAATTGAGCTGGAGGGTGAAATCTTGGCAAGAGCAGAGAATTAAAAGATGAATTTTACTACAGGAATTTCTAGATTTTTGCATAATAGAAATGCGGAATTATAGAATTTTTCACTTCATCGTATTTTTTTTCTTAAAGGAAGCTGTCTTACAAAAAGTAATGAGGCTGGCCTCTTTCCATTTCTGATCGAGATGGCATAATTGTATCATCTCGAAGGTCTGACCAAATCATGTTCGTAGCGGGCTATTTAATTTGAACCCAATATAAATATTGTTAGTGATTTCATGCTGTTACTGTAAATAAGGGAAGCATTGGAATCTTATTGAAAAAATGATAATTTTAAGAAAAAGTAAGTTACACTATGCTGGGAATTTTATGTTATTTCATTTACTTTGTCAGGATTGAATAAAAAGACAAGGCAGGAGGATTTGCAAGTTTGAGGTCCAGCTGCAACAACTTGTCCAGTTTGTGTCTCAGAAAATAAAAGGAACTGGGAATGTAATTCAGTACCCCTGTGTTCAATCCCCAGTACCACAAAGGGGGAAGAAAGAGTACAAAAAGTATTCCTGGATTAAAATATTTGACTTGTGTGTCAGAGGTGTGCTATAGTTATGATTGCTTCTTGTTTTTGATCTAGTTTATTGTCAACTTTCAGATTTGTGTGTTTTTTAGCTCTTTTTAAAAATTTTTCTATATAATTTATCAATAAACAAATATTTTTACATAACTGCAGTTCAGTGGAATTAGATGGTAATAAATAGGTGATTTAAAAATAGTGTTATGGAAATGATAGTTCTTATATTTTGTATTACTACTAGAATTTTCAGTGACCTTTCACTTGCACAGTCTTATTTGATCATGCCAATCTTCCGAAGAATGTTAAGAAATAGTCTTTCCCCATGTCAGAAGCATTTCAAGATTGTGTAAGGATCAGAATTTCTTTTAAGCCTGAAATAATGTTGCCAAAGCAGCTGCCTTGATGTAAATTGGAATTCAAATAGTTTAAGATTGGAGCACTGTGACTGACCTATCACATAAAACAGACTGCGGGAAAATGAACTCTGTAATATGCTGAAAAGTTTTTGGTGAGAAATGTGAAATGTCTTTTATTTATTTTTTTAAAGAAAGGAATGAGTAACAGCTCTATTTTATTAAAACTTTAAAAAATCTACATGTGATTGCAGGAGCATTTTAATAAGTAGGAAAGTTCCAAAAAGAGCCTGAGATAAGTGCTGTTGGTTTAATTATCTATAAGAAGATACTTGGATTTATGTGCAATATAGTGTGTGTGTGTGAGAATGTATATATGACAATTAGTATTATGTGCAATATAGTGTGTGTATATATATACACATACATACATTTATATATATAAATGAGAATTGGTATTTTAAGAATACTTAAATACTAGTGGTATTTAAGAAATAACACATATATCAAAATAAATGTTGCATTTAAATGTTATTTTAAAAGACTGAGTAGGTCACTGGGCACACATCTGTAATCCCAGCTACTTGGGAGGTTGAAGCAGAAGGATCACAGTTCAAGATCAGCCTCAGAAATTTAGTAAGGCTGTCTCAAAATAGAAAGGGTTGGGGATATAGCTTAATGGTGGAGTGCTTGCCTAGGTTCCACGATGCCCTGGGTTCAGTCTGGCCAAAACAAAACATAACAACAACAACAACAACAAAAGACAGGTAAGTAATTGGTCAGTAATTGAGTCTGAGGGCAAAGCCCTTTGAAAAATAATAAAGAGTGGAACATGGTTTCTGTACTCCAAGATCTTGTACTCAAGCAAAGTAGTTTGTTTTTATACAACTGCAGTAAGTGCCTTATTGGTAATTATAAAAATTCTTGAGAATTTGGGTGAGGCACACAATTACATGTGATTGGGCCTTGGTGGAAATAGTAATATTTGAGGTGAATGAGGTGGTTTTTTTTTTTTTTTCCCCCTTTTTCATGGTGCTGGGAATTGAACTCAAGGGCCTCACACATGCTAGGAAAGCTCTCTACCACTGAGCTACACATTCCCAGCATGATGAGCTTTGAAAGGTTTTGGACAGGTGAACATTGGAGGGTGGTTTTTTTTGTTTGTTTGTTTGTTTGCTGGCCCTCACCATCCCCATACCAATGACCTAGAGGACATTTCAAGTATGAATGCTTAATGGGTTTTTATAAGTCATATTTGTGAAAAGATCAGAATAACGGTTTGGTTGATGATAATTTATGATTTATGTAAGTAATAGGAATTAAACTAAGAAGAACTTCTTTCAAGGTATTTGACCAGAAGAGATGTGATCCACATGATGCAGAATGAGCTGTAATTAGGAGAAGATAGACTAAAAGATTTGTTGGGTGGCTTCAGGTTAAGATAATCTTGACACTGTCAATTTTTTTTTTTAAATTGACATGTATTCATTGTATATATTGTTGGGAATTAATACATGCATATAACAGACAGCATCACTTTTGGGACTTCTCTGAAGCATAGATTGAACTCAGACCTTAAGATGACAATATGGATGTAGATGAGATGCCAGAAAGTGTAAATGAGGGAATAAGGTCAGAAAAGGGAAAAAAGCCAATAATGAATGGATAACCAAGGGCATAAAACTATGGAGACTTTTGTGTAACTGCCTCAGAATTATCTTGCCAATGGCATGGGGCCTTGCTGTTTTTCTACCTACCCTCAGTCGTTACTGATTGAGAGTGCCCCTGAAATACTCCCTGCATATCCCAGTTGATCTGGTTAGAACTAAGCAAGCTTTTAAGGTGCTGGAGAACTGAGGAGAGAAGCAGAGAAATGGTTGAGGTAGGAGGCTGTTTGTGCTCCTAGAAACTTCCCAAACAAGTTACAATTGAAAACTGAGGTAAGTTGGAAGGATATGGGGCCAGGTAGCAACTCTGTCTATTAACAGGCATTCTTTTGAATAATCCAGCTGTGAAATGAAAGCCTGAATTTAGCTTGTGTTCTAGAAGTGTGGGCTGTGAAGTGGTGAAAAACAGTAGAATTTGGTAACTGACAGTAAGCAGGGAATCATAAGATGGTACTGAGGTTTGAAAGTTAGATAGTTTGTGATAGAGAACTGACGTCAAATTAGTTATGTCAGAAGAATAAAAGAATTGCAGGGTGTTGAGGATAGTAGCAGTAGAGTGTAGATGGCTTCCCAAAAGATAATAGGATAGAGAGTAGAACAATGCTGGCACTCCTGCTCCACTTTTTTTGTCGGGTTGTGTGTGTGTGCGTGTGCGCGCTTGCTGAGGATGGAACCCAGGGCCTTGCACATCCTATGCAAGAGCTCTATCACTGAGCTATTTTTCAAGCCCCCTTCCCACCAGATTTTATAATGCTTAGCCCATACTTAATTGTAAGCTTTTGTTGAATTAGTCTCTTTGCAGGGCTTGGCACAGTCCTTAAATACAGTATATGGTGAAAATATGGGACCGAATGTAACACGAAATAGTTTTTAATTGTTTATAAAATTATGAAAGAGAATTTGAACTTGGAATTATCCTGCCTTAACTTCACTAGTTGGTACCACACCTGGGTTGACAAACTTTTTCTTCAAGTAGTTTTCACTTGAATGTGGTTGATTGCATTTGTTTTTCCATGTTCCTACATAGCATATATAAGTATTTTTAATGACTATCCCTTAATGCCAGTGTACTCTTTCTTATTAACCCTCTATCTTACTCAGAAGTGAGACTTGGGATGGAAGTTAACATAATCTTATTTGAGCCTCTTATTAGAACTCTGTTGTATTCATATTTTCTCTTTCTGAGGTTTGTCATGATTATTTAGATAATATTAGAATTGGCCATGCTTTGTCATTCATTGAACAGATTTTTTTTCTTTGTAGGAAATGCTAATTGAGATTTATAAATCTCAAGGGATTTTATTTCATGTAAGTTTTGCCGTATTGCAGCTATGTTTTAGGATGATTAATGTGGCACTGTTAATATTAGATTATAAAAACAAAAGATTAGATTCTAGAACAGGTAGGTTGTAGGTAAAGAATCAGCTAATCAACAATGTAGTTTTCTTAATAAAGCTCTCATTAATTAGACTATTGAGGACCAATGACACATCTTTCTAGAAAGAGGGAAATAAATTATTACTGAATTTCTTTGTTATGGTTTGAGTGAAAAGAATGATTGGGTAAAAATTTTAGGACTGTTTGTGAGACTGTAATCTTCTCATTCTACAAAAATGTTTAAAGAACAAGAAACATGGTTCTTTAAGATGTTTGTTAACTTCAATCTTCAATGCCTATTACTGAAAAAAAAGCTTGTCAGCAGATTTCATAGGTTAAAATGTCTCCACAAATACTTACTGTGGTTTGATTCAAAATGAAATATGTTTTTCTACTTGTTATTACACTCTTCACTGATAATCAGTTTTTTTTTTTTTTGGCTTACCTTTATTGGATAGCAGTTTTATTCTATGATAATTATGGAAAGAGGAATCATTGTATTCTTGCTATTAATATAATTTTGAAGTATAATATTCAAAATGTTCTTCTATACCCTTGAACTAGTTAAATTAGTTGGAACTGTTAGAATCATAGTCTAAGCTAAAACTATTGATAAATCAATTTTTCTATAATCACAGAATCTTGAGTTTTTATTGTAAAATGCTGTTCATGAAACATTTATGACAGTTGGTTGTCTAACCTGTGCAACAATTATGGAGAACAACTTGCTTCTTTGAAAATTTATCTATATTGGAATCAAAATTTTCACAATTGATTGGATTTACAGAAAAAGACTTCCTCTTTGGTGATAATGTTCAAATAATTAGGACACATGTATCAAGTTCTGCAATTTTTTTTTGTGTGTGTGTGTGTGTTCACTTCCTTGCTTTCACTTGTTCCTTATAATAGTTATCATTTATTTATTAAATACTATTATCATTCTCTTTTAAGCCCTTTATATGTGCTAAGATATAATGAATGCACTTAAACCAGCTATCCACTTTATTCTAAAACATTTTCTGCTGATAATTAAGTAAGAATTTCTCTCTCTCTCTCTTTTTTTTTTTTTGCGGTGCTGGAGATTGAACCCAGGGCCTTGAGTATACAAGGCAAGTGCTTTACCACTGAGCTACATCCCTAGCCCTTGAGTAAGAATTTCATTGTTTCATATATCTTTTATGATCTAGAATCCAAATACTTGAATCCCTTTTTTGTGGACTCATTTTATTTTTAATTTTTAACTTTTTTGGTACTGTGGATTGAATGCAGGGGCGCACTGTCACTGAGCTACAATCCCCAGATCTTTTTATTTTGAGATGGGGTCTGACCTTGAATTTGAAGTCTTCTTACTTCCTCCTTTTGAATGACTCGGATTATAGGAGTGTGCCATTGTGCCCAGTTTAAAGCCTTACTTTACATGGTAGTTTTTTTTTTTTTTTTGGTACTAGGGATTGAACTCAAGCACTCTCTACAACTAAGTTACATCCTTAGCCCCTCATTTTTTGTTTTGAGACAGGGTCTTGCTAAGTTGCTTAGGCTGGTCTTGAACTTGTGATCCTTCTATCTCAACCTTCTGAGGATTACAGGCATGTGTCACCTTGTCAATTTAGCTTGTTTTCGTAAATACTTTAGCAACTAATGTTTATGATTTTAAGCTTACAATCAGTTTTCAGTAGCCTGCTTTCTGTAACTTTAGTGATATTTTGGTTAAAAATATTGAATAGTTGTAGCTGGGCATAGTGGTCTATGCCTATAGTTCCAACTACTTTGGAGGCTGAAGAAAGAGGATCACATGGACCCAGGAGTTTGGGGCCAGTCTGGGCAGCATAGCGAGATCCCATCTGAAAATAAACAACAAAAAAGGATTTAGCACTTCTGCCACATGCTAATAAAGACCTCTGCTGGATTTATATTAATCTTACCTATATCTATTAAATAGTTAATAGTCTTCCTGACATAATTTTTTTTCTGTCACATGAATTTGATTTTGATTTTGTGTTTATGTGTATTGTGGTGCTGGGAATTGAACCCAGGTCTCATAAGAGCTAGGCAAGTGCTCTTGAGCTATATACCCCCAGCCCTTGTGGAGACTGATTTTTTTTTTTTTTTTAATGAATTACTTGAGTTTTTGGAAGAGACTAAGCCATGGAATGACTTAGTTTCTCAATATTAAAAGACTCTCAGTGGGTTACCATGCCTTTATGTATATCCAAAATATTAATAGCATGGGTCCCTGTGCTTTTCCTATATTAAAATTTTAGTATCTGGTTGTCTGCTATTATAGGATGGTAGAACAGAATTTCAGGACTGAGCCAGTTGTGGTGGTACCAGCCTGTAATCCCAGCTCCTCTAGAGGCTGAGGCAGGAGGATTAAAAGTTTAAGGCTGGTTTAGTGAGACTGTGTTTGATACTGTGGATTGAACGCAGGGACGCATTGTCACTGAGTCTCATAAAAAAAGGGACTGGGGATGTAGCTTAGTGGTAAATCTGGGGTTCAATCTTCAAGACCCTCCACACCCAAATTGTTTTTTTCCAAGACTGAAACTTGGAGATTTTAGCACTAGAATATTACCCTCCATTAAAAGCAGTATCTTCAGAAGTAGTTTTAAAGCTCCTTAAGTGCAGATGGGCAGTTGAGCCCCCAAAGCTCTATATTATAGAGCCAATGAATGCAATAATTTCCATCTGGAAAAAATTTCACTTGATATTTATTGTCACTGTTATGGACGAGAACTTCAATAATCCAGTTAGGATAGATAGAAAAAGCTATGTGAGGGCTGGGGCGGTAGCTCAGTGGCAGAGTACTTGCCTAGCATGTTTGAGGCACTGGGTTTGATCTTCAGCACCATGTAAAAATGAACAAATAAATGTATGTTGTCCATCTACAACTTCTAAAAATAAAAAAAAAAATCTAAAAGAACTTTTTATCTAAAATTTATGTAAGATTGTAAAAGTAAGAACAAGTGAGGTACAGTGGCACATGCGTAATCCTAGCTACTTGGCTTAGACTGAGGCAGGACGATTGCAAGTTTGAGACTGGCCTCTGCAACTTAGACTCTGTCTCAAAATAGATAAATAAAAAAGAATGGTGATGGAGCTGAGTGGAAGAGGACCCCTGGGTTCAGTCTTCTATACCAAATTAAAACAAACAAACAAAAAAACCCTCCGTAAAATAAAAAACTAACATAAGGATAAAAATGAGATCAAATTATGGAAGAATCTTAATTTCCATGTAAATTTTGGATTTTCTTGTGCTTCCTTGGTGATTCCCAATCTGTGAGCCACAGGCTTGTATTTTTTGAGGGAATCTGAGTTTTGTGGGATCTGTGCTGTGGACTAAGATAGTTTTCACTGTTTTGATGTTTAGTATCTTAATACCTATCTCGCCTGACAATTGTGAGACTAGAATGAAAATAGATATGCCTTATTCTGTGTGAAGAACACATTCTTTTGATGTGTACTTTGAGAAGGAATTGAAGTAACTAAGAAATTTTGTCTTGTCCTGCTGAATCTAAGTACTTTCTTTCAATAAATCCTTGTCAAATATAAGAATCATTTTGTTAACATAGTGAATATACTTAATACAACTAGATAACTAAGGACCTTCTATTTTCATAGCATTGTATTTAATTATATGGAATACTATTTAGCCTTGCTACAAATTTGTTACCTTTTATTTACACGCACTGTAGCCTTGCTACAAATTTGTTACCTTTTATTTACACACACTGATTCTCTTTAAATTCTCTTTAAGTAGCAGAATAAAGAGAACTTTAGCTTTTTTTTTTTTTAACTTGAAACTTAAAAAAAATTATTCATCTTTTTGAAAGTTTCTTTTTAATTCACTGACCCTATTTCTTTCCTTTGAGACAGCATTCAGAGCATTATTTAGAAAGCAGTGAGAACAGTTCCATTTCACTGGCAAGCAGCAGAAGTTGTACTTAGAAGGAAATGAATAGTTGGGTTTTTGGTTTTTTTCTTATTTGAGATGGGTCTTGTTATATTGCTCAAACTGTCCTAAACTCCTGGGCTGGTGACCCTCTTGCCTCACCTTCTTGAATAACAGGAACAACAGGTGTACCAACCGTATACAACCCAACCACTATGCTATGCTTGAAAATGTTTGGTTTAAATGCTTTTTTTGGGAAGTGGATTGAACCTAGGGCCACTTTACCACTGAATTAAGTAAATCCCCAGTCCTTTTTATTTTTATTTTGAGGTAGGTTCTCTATAAGTTGCTGAGGGTCTTTCTAAATTGCTGAAACTGGCTGCAAACTTGTGATCCTACTTGCCTCAGCTTCTCTAGTTGCTGGAATTCTAGGCATGAGCCACTTCATCTAGGTTGGTTTAAATACTTTTATTAATTAAGTGAAAAAGGGTTCAGTCCTCACCTTTAGAGATTAAGAAAACCAAAATTAGGATATGAGGATTAAAGATAAAACTATTTAATGGAATTGGAAGCAGAGCAAAAATAGTGGAAAGAATAAATCAATCCCAAACCTGGTTCTTTGCAAAGATCAAGGAACTAGGTAAACCTTTTAAAGAAGGGAAAAGAATGGAGTATAAATATGTAAGATTAGGAAGGAGGGAAATACCATATACTCTTCAAAAATATAGGAGAGATTAACAGAATCATTTTTTTCCAGATTTACTTGAGAATGTACATGTAATGCTATGATCTCAAAAGTTATTTCAAGAGGAAATGGATGGTGGTATAGAAAAATATGAGTGAAATTTACCCAAAAGATTAAAACTTGAAATGATCAATTTCCATCGATGGATTGAAAAGATAATTAGAGACTGGTCCTTGAAAAAGGCATCGTAGCAGATGGTTTTACAGTTGAGTTTCATTTAACTTATGAAGAACACATCATCATAATAATGATGGCTACTCTCCACCATTGATGATGCAAAACTACCCAATGCATTCTGTGATAAAAATGCTACCAGAATAGGTAAATATCATTTATGTGTAGAAAGACAAAATCTTTAAATACAATACTAGCCAATAGAATATAAGCATGAAGCAACAGATTAATAATACATTTTGACGCATAGGGTATATTGCATCAATGCAAGCATCGTTAAGTACGAAATCTGTTAATAAATAGGTCATATCAGCAAATGAAGCAAGTAATATATAGTGAGCTGTGAGTAGCTGTGGAGAGGGCATTTGATAAAGTTCATTAAGACTCCTCTCCCCCGCCCCCTGCACTTTTTTTGATGCTGCATAGCAAACCCAGGGCCTTGTGCATACTGAGCTACATTCCCAGCCCCATCAAGTCTCCACCCCCCCCCCCCGCCCCTTTTTGGTAGTGGGGTTTGAACTCCTGGTGCTTTACTGAGCTACATCCCGAGTCTTTTTTTTTTTTTTTTTTTTTTTTAATTATACATGACAGTAAACATTTTGATATAATTGTACAAGCATGGAACATGTCTTACTCTAATTAGGACCCCATTGTTATGGATGTACATAATGGTGGGATTCACTGTGGCCCAGTCCTTTTTATATTTTATTTTGAGACAGCATCCTCCTAAGTTGTTGAGAGTCTCACTAAATTGATGAGGCCTCTCAGGCCTCTCATTAAGTTGTTGAGGCTGATCTTGAATTTAGGATCTTCCTTCCCTGCCTTAGCCTCCCTGGTCCTTGGGATTAGAATCACTGAAATTAGATTTGCTGGGATTACCTCTGCACCCCTGCCTAAAAACATTTCTAACTAAATGGACAAGGAAGTGATAGCAAGTATCTTAAACATCAGAACCATTAAAAATGGGAAATTGGTGGGGATGTCCATGATCATTTTTGTATTCTGTGTTGTATTACCAGTTCTAGTAAATGCATTAAAATGCCAAATTAAATAATTGGTATCAATATTGGGAAATAAAAGGCAAAATTTATATTTTCTAGTATATTCAGAGAATAGTCAAGGAAACTAAAAGGGAATAGTGAGGAGGTATATTTTGTAACTATAAAATATCAAAATAATGTCTATAGTCTCTGTACTCAGATTATTATCCTATTAACAGATAGTGGAACAAAATAGATTCTGGAAACTCATTGTAAGCAAACAATAAAGAATAAAGGTAGTGTCTTTATTTTTTGTTTTTGTGATACTGGGGATTGAACCTGGGGCCTCTGAGCTACATCCTCTAAGCTCTTTATTTTATTGAATTTATTTTTATTTTTTTGAAGAGAAATCCACAGACAAGGATGAGTGAGTGTAATAGTAGGATTTATTCAAGTGTAAATAGAAACAGAACTCTTTCAGGGCTAGAGGGGACCTGATAGGGCCCCTTTTTTTTATTTTATTTTGAGACAGGGTCTTGCTAAGTTGCCAAGCTTGAACTTGTGATTCTCCTGCCCCTGGAATACCTGGAATTATAGTTGTGCACCACCACACCTAGCAGCACATTCTTTTCAATGTGACTTTGGGCAAACTGTATAAGTACAAGCAAAAGAATAAAATTGGGGTCCTACCCTGTACAAAAACTAACTCAGATATTTTAAAGATTTAAACATAAAGAGTTAAAGCTATAAAACTCTTAGAAGAAAACATGGAGGGATAGCCAGGTGCAGTGGTACATGCCCATAATCCCAGCAGCTGGGAGGCTGAGGCAGGAGGATTGTGAGTTCAAAGCCAGCCTCAGCTACTTAGCGAGGCCCTAAGCAACTCAGCGAGACTCTGCCTCTAAATTAAAAAAAAAAAAAAAGGGCTTGGGATTTAGCTCAGTTGGTAGAGTGCTTGCCTCACATGCACATGGCCCTGGGTTCAATCTTCAGCACCACCAAAAAAAAAAAAAAAATGGGAATGGGTGTGGGGAGGTGCTGAGGATGTGGCTCAGTGGTTAAGCACCCCTGGAATCAATCTCTGATAACAAACAAACAAACAACGAAAGAAACCATGGGGGCGATACTTGGATTTGGCAATGATTTGTTGGATATGTCACCAGAAGCACAAACAAAACTTGAAATGGGCTTTGGTTAAAGCCACATTCATCAAGCTCCTTCATGTGGCAAGTATTCTGATAGTTGCCTGGGATGGGAATATAAAGAAATGGCAAGACTTCAAATTGTTCACATATTTACTGATTGATACAGGAGTAGGCAAAACTACAAAAGGAAACAGGAAGAGCTGTTGCTGCTGCTGCCTTTTTTATTTTTTCCTTTCTTTTTGTTTGAGACAGGGTCTTGCTAAGTTGCAGAGGTTGACCTTGAATTTGTGATATTCCTGACTCAGCCTCCCAAGTTGGTGGAATTATAGGTGTATGCCACTGCAATAAGATTCATTTGACATTTCTTTTCAATTTTTATTCCAGCCAAAGGATTAATCTTAAAAAAAAAAAAAAGGATAAAAATGCTTCAGAAGTGGGTAATTTGAATTTCCTCCCTTTTATTTATCTATAAAAAGTGAAATGGGGGTTGGGGTTGTGGCTCAGTTTTAAAGCACTTGCTTCACACGTGTGAGGTGCTGGGTTCGATCCTGAGCATTTCATAAAAACAAATAAAACAAAATAAAGGTATTATGTCCATTTACAACTAAAAAAATATTTTTAAAAAAGTGAAAAGGGAAGGAGGAAAGATCAGGAAAAGTCATGGAGAACCAATTTATCCATGGGTGTCAATTTAATAAGATGTTTAGATAGAGAAATTTCCAATGTTCAGATTAATTTCAATTATAAAACTTATCTTGGGATGTTTGAAAATATACTCTTGCAGGGCAAACTTGTGAACTTATCATTCATATGTTATTTTTCACTCCCAATGATTTTTAGTATGTTAGCATTTTCTTATTAAAATTTTTGGGTCACTTTTCCGTAGATACTGCCTCATTTGGAAAGCCTTGGGAAACAGGAAAAAAATTCTAACAAAATGTCAGCTTTTCGAAATCATTGTCCACATTTGGATTCAGTTGGTGAAATAACAAAAGAAGATTTGATACAAAAATCTCATGTAAGATGTCAATCTTTCTTAAAAAAAATCATACTTGGCTTTTCTCCCAAATGTGCATTTTAATAAAATATTATTTATGAATCCTCATTTTAAAAATGTATGATGTTATTAGAGAATTGTATATCTTTGGCTGTGTCAGTATAACAAATTTTGTCTTTTTAAATTTCCTTTCATTAGGGTACTTGTCAGGATTGTAAAGTCAGAGGACCAAATCTTTGGGCATGCCTGGAGGTATGTGTGTATATATATATATATTTTTTTTTTTTCCTTGAAAATTTTGATAGTATAAATGTAGATCTGAATAATGATAACCAAAAAAATTTTTGACACTTTAGAATTTCATAAATGAGCATGGTTTTAAGACATCACTATTTGATAACAAAATACTAAACTTTAAATTTTGGAAGAATTTTAACTTAGAAGGCTCTTACAGAGTTTTTAGTCACTGAGATATTTTATGCTTGCCTTTTATTAGAGGTGACATAATTTTCAACTTAGAGATATATATTCTGGTTTCATTTTGTACCTGGTACCTTTAAGTTAAATTACTATGAAAAGTAATCATTAAAACATGTAATTAAGATCTGGTTGTAAATATGGTTTTAATGCTATTATACATTCTCATGTTATAAAATACTTTCCTTCTTGTATGATTATTTATAGAATAGATGTTCATATGTTGGCTGTGGTGAATCACAAGTAGATCACAGCACCATACATTCTCAGGTATGTATATAATATATTTTAATACAAAACTTTAAAAAAAAAAAACTTGTTTTGAGACAGTGTAGAATGTAAATGTGTGTGTGTGTGTGTACACGTGCGTGCATGTGCTCGTGCTAGGGATTGAACCTGGGACCTTGCATATTCTGAGCTTGTTGTGCTCTACCACTGTACCATTGAGAAATACCCATAAGCTTTTTGAGACAATTTTTAAGATGGCTGAAAGAAAGAAAAAGTCAATAGAGCATTATTAATTCAAGTCATAATTCAAGTTTGGTCTCTTTTTTTTTTAATGAGTTAAAAGTGTCCTGGTAAGTAGGGAGGGGAATTGCAAAGAAGACCAATATTAGAATGAACCTAAATTCAGAGAATACTTATTTAAGTATGCATCCAGGTATATTGAGGTGCCTTAATACTCATGGCTGGAATATTAGGAGGTTATGGATTTTGAAATCGGAGCAATATGTAAGTATATGACATGGTCTAGCTAGCTTTATATTTCGATTCATATTGTATTGCCTTTTCCTGTCACCTAACTGGTGTCGTCTTTGTTTTGCTCTGTTTGGTGCTTCCCGTGTAACTCTGGCATGCATCTTTCAATTATTAACATGTTTGTTTGTTTGTTTGTTTTTTGGTGGTGTTGGGGATTGAACCCAGGTCCTTGCACATGCTAGGCAAACATTCTACCGCTGAGCCTCATCTCCAGCCCTGGCATGCATCTTTTATAGTATTAGGTAGATTTCACATACTAAACTACAAGTTTCTCGAACAAACTGTGTCTTAAGATGAACAAAGTAAGTCTCAAGAGAATTAATTAAGCCGAAATACTCAGAACTGCAAGGCATCATTATACATAATTTGCTTCTGTGAAGCTAGAATGGTACTTGCTATGTGTGCCTTGGGAGAACAAGAAATTAGTCACTCACATCATTTTCTGCAGGCAGGGCTAAAATTCTTTTGCAGAATTTAACTTGAGAAAGACTGGAGTTTTATTTATTCAAGATCTCATATTCCCTATTGCTTGAGCTGTTTTGCTGTTGTGTGCTTTGATTCATGTTAGTTTTGTTATTTTGCTGTTCTCAGTTCCTAGAATAGTAACTTGCTATTGTCTATCATTTTTTTCTCCTTTCCCTTTTTGTTTTTGGAGGGGGGTGGGGGGCAGTGCTGTGTATTGAACCAGAGCCTCAAATGTGTTTTTATCACTGAGCTGCATCCCCAGTTTCATTATTTCTTATATTCTACTTACTTTGCTGACTGCAGAGTAGTCTTATACTTTTACATTTTCCCATTTATCTTTATATAATGAATAGTGGGGGGAAATGGATTATAGAGTAACTTCTAATGGACTTAGGTATTGTTACTATTCACTATGCTTTAGCAGTTTATTGGAAGAACAGTTTTTTTGAGTTTCTAGATTAGCTCTTTTGGGTATATCACAAATCATCAAAGGCCAGCAGTTTATCTTCTGTGATCTTTTGAAGAAATATTTTCAAGTATATCTAATTGTGGTTCCTCTTCTCCCTCTCCTGTGAAATTATACAGGAGACAAAGCATTATCTAACTGTGAACCTCACCACTCTTCGAGTCTGGTGTTACGCTTGCAGCAAAGAAGTATTTTTGGATAGAAAATTAGGAACTCAGCCTTCATTGCCTCATGTAAGACAACCTCAGCAAACACAGGAAAACAGTGTCCAGGTAATTTAAACCCATTTAGTTAAGATATCAAATAGTTAGCAGTTTCAAAAATTTTCATGTGGTTGAAATTTGAAAAGGAAGCCTTCCTAACCTACTCATATTCTAAAAATGTCTGCAATGTGTCACTTCTCCTTTTTGGGAGGAGTATAGAGTGATAGATAAAGATGAGATTGAAACCCACCTGTCAGAAGATGGAAAAGCAGGCCAGGCATGGTGACACACGCCTATTACTTCAGCTATTCGGGAGGCTGAGGCAGGAGGATTGTAAGTTTGAGGCCTGCCAGGGCAACTTAGACCTTATCTCAAAATAAAATACCAATGAAAAATATGGGAAAAAAAGGAAAGTATTGATTAAAAACAAATAAGATGGAAAAGTACCTAATGATCTGAAAAGAAAATGATTTAAGTATTTATTTTATTTCTAGCAAATCTGATTGTAGGATGGTAGGCCTTCTTTGCTAGAGAATGGAAGGTACTAATTCAGTTCCCTTTTCCTTATTCCCTCCCCTCTCTACCTCCATTTTTATTATTGTGAATGTTTTACTAATTATTGAAAATTAGATAGAATATAATGAAATATAGTATGTCTTAAATTAGAGATTTTTCTCCCTTTGGATCAAGAGACTTAGAGTACATGTATAGACTTGTGAAGATTGATCACCCAATTTTCATAATTTCCAGTCATATAAAAATAAGAAAAAGGAAATTATAACAGTTAACTTCGAACTTATTCTGATTATCATTTGATTAGATTTGATTAACCCTGAGGCTTCTTTTTCCTTATGTGTATTGTAAAAGATATGTTGCATTTGTATTATGGTTCCTTTCTTCATGTGTGTGTGGTACTAGGATTTAACCCCGGGGTATTTTACCACTGAGCCACATCCCCAGCCCATTTAATTATTATTTTTTTGAGACAGAGTCTCATTAAGTTGCTGAGGGCCTTGCTCAGTTGCTGAGGCTGGCCTCAAACTTGCCATTCTGCTGTCTCAGCCTCCTGAGTCTCTGGTATTACAGGAGTGCGCTGCCATGCCTGGTTCTAAATTTGTTCTTGATGCCAACTCAGATTTTTCTGTTGTATCTTTGTATCATATTTTGATGCTTGACATTTGTGACAATAAATTGCTTGCCTTACACACTATAACCTAAGATAAGTAGATTTTAGACAGGGAATGTTTGTTGCATTGCCAGATTGACATTGAATGGTTCCAATAAATTATCACCATTACTATTTCTTCCGCAAGTACCTACTTATTATTCACAAGTGTTTAATATATTTCAAAAGCTTTAATACTTTGAAAATAAGTTTTTTTTTAAAGAGAGAGAGGAGAGAAAGAGGGAATATTTTTTAATATTTATTTTTCAGTTTTCGGTGGACATAACTTCTTTATTTTATTTGTATGTGGTGCTGAGGATTGAACCCAGCGCCCTGCACATGCCAGGCGAGTGCGTTACTGCTTGAGCCACATCCCCAGCCCCGAAAATAAGTTTTTTTGATTCTTACATTATTAACAAAAGTGTGATGTGATGTGCTGACTAAAATTTTAATCATGTAAGAAACTGATCACAGTTTATAAAAGCAAAGTTATTATTAGCATTACTTACTAAAAGTAAATTAAATAAGATATCTGTTCCCATTTCTTTTTTTATTTTTTAGTTGTATTGGATCAATACCTTTTTATTTATTTATTTTTATGTGGTGCAGAGGATTGAACCCAGGGCCTTGCACGTGCTAGGTGAGCGCTCTACTGCTGAGCCACAACCCCAGCCAATCTGTTCCCATTTCTGCCAAAATAGATTAAGATTGAAAATTCTAATGAATTTTGAATCTGGTAGAATAAGTGTACTGATACTTAATTTCATACAGCTTCCTGATGAATTGGAATATTTTATTATTCAGAAGAAAAGTTATTTTTATAAACTTCTTTAGAGGTGCAGAATTTATAGGCTGTTTGAATTCAGTTCACCTAAGTATTAATAATAAAACATTGGAAACCTTGCAAATGTCATTAAGATTTTTTCAGATTGAAGTGAACATGTACCATTTTTATAAAACAATTATTTTATAAATACAAGCAAAAATATGAAACCTATTCAAATTTTCAGTATCTATAGATACCAGAAAGGAAAGTAAAGATATAAGTGGGTGGGTATAAGTACATATGCCTGCATTGGAAAGATGTGATAAGGCTTTTAAGTTGGAGATCCAGAGTACATGCTAAATGCATTATGATATTCCTGTCCTCTATTTGATTGTTGTTGAATGAGTTCAGTGTGCCTTGATCTTATGATATTAAAAGACAGATTGAAAATTCTGTTCTTTATGTGCACTTTCCTGATATTTTAAACTTTAGCTCAAATTTTCTTTCTTTTTTTTTGGGTCTTTCTTTTTAACTGTAGGCTAGCATTTGGCCAACAGGTCATCACTTGCAATGTCTGAGTTAAGCCAATTCTTGGGAAATAATGTTGGAATTTTGTTATTTAAATACTTTTTTGACTAATAAGCATAAGAGTGTGCAAGCTAAGTATAGTAATATATATTAAGAAAAAATATATTTGAAATCTACAAATGTTGATTTGTTATGATGAAAAATTTTGCACCTTTTTCTTGCAAAAGTTAGAAAGATCTGAAAAGACAATGCAGGATAGTACATTTTGGAGGTATTTTAATTGAGCTATGATATTACTCAATTATTGAGTTTAAATTTAGGAAAGTCAGTTATAAAAGGTAACTTTTTATATAAGTTCAAATATTAATAAAACCAAGATGATATGCTATTAATTAGCATAGATGTATATTTCCTTCAAAATTAAATGTCAATTTTAGAATAATTGCTAATACCACAAATTCTTAGGGTTCTATTAAAATAACATCTACTAGTAATTGTATAAGTTAAAATTAAAGGTTTTTTTTTACCCTAAGGATTTATTCAAGTTTGCTATATCTTTTTGCTATAAGGATTTTAAAATACCTAGTAACACAACGCTGAAAACTCCTCTGGTTGCTGTATTTGATGATCTGGATATAGAAGTGGAAGAAGAAGATGAACTTAAGGCAAGAGGTAACATAATTCTCCTGTGTAACACCCCTTTTTTGTTTGGCTGCTTGTTACTTAAGGAAAATACGTAATGTGAAAATTTCAAAATTTAGAGGTGTGGGAATGGAGATAATTACAAAAAGAGAGTTCAGAAACATGTTCTATTATGTATTTGGAAATAAAGCAAACTTTTGGTTTCTCTGGAATCACTTTACCAAAGCTGGGATCCTAATGACTCTTTTACAGTTGGGCCTTATGACCTTTTGCTAATGTGCCTTTTGATATCTATTTGAACAGTAGTTCTCAACCCATTTTTAAATTTTTAACCTGTCAGTTGGTGGGGAAATATTCATGTATCCCCTTAGAACTTCTAAGGGACAACATTCATTTGGAAAACGAGGTGATTATGATAGACCTTTGCCCCCCTCACTCCCTTACTTCAACCCCTACATGAGAATAAGTCTCACGTTTTTTGTGTTCTTTTAGGTCTATAGCTCATGGTAAAAACTTCAAATTTTCTATTTTATAATTGTTTTTAGGTGTATATTTAGTATATATTAAAATAATAAAATGGGGATTAACACTTTGTTATAAGTTTAACATTACTAGAAATAATATATATTTCATACACTTCTGTTTTAATCCATTAATTCAGCCCACAGTATTATTTTATTGGATACTGTTGACAACTGTTACTAATTCAGCTGTGTTTTAGAGATTCTTAGAAGTTTAAATTTCCAGGTAAGAAATGTAGTTTTAGTGACATAGCGTTTGTCTAGCATGTGCACTGAGCTTCATCCTGCATCTTTATTTCATCTTTTAATAATGTGATAAAGTAATGTAAGTGAACTTGAGTGTAAATGGAAGGCAGCTATGCTCACCATTCTGCTGCCTACTGTGAACTTGAAGATACATGGAAGAGAGAAATTTATCCAGTGTCTGCTTTATTGTCTTGGCTTGAACCACAGGAAATTGATGTTGTGTAGTTTGAACTTTGGCAGTTTTTTATGGCTCAAGCTAACAAATACTGCTTTAGTGTTACACATGGAAATGGAGAGAAAAGATTTTTATTGTTTCTCATTACATGAGTTTTTTGCATTGTCATCAAACTGTTTTGATGACTAATTGAGTATCTTTTGTGTTTTTAAATGAGGACTTTATGTTTTTTCCCAATAGGTCTTACAGGTTTGAAAAATATTGGAAATACTTGTTATATGAATGCAGCTTTGCAGGCTCTTTCTAACTGGTAAGAAGTAACTTAATTTTTTTTGTGTGTGTGTGCGTGTATAGTTTTAAAAAGTTACTCTTTGAGCAGAAAACTATGCTATTGCAATAGTAGACTAACTCCCAAAATAGAGTAGGCAAAGATCTGGGTTAGAACACAATCCATTGTTGTTCAAATGGGGTAACTGTCTGCATGTCTATAGTTTTCCAGCACTTTTGGTCCTGGCATAGACTATAGGCAGTTTTTTTTTTTTTTTAAGCATATAGAAAATAAAGAGCTTGAAGTAATTAATCCCTCAGATCACTTTTAGTTTAGAAATCCTATGAAAATATTTTTTTTCCCTGGAAGTGGAAACCTCACTAACAAAGCATTCAAAAAATTTTTTTTCTAAATCATACAAAGTAGAAAGGGCAGTTATTACTCTTAGATGTAGAGGTATTAAGTAAGGACCAGAATTCATAATCATTGATTTTGACGTTGTACTGGATTGAATTTTAGAATAGTGATTGGAGACTAAACATAAGTATATTTCTTCCCAGAGTAATCTTGTTTTTAGTAGTCATAACCCTCTATTAACACTTTACTGTTAGTTCTCTTATGTTCCAATTACATTATGTTCCATAACCCAATGAAATAAAAAATAATAATTTTTATTAAATAATCAGAGAATACCTCTTTGATGAAGTGAGATTTAGTCTGGAACTTGAAGAATGAGTATGAGCTGGTTGTATAAAGGGTAGGGAGAACATTCAGCACAGAAAGATGAATATTTGGTAAGCAGCCTTGACACTTTTGAGGAACTGGAAGAAAATTTGTGATAGGAGTATGATAATCGTGGGGGTAAATAGCATGGGTCCAGGTAACATAGACCACATGAAGGATTTAGGTCTTATGCTTAGTGAAGTAAACAATTGGAGAATTTTTACAATGGATAGCTAAATAATCCAGTTTACATTTTAGAATGATTGCCATGTGGATTGGAGGGGGAAGAGAATGGAATTTGGAAGACCAGCTAGGAAACTGTAGTGATTTAGGCAAGAAATTGTGGTGGTTTGCACCATCTAGGGTGGTAAGAAAAGAGTGGATGAATTAGAGACATTCTTATAATGATTGATTGATATGGTTTGATTAGAGTCAGTGGACAAAGGGAGGAGACTTTAAGGTTAATAATGTAATTATATGATGAAAGGATTGTAGGTTGATGGTTTTTTTTTTTTTTTTAATACTCATAAGAAAGTGTACCACAGAAGGTTAAATAATTTTGCCATGGTTGTCAGCTCATTAGTGTGCTTGCATAACCAGTATATATACTAAAATTGGAACAGTACAGAGAAGATTAACATGGCCCCTGTGCAAGGGTGGTACACAAATTCATGAAGCGTTCCATATTTAAAAAAAAAAAAAAAAAGATTACCAGCTTATAGTAAATGTTAGAGTAGAATTCAGAATCTGGGATTTTTGTGTGTACATTTGTTGCTCTAGATCTTTTGTTGATTACTGCACAATACCAATTCCACAAATTTACATTTCATCTTCTTCGATTTCATTGGGAAAGATATGGATGATAAAATTACAGTGTTGCAAAGGATAATTTGCTGGCTATCCAGGTGTCTTCATAGGGTAGTCAATTTATTGCAGGTCTGGATCTGGTCCTTTTCCTTTTTCCTGTAACTGAATAGAATCATAGAAGCTAATCAAACTCATAAAAGATTGTTAACTTCATCATCATCAACGTGTAACATTACCACATACTAGAATGTAGAAGGAGAAGGAAGAGATTGACTTGAAAGTTAAATTTCAAGCATGTTAAATTTGAAATGGTAACAGCCATCATTTTGAGCATTTGCTGTAAATGGAGTTTAGATAAGTTGGTTGACTTTATATAAATATGACCATCACTGGAGTATGGGTGGGAATTTCAGATTGTCCAAGAATAAGAGTATATTTAGGAAAGAAAAATTATAGCATCCTTTATATATACTAAAAATATTTTTATGCCTGAGAGCAGAAAGAACAAATAAAATGAGAAAAGGAGTTGTCTGAGAGGTAAAGAGAATTACACTAGTCAAGAGAAGGTTTGTTTAAGAATGAAGGGTAGTTACCTATGACAGATGTTACTGAGAGAGAACTGAAAGGGCATTAACTGGATCTGGCAGCGTGGAGGAATGATATGGTTGAGCTAAATCTGATTTGAATGGGTTGAGTTCCATAAAAGGAAATAATCGATATAGGGATGTATGTGCTATCAATTCATTAAGTGACCAAAAATTAATCAGTAATTTGATTCTGCTTTCAGCCAGATCTGCAATCTTCCAGTAACTCATCAAAATTACAAACACAAAGGACAAGAGGAAAGGCACACAGTATATGTTCTTTAGGTCTTTTAGAACACTTGGAATTGTTCTTTTGATCACGTCCATGAATTTATAAAGGTGATATTGTAGACATTAAAGGCAGGGGTACTATTCAAAAAGGAATGCCCCACAGATGTTACCATGGCAAAACTGTCAGAGTCTACAGTGTTATCCAGTGTGCTATTGGCATTGTATAAAACAAGCAAGTTAAAGGCAAGATTCTTGCCAAGGAAATTAATATGCATATTGAGAATTTTAAGCACTCTAAGAGCTGAGACAGCTTCCTGAAATGTAAAAGAAAATGATCAGAAAAAGAAGGAAGCCAAAGAGAAGGTACCTGAGTTCAGCAGATGTGCCAATCTTCTGCGCCTAGAGAAGCATGCTTTGTGAGAACTAGTAGAAAGGAGTCTGAACTGCTAGAACCTGTTTCCTATGATTTCGTGGCATAATAGTTATAAAAAAATTAAAATACCCTTGGATTGTTAAAAAAGAAAAGCTTGATTCCACTCTAACCTTTCTCTTTTTTTAATTAGCCCACCTTTGACACAGTTTTTTCTTGATTGTGGCGGACTAGCTAGAACAGATAAGAAACCAGCCATTTGTAAAAGTTATCTCAAACTAATGACAGAATTGTGGCATAAGAGCAGGTATGTACTTTATTTATTTTTCTTATTATATTTCTAAATGAGTTTTATAAATATTAAAAGGATGCAGGCCTATTTTTTGGAGTGGGAAAAAGCAGAAGATAGACATTCATGGCAGTTCAGTTAAGTTTCAGGCATGTTACATTTGAAACTTAACACCCAAATAAAGGAGTGTTCAGTTTAAAAGTTTAGAAGCATCTGGAGTGCTGAACTGCTAATACTGCTATTACCAAAATTTGTGAGTTATAATGCAGGAGTAGCAGTCTCACAATGCCAAAATCAGACCATGGATATCTTTATTTATCAGTACTAGGGATTGAACTCAGGGGTGCTTTACCATGGAGCTGCTTCCTCAGTTCTTTTTTATTTTTAGAGTCTCAATAGGTTTCTAAGGCTGGCCTTGAACTTGTGATTCTCCTGCCTCAGCCTCCTGAATTGCTGGGATTGCAGGCATGCACTACCACACCTTTATGGATGTCTCCCTGAATGTGTCAGTTTGTTCTAAAATTTAGCTATAGGGCAATAATATTTGCTGTAATATGTTAATTTTGTTTTAGAACTACTCAGGAAGTTGCATTTTTGAAAAATACAGTGAAATATGATAAAAAAAGAAATATCACTTAATTGAGAAAAGAGCAGTACAATGTCACTTAAAACATCAGTGATAAAATGTTTTGATGAGCCTGTGGAACATAATGCTGGATAGTTTTGAATGAGTTTTTTTAAAACATTAAAAACACTTTTCAGTTTATCAGTTTGAGTTCTTGATTTTTAATTTCTAAAGTAAAAATTAAAAATTTCTTTTTCAAAATGATTTCTTCCTCAGGCCAGGATCTGTTGTGCCTACTAATCTATTTCAAGGAATTAAAACTGTAAATCCAACTTTTCGGGGGTATTCTCAACAAGTAAGTCTATTGCTTTTCATTCATAATTTTCATAATCCTTAATAAGTTTGGAAAAGGCTATTATGCTTTTTTTATTTGTCCTTTTTTTTTTTTTTTTTTGGTTATTGCTCCTTGTGTCTGTATTTGCCAAGAATAGTAACCCTTTATCATGTTTATTGTTTATATTTTTACAACTTTCAGTTTTGTGATATGTGTATATTTTTCTAGAAACTTTGAGTGTGGGTAAATGTGTATTTCTTCTAAGTGCTTCTAGTTTCAAGTTCCACATCCAGAGAGCAGATACATTTTCAATATTTTATCCTTTTATGATTCATTACACGAGGCACTTACTTTATATTGCAATATGACCCAAATTTTATTTTTTTCAAACAGCTAAAAAATTGTACCAAATTGTATAAATGAAAGAATTCCTATCTGATTAAAAAATTTCTTTGTTAATTTTTTCATGCTTATATTAATATATGTCAGGGTCTGTTTCTGGTCTTTGTGTGGTGTTGCTATACATGCTAGATAAGTTCTCTACCACTGAGCTATACCCTTAGCTGTCTCTGGGCTTTCTAATTCATTTCATTGACTGGTCTTTTTTTGGATTGTTATCATGTGGCAGTTTCAATTATTGTAGTTTTTAATAATATCTTTAATATTTATACATGGTCCTCACACTTTATTTTTTATTACTATCATTCTTTTTACTAATTTTTTTTGGTGTGTGTGTGATGATGGGGATCAAGCTCAGGGCCTCACACATGTTAGGTAAGCACTCTACTTCTGAACTACACCCCTCGCATCCTCTGTTCATTTTTTCCCATGCAGATTTCTGGGACACCAATGGTTATAATTTGGTGCTGTGAGTTAGGGTCCAATAAGCACTTCAGTTGATCAAGGAAATACAGTACAATATTGGATAAAGCTTAAGCAAAACTTATATAATATTCATGTTTAGTATATCTATCTGAATTCTGATTATCACATGAGGAATTCTGATTATCACATGTTTTCTATGTAATTTTCTATGGTTTATTAATAGCAGCACTAATAAAAGCTGACATCCAGATTATCTTTAGTTTATTGAAACTTCTGTTTTATTTATATAACTTTTTAGAACTTAGTGTTTTCCATCTCTCTATTGCCATTCTACACAAATTGTTATTTCCTTAATTTAATGTTCTATATTTAAAATCTATGTTGATTATTTTCCTTTAAGTTCCTATGTACACATAATAAAGTTGTAACTATCTTGTTGATATATTAGGATGCTCAGGAATTCCTTCGATGTTTAATGGATCTGCTTCATGAAGAACTGAAAGAGCAGGTCATGGAAGTAGAGGAAGATCCTCAAACCATAACTACTGAGGAGACCATGGAAGAAGAAAAGAGTCAGTCAGATGTAGATTTTCAGTCTTGTGAATCTTGTAGCAGCAGTGATAAAACAGAAAATGAAAATGGCTCCAGAAATGGCTTTTCTGAAGATAATAATGAAACAACAATGTTAATTCAGGATGATGAGAACAATTCAGAAATGTCAAAAGATTGGCAAAAAGAGAAGATGTGCAATAAGATTAATAAAGTAAATTCTGAAGGAGAATTAGATAAAGATAGAGACTCTGTGTCTGAAACATTCGACTTGAACAACCAGGAAACTGTCAAAGTGCAAATACATGGCAGAACTTCAGGTGATAATTTAATAATTTGATCATGAAAATGATAGTATTTCATTTGTAGATAACGAGTGCTTAAGTAATTGTTATTTTCTAATTAGTAGACTTAATTTAGTGATATTTGCATGTGAGCTTTAATTTAAAGTCACAAAATTATGGCACCTGAGGATAAGAGGAATTTTGTGGGTTATTTAATAGTGTAAGAACGTCATCTTACTGGGCATAGCAGCACATACCAGTAATCTCAGCTACTTGGGAAGCTGAGGGAGAATTGCAAGTTTCAGGCCAGCCCAAGCAACATAGGGAGATCCTATCTCAAAGTAAAAAATAGGAAGAACTGGTAATGTAGCTCCAGTACCATAAAAGAAATTAAGTCATATTCGTTTTGAAATAAAGATTCAAGAGAAGTCTAGTAGAAAATTGGGCTCCTCAGAGTTTGGTATAAGCTTTTCTTTTTTTTTTTTTTTCTTTTTTTGTTGCCATGTTGGAGATCAAACTCTGGGCTTTCATATATGGTAAGCAAGTGCTCTACCACTAAGCTATATCCACAGCCTTATTATAAGCAAATTCTGTTGAGACACTGGGAAAATGCCAAATAACCCAAATTACAATTCTCTAGTTATAGACACTATTAGTTTCAGATTGCTGTCATTGATGTCATATCAGATATGTTTTAGTGTAGCAGTTCAGTGAACCCTGTTACAAGAAATCATGCTATATTATTGCTCAGTATTCCTTTGAGAAGGAGCAAGTAGCCAGATGATAGTTAAATTGCTTTGCATATTACATTCATCTCTCTCTCTCCCCCTCTTTCTTTCTCTCTCTCTCTCTCTCTCTCTCTCTCACACACATACACACACACACACACACATACACATGCACACACACACATATACAATTGAATCAATTAAATCCAGGGACCCTGAGCACTGAACTACATCCCAGCCATTTTTATTTTAATTTTTTAAATTATTTTGGTGATGCTGGGGATTGAACATAGGACCTTGTGCATGCGAGGCAAGCACTCTACCAACTGAGCTGTATCCCTAGACCCTTTTTATTTTGTTGAGACAGGGTCTTGGTAAGTTGCCAAGGCCTAGAACTTGTGATTCTCTTGCTTCCCAAGTCACTGGGATTACAGGTTACATTTATGCCTTTAAGAGGCAACTTTTGCTGGGTATGGTGGCACACACTCATAATCCCAAGGGCTCTGGAGGCTGAGGCAGGAGGATTGCAAGGTCAAGATCAGCTTCAGCAACTTAGCAAGGCCCTAAAGCAACCTAGCAAGACCCTGTCTCTAAATAAAATATAAAAAAGGGCTGGGGATGTGATTCAGTGGTTAAGGGCCTGTGGGTTCAATTTTCAGTACCCTCCCCACCCCCCCCCAAAAAAAAAGTAAATTTGTTGTAATGTGGTATTTAAGATAAATGACCACAAATATCAAAAAGTTTGTCTTCTGTATAATACTGAAGAGTGAGAGCTACTAAACAATTTGTTTAGGTATTCAAATTATTCCAAAATTTGTTCTGGAGGAATAATATTTCCTTAGCCTTAAGAAGACTTAGGGTTCTCCTGTGTATATTATGTATACCTTCTAGTCAGTAAAATTAGGAGTATTAGCCTCTTTAATTATATTGACCTTGTGTAGAAGTTGTTTAGTCAATAAATGTATGAAATTTCAGTTCTGAAAGACGGCCTGTACTGCTGTCTAGCCCTTTCTTGTCAGAAGCCCTAATAAGCTAATTGAAGGACATAGTGTACTTTATTGCTTAATAATAGGTTTTTTCTTTTGTATAGAAACTAGGTAAAGACTTAAATTGGGGTTTGATTATTTACATACTTTTTAAAAATTTTTTTTAGTTATATATGAGCATAATATTTTTATTTTGTTTATTTGTTTTTATGTGGTGCTGAGGATCAAACCCCATGCCTCACATGTGTGAGGCAAGTGCTCTGCCACTAAGCCATAACCCCAGCCCTGATTATTTACATATTTTAAAGCCTTGATGAAAAAATGTGATGAAGACCATATGGTATGCAAAACCTAAAATATTTTTTATCTGTCCATTTACAGGAAAATCTTGCCAACTCCTAACCTAGATCACATTAATTGATTTTCCTATAGAAAGTCCTAGAGTGAATCTTTTACCCCCAATATTATACAGTCTGATGAATCCTGATTGACATATTGAGAAATGCCTATTAATTAATTTATACTGTCTGGAAAAATCCCTGTGGGCATTCCATCTCAGGGTCTCTTATCAACAATTCCTTTTTTTTAATTTTCATTCAAGTATTCATTGAGCATAGTTCCTTACTTTGGAATATGCATTAGGATCTAGGAATCCAACAACAAACTATCAAATAGTGGTCATGGAACTGGTGTTTTCTTGATTGATTTTGTAATTTGGTTCTACAAAAGATCTTTCCTGAGGCCAGTGTGGTGGTACACATTTATAATTGCAGCCACTGTAAAGGCTGAGGTAGGAGGATCGCAAATTTGAGACCAGCCTGAGTGATTTAGTAAGATCTTGTCTAAAAATGAAAGGTAAAAAGGACTGGGGATATAGCTCAGAAGTAAAGTGTCCCTAGGTTGAATCCCTAGTATCAGAGAAAAAGATCTTTTCCTAATGAAAAGGTGTTTTTCCTTTTATCACAGTAAGGACAGACATGATGATTATTTTATGCCTGGATTTCTTATCTGATTTTGATTAGTATTTTATTCCTGGGGGAGGGGAAAATCTCTTTTTCTCCTACTTTAAAAAACCTTTCATTTGGGTATGGTGGTACTCGCTGCATCCCTAGCTCTCTGTATTTTTTTATTTTGAGGTAGCATCCTGCCAATTTGTTGAGGTTGGCCTCAAACTTGGAATTCTCCTCAAGTCTCCTGAGTTACTGGGATTTACAGGCATGCACCACTGTGCCCAGCTTGTGGTTTTTTTTTTTTTTTTAAATTACTAAATTTGGACAAATAAGATCTTCTTTGGCTTTATTTTCACTGCTCACTTCCTGAAATGCTTACAAAACAGTAATGTATTATAAACATTAATTAGATTCCTAGGTAGAAAAGCACTGTTATTTTCTCAACAAGCATTTTGTTTTTCAAATAATTGACTTGACATTTGTTAAAGTGAATTTTATTCAAAACATCAATCTAAGAAACCTTTAAATGTAATTAATGTGGACTAGACACAGTGGCACATGCCTGTAATCCCAGTGACTAGGAAGGCTGAGGCAGAATTACAAATTTGAGGCCAGCCTCAGCAATTTAGGCTCTAGGCAACTTAGTGAGACCCTGTCTCAAAATAAAACATTAGAAGAGCTGAGGAGGTAGCTCAGTGTTAAAGCATCCTTGAGTCCAACTCCTGTACCAAAAAATAAAATAAAAATTAAATATATAATATGCATATGTATAAAATCAGCATTGGACATGTGCAATAATTTTACTATTTAAGGTAAAATATAAATTTTAAATATTACAGAATATGTCACTGATGTCCATTTGAATGACCTGTCTACACCACAGAGCCTTCCGTCAAATGAAGGTGTTAATCCACGTTTATCAGCAAGCCCTCCTAAATCAGGGAATTTGTGGCCAGGATTGGCATCCACACACAAAAAAGGTAAAAAGTTTCCCTTATTCAAATTCCATTGCTTTGGGTTTTAATTTAGAATGCTGATTTTAATAATTTAAAGTGTTAATTAAGAAATATTATTTGACCTTCTAATATTGACAGATATCTATACAACCATGATTAAATCTTTGTGTGTTTGGAATATTCTTTTTAAAATTAACAGTCGAATTGTGTGTGTGTGTGTGTGTGTGTAGAGTATGATGAGTTTTAGCACATGCACAGGTACATGTTTTCAAAAACAGACTACAGAACAATTCTAATACCCCAAAGAATATCCTCATATTACTCCTTTGTAATGATCCTACATCCTTCTCTTTTCCTATTGTTTTCCTTTTCCCTGGAACATCCTAGAAATGAAATCAACAGTATTCATTCACTTAGCATGATATATTTGAGAAATCAGTTGCATTATTGCATGTCCAGGTTCGTTCCTTTTTATTATTGAGTTATATCTCATTGTAAGACTATACACTGTTTATTCAGTAACCCCTTGAGGGACTTTTGAATTGTTTTCAGTTTGGGCCAATTATGAATAATGCTGCTGTAAACATTTGTGTATAGGATTTTGTCTGGACATGCTTTTGTTTGTCTAGGATAAATATCTAGAACTTGAGTTAGTGAATTTTATTTTCATTTTATGCTTAACATTGTGCAAAACTGCTAAACTGTTTCTCAGAGTGCCTTATCATTCTGCATTCCCACTTACTATGTCTGAGAATTCCAGTATTAAAAACTGTGAAACTTTAAAAATGGTAGAAGCAACTGTAGGAGAAAGTCTTTATGATCTTGGCTTAGGCAGAATTCTTGAAGACATCAAAAACACAATCCATAAAAAAATAAATTCTTGGCAAAGGACATTGTTAGGAGAAAGAAAAGGTAATATTAGGAGGAGATATTTGCAAATTATATAGCTGATAAAGGACTTGTATCCAGAAATATATAAAGGGCTCTCAGCTTAATAATTGAACCCTTTGTTCATATAAAGCTTTACTTGGTAACAAAAACAAGTAAAAGCAGAATTATTCTGAAATAAAAATGGACAGACTGAAGCCTCCTATTTCATCTTTAGCTTTTGTTTCTCTACTTCTAACCTCTTCCTCTTCTTTTGACCTTCATAACAGATGTAAATTTCCCAGTGATGAGGCTAAACTCTTCATTTTGCAGTGAAAAAACATGACTTGAATATTGTGCTAATTCAGAATTTTTTTATTTTTCCATATGTACATTTGTGGTGGCCAAGTATAAAATACTTTTTTTTTTTTTTAAACAATGAGCTTAAATCTTGTCTGATTGGTTTAACTGTTTAATGCTTTCGAAGGGTATTTTGAAAATTTCTCTATTATAGTTTTTACTGTGAAACCTTCTGGAGAAGAATGTTGAAGAAACTACTTTGAATTTTTTTTTTTTTTTTTTTTTTTAATGTTCTACACTTGTTTTTCAATCCTAGCTCAGTCTGCATCTCCAAAGAGAAAAAAACAGCATAAGAAATACAGAAGTGTTATTTCAGACATATTTGATGGAACAATCATTAGTTCAGTGCAGTGTCTGACTTGTGATAGGGTGAGTATGAGGGAATGAGAATACACAGAAAATTGAAAATTTCTGTCAAATGCTCTTTTTTAAAAACCTGAAAAAATGGTATGAAATGTTTGGTTCCTTCTTATTGCTGCTCTTGATCATGCATACATTTCTCATGTTTGCATCAATATAAATTGATTCTACGAATAGAATTTACTTTTTGGAGCTAACAGAAGCAGCTTTTTCTAAAGAATGGGTCTTGACCTATCATTGGACAGGCACGAACATTACTAAGTTCTTCATCTATTTGGGTTACACATAAAGGTGAGAAGTTGTTCAGCAACAGGAATTGGTAACACATGTATATTCTGCCAAAGCTGATGAAATTAGCATGCTGGGAAGCTTGCTATTCATAGGCACAAGGCAGTGACGGTATATCTTAACATTTGATTTTACTTCTGGCTTGTAAATATTTTCCCATGTTAAGATTAATGCTCAGATAATATAATGTCAATTCAGAGACAGTAACCAGGGTGTAAATTAGAATCACATCATTTCTTATAATTTTTGCCAATGATGAGATCACCTGAAACAATGCTTTTTCATAATGCATTCCCATTGTTAAGTGATGCATGATTTTGCTTAAAATTAGATGCCAGGTTTTGTATCTTCCTATTAAAAAAAAAACAAAACAAAACAGAATTTAAAGATTATTATCAGCCTGTAGTCCCAGCTGGTTGAGAGGCAGAAGTGGAAAGATCACTTGAGCTCAGGAGTTTGAGATCAGCCTTGAGAGCAACATAGTGAGATCTTGGACTTCAAACGATTGTGGCTGGATTTGGGGTACATCTTGGTACTGCAATATCAATGACTGTAATGGGGTTGCCAATGGCCACTATCCAAGGTTTTCATGAAAATTAAATTTGGAACAGCACTTGGTACAGAATAAGTGTTTTTTTTGCTATTACTACTATAAAAGTAGTATGGATTTTTGTTTGAGTTTGCTTATTATATCTTGCTTTGATCTTTAGAGTCTGAAATCTAACTTTATAAATGCTTGTGCTGGATTATTTTTATTCCATTTTTTAAAACACAAAACAATTTTAGGTATCTGTAACCCTCGAGACCTTTCAAGATCTGTCCTTGCCAATTCCTGGCAAGGAAGACCTTGCTAAGCTACATTCAACGAGTCATCCAACTTCTATAGTCAAAGCAGGATCATGTGGTGAAGCCTATGCTCCACAAGGCTGGATAGCTTTTTTCATGGAATATGTGAAGAGGTATGTATGTATTTTCCTCATTAAAACTGATTGTTGAAACTGCTGTTTCTGCTGTACTGGCAGAACACTTCCTTTTTTTTCTGTCAATGATGTTTCAGGTTTGTTGTCTCATGTGTCCCTAGCTGGTTTTGGGGTCCAGTAGTAACCTTGCAAGATTGTCTTGCTGCCTTCTTTGCCAGAGATGAATTAAAAGGTAAGAAGTGTAATTATATCTATGGGTAGTTTTAGAGCAGCTTAAATAATACTTGCCCATACTGGCATAATGGCCAGTATCTACCATGGCAGTATAAATATAATAAGAAAAGTCATATTCTGAAGGAATTTATACAAATTCCTATAGTACCAGATAATATGTCTTAAAGGTGTTCTGATATTTAAAAAAGGAAAAACTCAACCAAAATAACTGAAAATTTGTATATCTTGAATTGTCTATGAACTGCTCCACATCGTTTAAGTTCCTTCACTATTTTTGTGTGTTCAGTGTCTTGAAAGACTATTAAGACAGAATGTCACTAAATTTCATTCAGTGAATAAACGAAAAGGATGTTATTTGAGGTAGGTCTTCAAGATTAAAAATAGAGGGAGTTTGAAGGATGTTTTAGGTAAGGTAAACCTTATGAGCCAACTCGGGAGCAGAGACTAAAAGAGTGAATAAAATCCTGTTTTATTGTGCTATGAGATCAGCAGCTGGCAAAATCAAAGAATTGCAGAACCAAAAGAAAGTAATTTACTGTAATTAGAGAGGAATGACTAGATCTGTTCTGTTTGCAGGTGACAATATGTACAGTTGTGAAAAATGCAAAAAGTAAGTGACATTGATAATACTTTTAATTTTATAGTTTGTATTTCTCTTAGTTATTTGAATTGGGACTAGATAGTTATACTTGACAGTATATTCAGAAAAGTATCAGCCAGAAAGCTTAGGTCTAGTAATAACAGATTAGTTGTTTTGTAAAAATTAAGGTAAAAATTTAAGAAGTTGAATAAATTCATATAAGATATTAAAAGTATTTTAAGGCATGAAATAAGTATGTGAATTTGCATTAAATATTTTCTAAAATAAGTCAATATGCTCTTCTGGGTTACCAGTTTAATATTAAATGAAATGTGTCTAGTTTCACATCTCCATAAAATTTAGAAAGGTTGTACCAATTTTGATGTTATAATGCAGTATAGAACACTTAGGCCTGATTTTATTTATATCTACTACTAGCTGTCTTATCAATTTGTTTTCTTTTTCTTTTTCTTTTCTTTTTTTTTTTTTAAGTGCTGGGCATTTAATCCAGGAGCATTCTATCTCTGAGCTAAAATCCCAACTCTTTTTCTTTTATATTTATACAGGGTCTCACTAAGTTGCCCAAGTGGGCATTGAACTTGTTATCCTCAGCTCCTGAGTAGTTGGGATTATTAGATACTGAGCCTCCAGCTGCCTTTTCTACCCTGTTATAAATTCAGACTTTTAACACCTCTTGGTAGTAAGTCAGAACAAAGTGATTAGAGACTTGATAAAGGCATATTTTTTGTGGGGAGTGGCATGGGATATTGGGGATAGAACCCAGGCCCTTACTTATACTAGACAAGTGCTCTACCACTTCGCTACAATGCTAACCTTTTAAAATTTTATTTTGAGACAGTTTTCTCTATGTTGGCAGGGCTAGTCTAGAACTTGAGATCCTCCTACTACTAATCAAGATATTAAAGCCTCTCAAGGCAATTATTTTTAGGTAGAGGTAACATTTTTTAAAAAATATTTTTATTTTTTAATTGTTGTTGGACACAACACCTTTATTTCACTTATTTATTTTTATGTGGGGCTGAGGATCGAACTTAGGGTCTCGCATGTGTGAGGCAAGCGCTCTACCGCTGAGTCACAACCCCAACCCACAATTTTTTTTTTTTTCTGATTCTGTTAAAAAAAAAAAAAAGGACTTCTTAATAAAATCTAGTATTTTAATTATATAGACTTTTGGCTTTTGGCAGTAATCCAAAGAAACCTTGATCTGCAGCTGTTGGTCTTTTTCATGAGAAATGAATGGTGCACTCTTTGATTAATAAAGATGAAAAAGATGCCTTGTACTTTTGGAAAGATTTTATCAGTTTGTCCTTGAAGCCCTAGCTGACAGCTGAAGAGGAAGTTGGCCTGGAGAGGATCCTTCATTGCAAAGCAAAACAGGCTAGGAAAAAAATTAATGAAAAGAGGAACATTCCTTGCATTTACCCTCAAATCTCAAAGAAAGATCTCTCAAGTGTATATCAATATTGATTATTAATAATAACCGTCTTTTATCTCAAGATTTTCCTACATTTATGAATAAAGGTTTTGAGTCTGGGCATGGTGACACCTGTAATTCCAGCAATTTGGGAGGCTGAGGCAGGAGGATTGCAAATTCAAGGCCAGCTTTGGTAACTTAGATCCTTCCAAAGTTAAAAATAGGAAGGACAGAAGATATGGCTCAGTAGTTGAGTGCCCCGGGGTTCACTCCCCAGGACCCCCATCCCCCCCAAAAAAAAAAAATTTTTTTTGAGCCAGATATGGTAATCTAAACTGTAGTCCCAGTTACTTGTGAGGCTAAGGAGGAAGAGGATGATTACTTGAGACCAGGGATTTGAGGTCAGCCTGCACAACATGGCAAGACTGTCTCAAAAAAAAAAAAAAAAATGTGGTGGCGCACACTTGAAATCCCAATGGCTAGGGAGGCTGAGGCAGGAGGATTGCTAATTCAAAGCCAGCCTCAGCAAAAATGAGGCACTAAGCAACTCTCTAAATAAAGTACAAAATAGGGCTGGGGATGTGGCTCAGTGGCCAATTACCCCTGAGTTCAATCCTTGGTACCCAAAAGAAAAAAAAAAAAAAGGCAGAAGAAAGGTTTAATATATTGACTGGAATTACAAATTTTATAAATTTGGGATTTTGTTTTATGCAGTTTTACTTGCTATCTGCTTGTCATAAAGGGTTAGTCAGGCCATAGACAGCAGCACATTTGTTTAAAAAAAAAAAAAAAATTTTTTTTAAATCCAAGGATTACAAAACTCCCTGTAGTTTTGTTATGGATGTCTTGGTTTAGGTTATTTTTCATAATAAGGCACTTCAACATTTTGATTTTGATTATTTGAGTCTTTAGTGTGTAAATATGTAAGAGAATCCAATAGTGAGCTTTTTCAATCTGATAACATTTAATCTCTGCAATTTCTAAAATATTTTTGTTGTATATTTAAATATACTAATTTTTTTTGGCAAGCCTTTTTTTTGTGTGTGTGAAAGTGGCGATTGAACCCTTGGCCTCATACATGCTAGACAGGCATTATATCACTGAACTACATTTCCAGCCCTAAATATACTAAATTGTTTGTAGATATCATTGAGTTTTTTTTTTTTTTTTTTCGTCATAGGTTGAGAAATGGAGTAAAGTTTTGTAAAGTACAAAAGTTTCCTGAGGTATGGACTTTAACTCATTTTATTTTATGTGGTAAAGCATTAATGAAACACAACATAGTAATAAATTCTCATAGCACATTTGAAGATTGAAGTCGTTCTGTTGACCAGTTGCTGTGCATACCTTATTTGGATTATTTATTTCCAAAATATTGGGTTGAATATCTTAAGTGCCCTCAACAGTATACTATGATGGACATAGTATAATTAGACATTGTAGGAACTTGACGGGTATAAAGTGAAAAATTAGAAAAACAAGTAACAGTGAACTTTGGAAGAATCATGTTTCTACATTTCAGGTTATGACTTTATAATGCGGTTGATATTTAACCTTGACACATAGTTCAGTATGAATATTTAATAATATTATAGCTTAATAAAAAATTTTTAGCTAAATGAAACTTAACTTTATTTACAATTTTACTTCAATCAAACACCACAATTATTTGCTTGTAGAATAAAAATCTTAATGTCCTAAGTTTTATCATTTTGGAATGCTTTTTAGTCTTTTGTAATGGCAAATAAGGGTTTTTTATTTTATTCTGTTTTAGATTTTATGTATCCATCTGAAAAGATTCCGACACGAACTGATGTTTTCCACCAAAATCAGCACCCATGTTTCATTTCCACTAGAAGGCCTTGATCTTCAGCCATTTCTTGCTAAGGATAGTCCAACTCAGATTGTGACATATGATCTTCTGTCAGTCATTTGTCATCATGGGACTGCAAGTAGTAAGTATATAGGTTTGACGTTTGTTTTTAGATTTAAAAAATTGTGTCTGAATACAATTGAATTAATTGCTTAAATAAGGTGTTCTTGGAAAGGAAAAAAAAAACTAAAAGTAGATTTTACTGCTGGTTATTAAAAACATGTCAGACTCCCAGTATAAAAAAATGATAAATGTATAAGGAAATGGAAATGCTTATTACCCCAATTTGATTGTTGCTCATTGTATATATGTACTTATTGAATCATCACTCTCTGCTCCATAAATATGTACAATTATTATGTGGTAGTCAAAAAACATCAGTTTTAGGAAATGGAATATTTTTTACTAAGGTGTTTGGAATATTTGAAATTATATTGTATAAGATAATAGTAAGGACTTTAGCTTGATAATTTTTATACTGGGTTTTTAAAGATTAATTTTATGTGTTTTTGTCTTCTCAAGCAGTGGTGATGATGATACATATTAAAAAATAAGATCACAGTTCTTGCTATATATTGTAGCTGCTATGCTAGACACTGGAGATAGAAAAAGTTTATCCTCCATTTTGTGTTAATTGTATTACCATAGTGATTTCTTTTCCCTTAAATACAGGTGGACACTATATAGCCTACTGCCGAAACAATTTAAATAACCTGTGGTATGAATTTGATGATCAGAGTGTTACTGAAGTTTCAGAATCTACCGTACAAAATGCAGAAGCTTATGTTCTTTTCTATAGGTAATGGAAGTCATTATCTCATATATAAACTAGTTTACAAATAATGAGAGAACATTTATTTCACTCTTTGGAGTTATTAGTGACTTCTAAGATTTTTCAGTTGGATTGCTCAGTAAAGATAAGAAATTGCTCTATTCTCGTTAGAGTAAAATAAAGTAAAAAGTTTTCTACAGAATGAGGCTTTGTTTAGAGAATGTTAACATAAATAAGAAGGACAAAGGATGTATTTTGTTTTAGAAAGATTGGTTTTAATAAATCAGAATTAAATATCAACTTTCCTGCTAAAACAGCTGATTAAGGAGGTATTAGTATAAAATTCTTTAGTATTTTATGAAAGAAAATGCTAGCTACTGTAACAGGGATACTAATTAGGTATTTAGCTTGATCTTATTAACAAATATGTGAATGCTTACCATGTGTCAGTATTGTGGACACCAGTAGTTAATATATAACATCTCCTTTAGGGGTGTAAAATGTATTTGAGAGGTGATGCAAAGTATGTTTCTCTTGGAATTACCAAGGCTTGAGGAGATCTACAGAATTAGTATGTTTGGGAGTCTAATAAGGAAGAGGAAAAAAATCACTCTACTAGTCTAATGTAGTAAAATACATATTGGACTTAATGAATTATTGTCTTTAAAAGGAAGAGCAGTGAAGAGGCACAAAAAGAGAGGCGAAGGATATCAAATTTGTTGAATATAATGGAACCTAGCCTCCTTCAGTTTTATATTTCTCGACAGTGGCTGAATAAATTTAAGACCTTTGCTGAACCTGGCCCTATATCAAATAATGACTTTCTCTGTATTCACGGAGGTAAGAAATCTTGTCTGCAAAGTAGTGGTAGAAGTTTGTTGTTAAATAATTTGCAAATTAGGAATAAGCCAAGAATTTTCCTCTTCTATTTATTTCTTATTTCTCTATCTGTATTCTACCTTAATGTATTTAATTCCATTAGGTTTTCAAAATTTGGCCTTGTCTCTCTAATTATGGGCCTGTTAAACATTTTATTTATTGAGTACCTGTTTAAAACCCTGTGCCAGAGCCTGAGAGTTATTTCTGTACTAGTGATTTCAGCTGCCACCTATACCTGTAGTTCTTATCCCTTTTATCTAAATGAATAGCTGGCTCTTTTCCTAAATATGGACATTTATTTGGGGTTAAACAAGAAAGCTTCATATGTGTTAAACATAACTTATATCCTTGTAATTAGCTAAATTAATGTTTATTCCTAGAATAAATAGGACCTTTGGTGTTTTGATTAACCTTTGATTGAAGACTCAATATTCTTGCTAATTATATTTATAGTGAAACAACAAGAAATGGGAATATCTTATATTGGATATAGAAACTTAAACCCCACAAAATATTTGTGGGCCTCAGTAGTAGAGCACATGTTCCATAGCACAAGGCCCTGAGTTCAATCCCCAGCATTGACTTAAAAACAAACAAACAAAAAAAACTCCTTTTGAATTTCAAGGTATACATTCTTCTTTAGAAAGGATAATAACTTAAAAAAAAATACACACACACACACACACACATATTTTTTTGGTACTGGGGATTGAACTCAGGAGCACTCAACCACTGAGCCACATCCCCAGCCCTATTTTGTATTTTATTTAGAGACAGGGTCTCACTGTTTTTTAGCCCCTCTCTTTTGCTGAGGCTGGCTTTGAACTCTCTGTCTTCCTTCCTCAGCCTCCTGAGCCGCTGGAATTATAGGAATGTACCACCATGCCTGGCTGAAAATACTTTTTACTTTTTGGGAGGGGAGGCTTGAGAATAATGATTGACCAGTCAGTCAGCAGTCATTAAAAATGAGTTTAACCTTTGAAAGGAATTAAAGAATGAAGCTGACCTGTCAAAAATATTTTTAGGTGTTCCTCCACGAAAAGCTAGTTATATTGAAGACTTGGTTTTGATGCTGCCTCAGAACATTTGGGATAACTTGTATAGCAGGTTTGTTTTTATTTATTTTTCTTTCACATTTTTTAATTGTTGCATATAGTTGTAGATAATAATGGGATTTGTTGTTACATATTCATACATGTACACAACACAACAATGTAATGTAGCCATTATCACTCCTTCTCTACCTTCCACACTTTGCAGGTTTGTTTTTAAAAGCAGACAATGTGTTATTGTGAAAACTACTTAAAAGTAGCTAAAGGGGGACTGGATTATTTCCCAGATGCTTCTTTTGCTTTATGTTGCATACCTCTTTTTCATTCATTTATTTATTTTGAAGTGTGAATAGGCAAACTTTATAGCTAGTGTGGCTCTAGTCTAGATGATTTATTCTGATTTTCATATTCTAAATATCTGTTTGTGAAGATATACTTATCATACCAAAGTACTTTATTTAAAAGATATTGCCTATACTCACCACTAAAATTTTACTTATGTGTGCACTCCCAAAATTGAATATTCTTACTCTGAAATTTTAAAGTTTTAAATCTTAAAAAATATTTTGTACTCTAATGTTCTTACCAATTATGTTTTCTTTAGATATTAAATCCATGCCAGGAATCCTTTCTACTTGAGAGAATAGGGGAAACCTTCATCTGATTAAAACTTGACTGTGACTGTTTATTTTATATGTTAATTTTTGAAAACCCTTTTTTGGTTGTTGCTGCGAACATTTGGTAGAACAAGGGAAAGTTGAACTATGGATAAGGCAGCATAGGCAATACATTGGTAAAGTTTTTATTCTAATAAACATAATATCAGGAACTTGTAATTTAAAAACACTTTTTATATTACTTTGAGAATTTTCCTGTGAGGATTTATTCTTAACTGGGTATTTAGCTATTGACTAAAAAACTAGAAACTATGTGGTAAAACATCAGCTTTGAGATTGCTATAATTTTAATTCTTAAATTCTTCATGCTTTAGGTATGGAGGAGGACCAGCTGTCAACCATCTGTACATTTGTCATACTTGCCAAATTGAGGCAGAGAAAATTGAAAAAAGAAGAAAAACTGAACTGGAAATATTTATTCGGGTAAAAAAAGTAATGCTTTTCAAATTGTAAATGATGTAGGATAAAGATGAAGATCTGACAATTAACAAAATGGTTGAATGAAAGTGTTGTAATAGATTTCAAGTGTTCTGGGTACCTAACAGTGATGACTTAAGGCCTTCACTGGAATTTTAGTGAGTTAAGTTTTCCTTTGTGGGCTTTTGTTTTTATGGATTGGGCAATACATTTTGTTTTAGGTATTGTAACTATAAGATATCTCCTAATTAAAATGGAAAATTCCTGGTTAGTATTGTCTATAGAATACCCAGCTGGCATTCTCAACTTCCATTCTTCTATGAAATATAATGCTGTTTTGTCTTTCGGGAACTCTGTATTTACAAATATACTGTTTCCTCATAGTATATTATGAAACATTCCTTGATTGTAAACAGCAGAAAATTTAGTCACAGAATGAAAAAAACTGAACAAAGCCAGTTGTTGTGGTACATTCCTGTAACCTCATCTACTCAGGGAGCTGAGGCAGGGGAATTGAAAGTTTAAGGCCAGCCTTGCAACTTAGCAAGATCTTGTCTCAAAATAAAAAGGGCTGAGGATGTAGCTTAATGGTAGATTGATTGCCTAGCATGTGAAAAGCTGAGTTCAATTTCCAGCACTGTGCAAAGAAACAAAGTTTTTTTTTTAAAAAAAATACTGAATTAACAGTTTTTGTAGACAAGGACCAGTGAATTCCAGATGTCTAGGTAGCAAGAGATCTTTTTAAAGTATTGCTATAACACAGCTCCAACTATTTTAATACAATCTAAAGTTTAGTTTACCTGAAAGGCATGTTTATTGATAATCCTACTGGGACAATATTGGAAGAGATAATATGCCAAAGAAAATGAATTGCTTTTTTTACTGTTAGAAACAATTTTATGAAAATGATTTGCATTTCTTAATATGGGATATTGCTTTAGCTATTGCAGGAGAAAATGTATGTAAACTAGCTTCACTGCCTCCAGACCAGTTTCTTCTGATTTCGAATGGCAACAGAGAACTACTAGCAATAACAGCTTCTGTAAAATAGAGTAACAGAAGCAAAGTCCTGCAATGAAACTGCTTAAGGCTAAACTGTTTATTTCACTAATCTCACAACTTTCCTGCAGTCATTTTATGCGTATGCAATCCTACTTCCTAAAGAATGAATACATAGCAAATTGATTCTAAAAAGCTACTGAGATAATTTAACAGAACATCTAGCATTAGAGGGAATGGGAACTATGGAAAGCTCTTAATATCAGTCCAAGTGATGAAACCAAGACTTTTTAGTCTCAGGACTAAAATTAAATATTAACATTATTCTCACTTCTCTAGAAATGATTCTTGCTTTTGCAAAAAACTAAGCTGCTCCTTTTCTGTCTTCCTTTTGTTTGAGTTCATCTAGCATATTCTGAAACCTGTTCTTGGGAGACAGGTTTTCCACATTCATGATGAGATAGGTCCTCTTGTCGTTTTGCCTCTGTCCTAGGTCTCTTGGAGTTTGCCTTTCATGTTATCATCTGTTTATTTATTTTTGCCACCACATTTTTTTCATTGGTGCATTACAGTTGTACATAATGACTGGATTTGTTCTTATGTATTCGTACATGCACACAATATAGCAATATAATTTGGCCAATATCGCTCCCTGGTATCAATCTGTTTCTGAATGGATTTTTTAATAAAGTGGGAGAGAAGATATTGAGCAGACTAAAGTTAAATGTCCTGTGTGTTCCATACTGTGTACCATATGTGTAAAAACACACCCGCTTCTCTCTTTTTTTTTTTAATTTTAATATTTTTTATTTTTTAGTTTTTGGCAGACATAACATCTTTGTTTGTATGTGGTGCTGAGGATCGAACCTGGGCCGCACGCATGCCAGGCGAGCACGCTACCGCTTGAGCCACATCCCCAGCCCCTCTCTTTTTGTTTTGTTTAAATCATTTTATTATTGTTGTTATTTAGTTATTATGTGGTGATGGGAATTGAACTCAGGGCCTCTTGCATGCTGGGTAAGTGCTTTACAACTGAGCTATCTTCCCAGCCCACCTGCTTCTCTCTCTCTTTAAAAAAAAATTATTTATTTACTTTATGTGGTGCTAAGAATTGAACCCAGTGCCTCACAAGTGCTCAGCAAGCGCTCTACCACTGAGCCACAATCCCAGCCCTTCTTCTCTTTTGATTCAGGGTTTGAGTGGATAAGGGGGCTTGCCTAAAGTAAAGAAATACGTACTTAGAGAAGATATTGGAGGTGTGGATTTCTTAATTTTACTCAGGACTCATTTGCTTCTTGAATCTATGAAAACAAGTATTAGTTGAATATTTATTTATTTATTTATTATTGAGTAATCCTAGGAGCTTGGGAGGCTGAGGCAAGAAGATTTCGAGTTCAAAGCCAGTCTCAGCAAAAGTGAGGTGCTAAGCAACTCAGTGAAACCCTGTCTCTAAACATAAAGTAGAAAATAGGGCTGGGGATGTGGCTCAGTGATTGAATGCTCCTGAGTTCAATCCCTGGTTAACTCCTCCACCAAAACAAAACAAAACAAAACAGAGAGAGAGTATAGAATAAATGGAAATGATGCTCCTTAATAGATAATACACTGCAGTTTGATCCTTTGTCAACTCAGCTTCCATATGCCCTTCCATATCCATATAAATAGTAGCAACAGTATCATCCTTCTACTTGACATGATACACCTAGCTCATATACTAGTACATGTTGTATTGATTCTTTCCCTAATTTGTGAGATGGCAAGTTCCATCAGTTACTATATCCATTTCTAGCTGTTGTCATTTATCTTTTAGTTCAGCCAATGCAGTTAAAAATATTTTTTTTTATAATCTAAGGAATACTAAGGGATTGGGATGTAACTCAGTGATAGAGCACTTGCCTAGCACGCACAAGGCCCTGTGTTCAACCCCCAGCACCAAAAAAGAAAACAAAACAAAAAAAACTTATATTAACCACCATAGTTACACCTTATAATATTAATCGGATGAAAGAAAGGAAAAAATTATTTCAAATGTTCATGTTTATAAATATGTACAAGGAAGAAATATGTGACTTCAACTAATCATTATCCATTTCATATACCCTGTGTTCTCATCTAGCACTTCAGCTGGTTGTGGATGTTTTCCTGGGAAAGCAACCCAGACCTTCCTTACTAAAGTGTATGAATCCTTAGTAGTCATGTATCTGTTAGATTTCTCTAGCTGTCTATTAATTTTTAAGCTCTGGGTATAGAAGTACTAATAATGCCTATAGTGGGTTGAATGGTGGTTCTCAAAAATATACTTCCATGCTTCAAGCTCTATGAATTGATCTTATTGATGAATATGACCTTATTTGAAAAACAAAGAGTCTTTGCACAGATAAGGATTTCAGGGTAAAATTATTCTGAATTAATCTGTGTGGACCCTAAATTTAGTAAGTGTCCCTATCAAGAGACAGACAGCAGAAAGATACATGAAGAAAGAGGTGAAAGCCATGTGAAGACAGTGGCATAGATTGGAGCAATGCAGCTATAAGGCAGAATCTTGAGGAGGTGGGGAGTGAAATGTCCTGTAGAGCTTCACAGCGAGCCCAGTTTTTGATTTTGGATTTCTGGTCCCCAGAACTGGGAGTGAATAAGAAAAGGCACCACATATTGGTCTCTTCACAGAGCATATACCACATCATGTAGGATAGTACCAAGCTCACAAAATGTTATCACAAAGTTAAAAAAAAAAAAAAAAAGTTTATTTGATAGGCCAGCAGATTTTGGGTGATAACACATGGTAAGGTAATTAATCTTAGAATATGAGATGTTTTTTCTTTTGTACATAATGAATTAATTCCATGATCAGAAGCAATGTGGATGTTAGTCAATGAATGAGATGTTCAGTAAATCCAAGATTGGTGGTACTGAGAGAAACATTGTGTGGTAAGATAGTAGACCCAAAGCCTAAATCACATGTCACCAGAGCACTATATCCAAATTACATGAAGAACTCATACAAGTGAGTAAGTAGGCAAATATTTCAATTTAAAAATAGATGCAAGATTTTAATAGACATTACTACTAAGAAAGTATGACTAATAAGCATGTGCATAGTATATAGTAGGGAATTCTCAGGTGACTGTTAATGATGAGAATGCAAAGTACAGCAGGCTACATGATAAGCAGTTTGGTAATTTCTTAGATTCAGCATTTAGCATCTGACCCAACAATCTACTCCTAGGTTTTCACTCCAGAAACGTCAGTTTACATTCACATAGAACCTGTAAAATGAACTTATTAGTTGCCCCAAATTATAAACAATTGAAATATCCAGCAGGTGGCATATGCGTGAACAAAATGTGTTATAGTCATACATTGGAAGACTATTCAGCAATAAAAAAATAATGGATTACTGATGCATGTGACAACATGAATGAATTTCAGAAACATTATATCAACTAAAAGATAGGGGGCTGGGGTTGTGGCTCAGTGGTAGAGTGTTCGCCTAGCATGTGTGAGGCCCTGGGTTTGATCCTCAGCACCATATAAAGATAAATAAAGGTAAAAAAAAAAAAAAAAGTAAAAGACATAAAAATGACTGATACCTATTTTATTTATAAGGAATTTCTGAAGAGGGGGGGAAAATACAAAGATAAATTATTAGATCAGTGGTTTCTAGAGCTAAGAGCAGTAGAGTGATTGTAAACTGATTAGTGTTTTGGAGATATTGGAAACTGGATTTTGGTGAAGATTGCACAACTAAATTTACTGAAAAATCACTGAACTTCCCAGTAACATTGGGTTGATTATATCAATAAATCCATTTTAATTTTTGTTGTTAGCTTTTATTCCCCCGACCCCTAAGGATCAAACCCAGGGCCATTCTACCATTGAGCTATGTCCCTAACTTTTTTTAAAAATTGAGACAGGGGCTTGCTGAGTTGCCCAGGCTGGTCTCAAACTTAAGATCCTTCTACCTCTGCTTCCCAAGTTACTAGGATTATAGGTGTGTGCCACTGCACTTAGCAATAAAGCTATTTTTTAAAATATTTTATTTTTTAGTTGTAGTTGTACACAACACCTTTTATTTATTTTATTTTTTATGTGGTGCTGAGGATCGAACCCAGGGCCTCGCACATGCTAGGCAAGCGCTCTACCGCTGAGCCACAACCCTAGCCCAATAAAGCTATTTTTAAAAATGAAAATATATACCTCAGTGGTAGAGCAATGAGGCCTTGGGTTTGATCCCCAGCACTGTGCCCTCCCCTACAAAAGGAAAATCTGTGATTACTCCATAACACTGGGTTTTTGTTTGTTTTTTAAATATACCCCCTTTTTAACAAACCAAGTGTGTTCGTATAAAAATAGTACTGGCATACAGTGATCCTCCTGTCTCAACCTACTGAGTCATTGGGATTATATGTGCCCTACTAGTGCCGTAGTTTTGAGAAATTTCCCAAAATTGGATGGGGGAAAAATGCATGTTATTAAGTTAATGGAGTTATTGTGCTTAAATTTTAAAAAGCCCCCTCCTAGATGTATAAGGAAGAAACTTACTAATCTTTATCAAAGAAACTTATCTTTATCAATGATAAAGTCCTGAAAGAAGTGTCCAAATCTGGTAATGGTGTATTTAATAAATGCTATAATTAATTCAGCATCTTTGAGAAATCTCATCTTTCTTTATGCAATCTGTAAATCACAGAAAGCACTAACTCTAATTCCATGCCTTGAGATAAATATGCCTTAATTTCTGTAGAAAAGATAGCCACAGCATTTTTTTTTCTCTCTCTCACACACACAGGCACGCACGCGCGCACACACACACACACACACACACGCACGTCTTTTAGATACTTGGGATTGAACCCAGGAATGCTTTACCCCTGAAATACATTTTTGACCCATTTTATTTTTTTTATTTTGAGACAGGGTCTTACTAAGTTACTGAGGCTTGTCTCAAACTTAAGATCCTTGCAGTCCTTCTGGTTCAGCCTCCCAAATAGCTGGGCCATCACTACCAGCTCACAGCATCTTTTATTCCCTTTCATTGTTCATTGTTAAGCAGATACTTTTTGTCTCAGAAAGATCCTTTCCCTCAAAGAACCTACATTTAATAAATAAATAAATGTTGTATATTAAAAATCATATATTATGGAAAAAGGAATAGGGTAAGAGATCAGGATTATAGTATGAGGGGATGAAACAAGTTGCAATTTTAAAGAGAATAATCAAGATAGGACTCAATGAGAGGTGACATTTAAACAAAAAATTAAAGGACTAGAGAGACACAGTCATTTCAATACCTGCTGAAAGAAGGGATAGCCAGTGCAAAATCCTTGAGAGATGGGAATGTTATTTGATTAGTTCTAGGAAAACAAAGAGATTAATGTGATTACATGTAGAAATGGAGAAAGAAAAAATTAGAATGTAAAGTCAGATCATGGGAGGTACTTCTGGGCTATTATAAGGATCTTTGGGGACAGTTGCAGGGTTTCTGTTTAATTAAGGGGATGACATAATCTGAACTTGTCTTTGTCCAGTTAGTACATACCATGGGCTTTTAGTTACCCATCATGAAATACTACTGTAATTAGATAAATTCCCAAATACTCTTCATTTTGCTGAGGCTCTGCTACCTGTACTGCTCTTTCTATACCAGTTTTTCTATCAGTTGGGTTTTTTTAGTTGCCAGCAGTGGGGGGCCAGACTGATTAATTTAAGCAGAAAAATAATTTATTGAAAAAAAACCGGAATAATCAGACATCCAAAAGTTTGAAAATCAAAGTAGCCATGGGTGTTATGCTAACCAAAATTGATGTCAAAGTGACTCCATTCTAGCCATTAGGTTATTCTCTTGAAGAATTCCATTTCTAATAGAGTTGTGCCTATTGTGGGTCACATACCCATTCCTTAGGCCTTAGGGCTAGTGGAGGAAGTGAAACATGTTTAGGGATAATTCCTCTACTTTTGAGAATTTACATATACGTACCACATATATATTGCCTGTGAAATAACATGTACAAGAATATTCTTTTTTATATGTATGCAATTTAATTATTTTTTATGTGGTGCTAAGGATTGAACCAGTGCCTCACATGTGCTAGGCAAGTGCTCTACCCCTGAGCCACAACCCCAGTCCTACAAGAGTATTCTTTGGTGCCCTGAGCCACAACCCCAGCCCTACAAGAGTATTCTTTGCCACATTGTGTTGGTAATAGCAGATTGTTCACCAGTATCTTAATTGAACAAAAGCAAAGTTTAGATGTTGTTAAAGTTTACACATCAGAGTTTTAAGAAGTATGTGTTATTGTTGTGTAGTTACTGTTCGAAGATTTTACTTTGATCATCTTCCACTTATACAGACTTCTGTACCCATTTTGTTAAATTTTGAGACACAAACTAGAATTGTTTATTAATAATTTCTACCACATATCATAATACTAAGATACTTAGCATCAGTGTACATTTATTGTGGTACCATACTCTATATGTGTATGAGAAATTGGCCTTATCAGATACTGAAGTGGAATGATTTTACTGTTTTGTGACTTTGCAAGTTGTGGATTAAAGATGACTGATTTTTTTCCTTTCTGTAGCTTAACAGAGCATTCCAAGAGGAAGACTCTCCAGCGACATTTTATTGCATAAGTATGCAGTGGTTTAGAGAATGGGAGAGTTTTGTGAAGGGTAAAGATGGAGGTGAGTGGTTAACTGAATTTTTTGGTAACTGTTTATTCATTTAACAAGTATCTTGAGTGTCTGAGAAATACTTATTGCAAAAGAAAAAAAGACCCCTGACCTCAGAGAACTTACATTCTAATTTATATTCTTTGGTTTCTGTTTGTTTGTTTGTTTGGTACTGGGGATTAAAGCCATGGCCTCTTTACCACTCAACTATGCCCCCAGCCCTTTTTATTTTGAGACAGGCCATCTAAGTTACTGAAGTTGGCCTTGAACTTGTGATACTCCTTCCTCAGCCACCTGAGTTGCTGGGATCACAGATGTGTACCACCATGCCTGGCTATATTCTTGTTTTGATTGGGGGTGGAGGGGTGGGATTTATAAGCCTGTTTTATTGGCTTAGAGATTATCTCAGTGGTAGAATGCTTCCCTAGGAAGCATGAGATCCTGGGTTCTATCTCCAGCATTACAGTAAACAAATGGGTAAACATTTTATGAATTATAGCATATTCACAGCAAGAATAAAAGAACTGAACAAAATGAGTCAATTAGTCTGATTTTTTTTTTTTTTTCAGTACCAGGGATTGAACCCAGAGTGTTCTACCAATGAGCTATATCCCTACTCCTTTTTATTTTTGAGACAGTGTCTCACTGAATTGCCTAGGCTAGCCTTGAACTTCAGATCCTCCTGCCTCAGACTGCCAAGTCTCTGTAATTATAGGTGTCTGCCACCGTGCTCAGCAGTATTATTATTATTAGTTGTCGATGGACCTTTATTTTATTTATTTATATGTAATGCTAAGAATTGAACCCATTGCCTCACACATGCTAGGCAAATGTTCCATCAGTGAGCTACAACCCCAGCCTACCAGTCTGTGATCTTATTATTGAAGAATTTAATAAATTATAGCAGTAAAAGATTGATTATGGTTTATCCAATACAGTGAAATACTTTGTATGCCTTTAAAATAATTTTATGTTGTAATATTAATAATTTCAGAGCTGGGATTGTGGCTCAGCGGTAGAGCGCTCACCTAGCACAGGTGGGACCTGGGTTCGATCCTCAGCACCACATAAAAAATAAAGGCATTGTGCTGTGTCCATCTACACCTAAAAAATAAATATTTTTAAAAAATAACAATGATTTCATAGTTAGATGTTCTTGATATATGTAAAAAGCTTGCAACTCAATATGCATAGTTTGAATTCTGGGTTTTTTTTAAGCTAAAATTATATTATGTAAAAGCAGAAAGACCTTATAGATATTAAAGCAGTTTGCCTATCTGGGTGTGGTGGTGGATGTCTGTAATCCCAGTGATTTAGGAGACTGTGGCAGAGAAGAGTTTGTCAGCCTAAGCAGCTTAGTGAGACCCTGTCTCAAAAAATTAAAGGGGCTGGAGATGTAGCTCAGTGGAAGAGCACCACTGGATTCAATACCTAGTACCACCAAAGGGGGGAAAAATTGCCTATTCTTCTGTAATACAATTAAAATAATTAATTTCTTCTATTCTGATATTGTGCCTATTTCAAAGCTGCTGCATTTTTTTGTGTATGTGTGTGTGTGGGTTATCAGGGATTGAACCCATGGGTGCTTTACCACTGAACTACATCCTTTTTTATTTTGAGACAGTCTTGCTAAGATGCTAAGGCCTGTGTTAAGTTGTTGGGTTAAACTCTGAATCCTCCTGCATCAATCTCCCAAGTCACTGAGATAACAGGCATGTACCACTATGTCTAGCTAAGACATTTTTTCTTAAATTAAGAGAGAATATATTTTTTAAATTTTATAATTCTTATTTTTAAATTTGCTTCAATGACTATCTGAAACAAATTGAGAATTGTTTAAAATTTCTTTTTAAATTACAATGGAATTAATTGAACATGATGGTACAGTCTTTAATCCAGTTACTCAAGAGACTTAGGTAGGAGGATTGCAAGTTCAAGGCTAGCCTAGGCAATTGAATGAGACGCTGTTTCAAAATAAAGCTTCGGATATAGCTCAGTAGTAGAAGACCAGTGGTTTCAGTCCTCTGAACTAGGGGAAGAAGTTACAAAGGAATTGTTCTTTGATAACATTAAAGATAACATTTTGATCTGCAATCCCTAAATGGAGAGTTAAGAAATAATTCTACTAGACTTTGGGAAGGTTAATGAACCTCTCTCACCTTCTTTCCTAGAGCTATTTTGGGAAAAATAAAACCCAAAAAGGAAGAAACTCAGAAAGAATCTTTACCTTAGGTAGAAACTGTAATAATTTGTAAACAGTTTGATTATTTGGTTACAGCTGTCAATCATTTGATGCACAGAATTATGTAATATTTGTTAAATTTGTTTGACGTATGCATTTTGATAAATCTTTTTTCCTTTGAACTTAGATCCTCCAGGTCCTATTGACAATACTAAAATTGCAGTCACTAAATGTGGTAATGTGATGCTCAGGCAAGGTAAGCTTTATTAATACTAAAACCTTTACTTAGCCAGGTATGGCAGTGCATGCCTGTAATTCCAGATACCGAGGAGACTGTAATAGAAGGATTACATTTGAAGACAATCTACGTAACTTAGTGAGAGTGTGTCAAAATAAGATAACAGTGGCTAGGGATATAGCTCAATAATATTTTGCCATGGGTTCAACCCCCAGTACTACAAGAATAGAAGAGGAAAAAAAGAATGTTATTCGTGCTAGAACTAAGACAAAATAGTTGAAAAGCAGTCAGTGTTTATTTGTTTATTTTAATCTGAAAAAAGATTGTAAAGCTATTGAAAGGAGCTGGGAAAAAGCATCTCTAATAGACATACATTGCAAGTTATGAAAATTATTTCAGGCACAATTATTTTATCAGTTATTTATAATCAATTTTTTTACAATATAATCAAATTATTATTATCAAATTGTACAATACAAGTTGGTAGTCTGAAGATTGATGTTTCAGAAGTTCTCATTTATTTCTAGATGACTTGTGCTGGTGGGTGCATTATAAAAGCATGTCCAATATGAATATATATGTTTGTAAACATTATTTGCTCTATGTACTCATAATTTTAGGAGCAGATTCTGGTCAAATTTCCGAAGAAACATGGAATTTTCTGCAGTCTATATATGGTGGAGGACCTGAAGTTATCCTACGACCTCCAGTTGTTCATGTTGATCCTGACATACTACAAGCAGAAGAAAAAATTGAAGTAGAAACACGATCTTTGTAATCTGGAGGATATAGGGAGTTCTAATGAGAAATCATTTTCACTTCCCTTGACATACACATTCAAAAACATTCCTTAAAGCATGTTTTTTCTTGATTTTTTTTCATCTTTTATCCCATTTATTCTGTCTTACTGGGCATTATGGAAAAATGTTAAAATGTGTAATATACTACAGGTTGGTGTATTTAATGCTAAATAACTTACCATATAAGTCTTTAAGTGTAATATTTTTGAAACAGAAGGGACAGTTGTGATTGATTGGTAATCAGTAGGCTGTCTTTGATCTTTTTACTACACGCAGATCCTGTATATCCTTTGTAGTGTTGTAAATATTTTTTGCTTTGAAAACTTTTTCATTACTCTGTGTTAGCATAACTGACCAATCTTTTCAGTTCTCCAAAATCCTAATTTAATTGTATAGTTTTGAGATGGCTTGGTATAACAAAGAGCCTATTTTAAATTAAGAGTAGTAGTCAGAAAGTTGTTAATTTCCCAAAGCTCAGGAAACATTAGGGTGTCACTTCTTTTGCACTGCACCATATAAACTAGCATATTAAAACGTGCAGAATGTCTTTTGAATGTATCAAAGATATATTTAGTTTGAGTGGAACTTGTCAGCCGATATCAGTAACTTATTGCTGCTTATATTGTAAAATGTTAAACTTCAATTCCTACAACCCTGGATAGTGTTCATTAATGTCAGTAAGTAAAAATCCTTAGAGTTAGTTTTAGGCCACCTTTCATTTTGCAAGCATGAAGTGTGGAATGTGTCAATGAGATTGTTGATAAAGCTGAAGCCACTTACAAAATGATTTTTTTAATGAAATGCATAAAGTCTTTTTGAATAATGTAGTATGCACCACTATTTGCTTGATTATGTAATGTTAAAAGTTTAACTATACTCTGAAAGCATACTGGATAACATTGAGGATGTTGGATAACATTCTTGATGTCTTTGTTTCAGTTTGAGGCAGCTGCCACCATTTAAAGTGATATTGTTAAAAATTAGTTCAATAAAAATGACTTATAATTATATAATTGAATATTGAATTTATTTGATAGATATTAAAGTTAAAGGGTATAGAATTTGTTAATATTAATGCCTTTTTAGTAATTCTTTTCAGAAATATGGACATCATTCAGGAAAGTTTTTTTTTTTAATATCTTTATATTTATGCAGTGCTGAGGATGGAACCCAGTGCCTCATGCATACCAAGCAATCGCTCTACTACTGAGCCACAACCCCAATCCCATCAGTAAAGTTTTATTGTTTAATGAGTTTATTAATCAGCTGTTTAAGATCCATTTGAATTTTTTTGGTACCTGGGATTGAACCCAGGGTACATAACCACTGAGCCACAACCCCAGCTCCTTTCTGAAATATTTTATTTAGAGATGGGGTCTTACTGTGTTGCTTAAAGCTTTGCTGAGTTGCTGAGGCTCGCTTTAAATCGATCCTCCTACCTCAGCCTTCAGATTATTATAATCCTCAGCTAGGATTATAGGCATGTGCCACTGCGCCGGCTTGAAAATTTTAAAAAAAGGTTTTAGTTTTCTTCTTCCTCATAATCATACTGTGATTCTCCTCAAGGGTTGAATGATTTTTTTTTATTTTTTACTGATACTTAAAAACATAAAATTTATACATATTAATTTAGTGCCATGTAATATTTGATACATGTATCCATTGTGTACAATCAGATGGTTTTGATCTGTGTTTAAATCACCAGAATTTAGTATAATGCTTGGCACTTATATTTAAATTTAAAAAGGTTTGTTTTTAATAGCATTTGCCATTGAACACTTAACGATGTTTTAGTCACTCTACTAATGTGCTTTCCTTATGTCTAATATTCGCAACAATTCTATGATATAGGCTAAGTGTCTTGCCCAAAGTTATATAACAAAGAAGTGGCAGTTTGGGATTCCAACTTAAATCAACGTGACTTCATACTAGTGCTTTTATTCACTACAATATATTATTCCCTAATGAATTCCCTTGAAACTGGTTATGGCATCACATTCATTTATAGTAATGTATTATTGAAATACAATAGGGCAGGAATTGTGACTCAGTGGCAGGCTCTTGTCTAGCATGCATGAGGCACTGGGTTCAATCCTCAGCACCACATAAGAATATAAAAAAATGAAATTATTAAAAAAGGGCATTGGGGCTGTGGCTCAGTGGTAGCACACTTGCTTGGCATATTTGAGGCACTGGATTTGATTCGCAGCACTGCATATAAATAAAGGTCTATCAACAACTTAAAAAAATATTTTTTTTAAAAAAGGAATATAATAGAGAATACTAGTCCCACTGGGTATGGTGGTGCATGCCCGTAATTCCAGCAATTTAGGAGGCTGAGGCAGGAGGATCACAAATTTGAGGCCAGTCATGGCAGCTTAGCAAGATACTTATCTCAAAAAAAAAAAAATGGGTCTGGGATGTGGCTCAGTGGTACAATCCTTTGAGTACAATCCCCAGTTACCTCCCGCCCCCCAAAAAAAGAGTGCATTCAATTTTTTACATTATGATTGTCAAAATACATAATAAGTGGTAGCACTATGCCTTTTTAGCTAATGGAAAATTGTAGTCAAAGGATAGTGAGAGCCTATGTATTTAAAGTACTTTGATTTCTAATATGAAAGTGATTAGTTTTTTAGAGTCACTTTGCCTAAATTCAAATCCTAGTTGCTGTTACCTTCCAACTATGATTTAAATTTAAATTTTTTTTTTTTTTTTGTATTGAGGTTGAATCCAGGGGCGCTCAACTACTGAGCCACATCCTCAGCTCTTTTTTGAATTTTATTATTTTCTTTAGAGGCAGGTTCTCAGTGAGTTGCTGAGGCCTCACTAAGTTGGTGAGGCTGGCTTTGAACTCATGATCTTCCTTGCCTCAGCTTTACAAACTGTTGGGATTACAGGCATGTTCCACTGCGCCTGGCTCTATCTGTGATTTGGAACAATATTTAAACTTCTTTCATCTTCAGTTTTCTTTGTTAAGTGAGAATGCTGTACCTTGGATTTCCCAGGAAGCAGATACTGAGATGTTAAGAGCGCATACAATTTGTTGTGGAGGAATGGGATGGTGCACATAGCTCAGTGGTAGAGTGTGTACTTAGCATGGTGGAGTCCATAATTGTAATAACCAGTACCATCCCTTGGGAAAAAAACGAAGGAAAGAATATTATTAGATTAAGCAGGATTGACCAAGAGTTATCAGAATGATGCAGACCTGATAGCCTCTGCCAACCCGCTAAGGACATCTGGAGCTAAGATTTCAGAAATGGCTTTGTCTTTGTACTATAAGTAGGCCTTATTTTGTCACTGACTAGCGACTATCTGGAAAAGAAACTCAGCTTGACCCCGGAGGAGTCAAGGGAGCTGTCAGATTTCTAAATGCAGGAGCTGACAGCAAGTGTTTTCTTGAGAGAAGTCTGAACAAATCTGTCTGCCATACTCAATCATGGGATTATAATAATTACATTTATTGTTACATATTATTATATGAACACAGTACTGAACATAGTTGGCACTCAGTGATGTAATCTGTTATTCTTTCTTCTTTTCAAAATACATAACTTCTAAGGACACAGCATTATCTGTGTAGGATCTTCCCAGTAAGGTTTAATATGAATCTAATCATGAGGGAAAGCAAGATAAACATTTTAAAGGCATGTTGTACAAACACAGCTGCTCTGGACTCTTCAAAAATTTTGTGTTATGATAGACATAAAAGAGGCTAGATGGCCAGACATGGTGGCACATGCCTATAATGTCAGAAGCTCAGGAGGCTGAGATAGGAGGATTGCCAAGTTCAAAGCCAGCCTTAGCAACTTAGCGAGACCCTGTCTCAAAGAATAAAAAGAGCTGGTGATGTGGCTCAGTGGTTAAGTGCCTCTGGGTTCAATCAGTGGTACCAAAAAAAAAAAAAAAGATGAAGATTAAGAGAAGGTGACAACGAAATGCAATATCTGGTTCTTAATTTGGTTCTGGATGGGAGGGAGCAGATTATAAGGAACAATAATTGGAAGAGTTTGAGAAATTCAATTATATACATTATATATGCTGAAATGGGATAGATTTTAGATCTTAGATAAAATAATATAAATGTTAAATTTTTTGTTTGGTGTTACTGAAGATTGAATTCAGGGGCATAGGACTACTGAACTACCTCTTCTTCCAGCCTTTTTAAAAAATTTTTATTTTGAGACAGGGTCTTGCCAAATTGCTCAGGCTGGTTTTGAACCTGTAATCCTCCTGCCTCAGTCTCCCACATTGTTGGGATTACAGGCAAGTGCCACTCTGCCCTGCCTCAGTGTTAAGTTTCTTGAGTGTGAAAACTAGTATGTAGAAGAAAGCCCTTGTTAGGAAATATATGCTGAAATATAGAAGTTTACATGGTAATTGTATAATATTTAGGAAGGTGGGAAGACATTTAACAATATCTCCATACTTTTACTTGGTAATTTTATAATATTTAGTTTTGCATTCAGTTTAGTTCTCAATGCTTAGTGATATTTTTAGTGATCCTTTGTCAATTTCCTAGGATAGCATACTACCATTATAGTTCTCCATAGTCTTACTCTTCTCCTGGCTTCATTAAATAACCTGACCTCAATTTTGCTAAGACTGAAACATTACTCCTTTGTCTTCCTTTCATTGCCACCTCTTAATATCTTTCCAGATTAGAGAAAGAAGGGGCTTCTCCCTCCTCCGCTTTATTAAAGTATAATTGACAAAGGGGGACTCTTTCTCTTTTCCTGTCTTCCTTGGCAATTCATTTTTTCATTTAGTTTTTTTTTTTTTTTTCTTCTTTTTTTGCAGTGCTGGAAATTGAACTCGGGGCTCTGTGTATGCCAGGTAAGTGCTCTACTGCTGAGCTACACCCCCAGCCCCTTTTGTTTTTATTTTGAGATAGGCTCTTGCTCAGTTGCACATGCTGGCCTCAAATTTGTAATCCTGCCTCGGCCTCCTGAGTAGCATAGGACTGGGATTATAGGTGTGTACCACTATGCCTGACTTCATTTAATTAGTTTCAATGCCCTACACTTTCTGCTATGTTTTTAAAGATCAATTATCAATCCTTCATGCTACAGTGCTTCTTAACTCTCCCTCTTCACTAGTACCTTGCCTTTCCTTCAGGGGACATTCCCTCATTTCGAGCCAAGGAAATGAATATTCTCTAGAACAACCTGCCACACCTGTTTCTTCTTTTTTATTTACAAAGTTTTGTGTCCAGTCTATTGTTGCAGACCATCCATGGGCTGTGTGTATGAGCTGTGCACATTGAGCAGTATGAGGGGACTGGCCTGACATTGCTGCCTGATTGGGCGGTGTGCCTTTTCTGCCTGTGATCCCACACAGCACCTGAGATGGGTGTGGCTTTCCAAGATGTCAATCAATCTGCTGACCACAAGACATCACCAAGCAAGACTCCACCCTTTGAAACCCAATCCCTTGCCTTATATTCTATGAATGGCTTTTCCCCAATACATAGGGGGTTTCAGGTGTGTTCTCACTCTTGCCTCCCTTGCTCCCCTTGCCTTCAGTGTGGGACCTGACACCTGAGGTCTCAGAGCCATCTCTGACCCCCCAAAAAGGTATTTTTGTGTTTGTGTGGTTTTTTAGTTGCCAGCCCGACAGCTGGTGACAGTCTATACCCTTTAATTCCACTTTATGCCCTCTTTCCTTTTCAGATCTATCTGGCTTCTATCTTTGTTACCCTGCTTAAATTACTTTCCCCATATATATGACTTATTAGCACTCATTACTATTTTCATAACAAACTTTAGGATTTTATTTGTATTAGTTACATCAGAAAGGCAATTTCCTTATGTCTTAGCTATTTCTCTGACCCTCAATGGTCAATTTGAATATATTTATTACTATTTTGAATGATGGCACTGGGAAGGGGAATTAATTCTCTATGGAACAAAAAAAGAATTACTATTTTTCTAGGTAGCTCAGTGGTACAGGACTTGCCTAGCATGTGTGAAGAAGCCCTGGGTTTGATATTTGATCCACAATACCACCAAAAAAAGAAAAAAGAAAGAAAAGAAAAATGGACTATTATTAAACTATCTTAATAACAACCCAACTACCTTTTAAAAATGTTTTTATTGTTTGTATAGGGGATTGAGGCCAGAGGCACCCTACCACTGAGCTATATCCCCAGTCCTATTATTTTTAGTTTTTTGGACAGGATATCTGGCTAAATTGCCCAGGCTGTTCTCAAACTTGCAATCCTGTCTCAGCCTCCTAAGTGGCTGGGATTACAGGAGTGTACCACTGTACCTCACTATCCCATCTTTTAAGATGATTCTCCAGTATATTTTACTAGCTTTAATGTATCTTTCTAACTGTACTAGATATATGTACTCATACGTCAGTCATCTAAAACTCAACAATTTGAAAAGCGGCATGAATAGTCATTAGAAATATGGGCTCCAGCTGGGTGTGGTGGTGCACACCTGTAATCCCAGTGACTCTGGAGGCTAAGGCAGGAAGACCCCAAGTTTGAGGACAGCCTGAGCAACTTAGCAAGACCCTGTCTCAAAAAGGGCTGGGGACTTAGCTCAGTGGTAAAGCACTCCCGAGTTGAATCCCCAGTATGCCCCACCCCTGAAAAAAAGTATGAAAAAAGTATAGGCTCCTGAGTTAGTTTATCAGTTTTTGCTAAATTTCAGTGGTGTGTAAGAAGAATTTATTTTATAAGTTTGTGGCTAATCAGACTTTGGCCCATTCCCACTGATGCATCTGCTGACCTTTCCTGGGTTTACTGATTTTTCTTGGGATTGACTGATCTGGCTGACTTCTCCTGAGATGACTGGAGCAAATTGGCTGTTTCTTGTATTCTTCAGCAGACTAACCCAGATGTGTTCTCTGTATAGCAGAGGAGCAAGTCATTTTCAAGCCAATACATGTGTCACATCTATTAACATGTCATTGGCTAAAGCAAGTTAGAGGTTGATCTCAGAATCAAGGAACAGGGAAATAGATTCTACTTTCAGTGAGAGGAACTGCCAAGTCAAATGGCAAGCTGGGCATAGTGGTGCATGCTTGTTCCAGTGACTAAGGAGGCTGAGAAATGAAGATCACAAATTGGAAGCTAGCCTTGACAATTTAGCAAGGCTTTGTCTCAAAAAATAAAAAAGAAGTGAGGATGTAGCTCAATGGTAAATTGCTTCTAGGTTCAATTCCTTGTGTGTGTGTGTGTGTGTGTGTGTGTGTGTGTGTGTAGGGGGAGGTCACATGGCAAAAGGTGTGGCTACAGGGAAGTGTAAATAAGGTAACCTAATCAGTGTAACATACTGAGATTGCTTGTACTTGAATACTAAGTCCTGCCAACATCTATAAGGCCTTGGCAAGTTCTCTGGCCTTGGTTTCCTTATCTGCAAAATGAATATTTATTTCATTGGTTTGTTCTGAAACTAAATGCTGTATTAGATACAAAGTACATTGTGAAGGTATAGTATCCATCTTCCTAGCTTTTGGTGCAACTAACATGTCCTGCCAGTTCTATAGTCCTACAGTACTATTCATTTGTCACCAATGGCAGAAAGTCAAGGATTCCAATACAGATAATAACCTTGATTCATGTCAGAAATGTGTAAATTTAGCAAAATTATGGAAGCATGATTTATGATAGCAGCTCTCCAGATATAGATTAATTAGACAAGCCCTTTTGGGTTCAAGTTCCTTCAGCTCTTTGTCTCTTGCCCACATTAAATTCTGCTACAAACCTGTGTACATAAATGTGAGGCTATGTGAACATGATAGCAGGGATAGTTCAACACTAGGCTTGATGCCATTCAGGCTTAAGACTATCTTTTATAGCTGGGTGTGGTTGTACATGCCTGTAATCCCAGGAACTTAGGAGGAGGATCTCAAATTTGAGGTCAGCCTTGCAATTTAGCAAAGCCCTAAATAACTGAGCAAGACACTGCCTCAAAATAAAGAATAAGAAGGGCTGAGGATGTGGCTCAGGGGTTAAGTGCCCCTGGTTTAATCCCTGGTACAAGAACAAAACAAAAAGCATAAAACAGTATCTCAAAATTTAACTGATAAAAAAATTATTATTTTTAACAATTCTGTGTGTGTTCCTTGTGGTGTTGACCAGATTCACTCATCAGGGTGCATTCAGTTGATGGTGAAGCTATACTGGAATATCAATAAAAACTTCTCACTGGACTGGCGTGTTGGTGTTCAAGTTGACCAAGGTGCAGAATTCATCTCTCTTAAGGCCTTTCTTTCCCCATGATCTCACCCACTAGGGTCTCTCCATGTGACTTCTCTCCAACAAGATAGCATAATTTATGGTAGCTGAGTTCCAAGAGGGTAAAAATAAATGCTGTAGGCTTCTAAAGAGTTATAACAAGAATTGGCACAATGCCATTTCTGCCATCTTTGTGTAGGAAGGGAACTACACAAGAATATGCATTACAGGAAGCACAGCTCATTGGGAGTTATCAATTTAAGAGTTTATTGATTTGATTAGCCTGGTGAAGCAAGAGGAAAGAAGGAGGGCTTGCACAATATGTTTCACTGGTAATGATAAGAAGATTGATCAGTGGTTTGGGTGATGAGGGCCTAATTGATCCATTGTAAAGTTACTGTTCAACTTTTCAATTAATAGATTTTGTGGTTGTTTTTTCTTTTCAGTGCTGAGGATTGAACCCAGGGCCTCATGCATGCTAAGCACATGTTCTGTCACTGAGCTATACCCACAGCCCCTAGTTCTCCTTTTGAGGGACTTTTTCAAAAGATTCTTTACCAGTAAATGAATTGTGGGGAGGCAGGGATTAGTTCTAAATCTTTTACGTTTTGAAAGCAAAACTGATTTGGTTCTCCAGGAATTAGTTGAGACCCAGAAGACTCATGTTTTATGGATCACATCAGCTAAATGAATGGAGGATCATTTGAATAATGTATAATTAATTTATTCCTTTAAATGTTTCTTAAATATTTCCTTTTACTAAGATGAAGTTTCTTTCCTAGGCTATGCTTATCATCTTTTCCAAGCTGAACTGCTTTCAGCCTAGAGTGAAAGATGTATTAAAGGATCCCATCAAATTAATTGTTGGATTTACTAGAAAGATGCTGTTGAGAATACTGTTCACATGATCTTGTCTTTAGGAGATACTATGGGAGGAATTTATCTTCTTTTTACTATTGGGAATAGTAATGCCTCCATTGGGCAAATTGTTTTATTATCTATATGGATATTGAGACTGTTATAACTGATCTTGTTTTTCCTTGTAACACCTGCTAGAAATCCTAAATCAAGTGTTTAGGACCTTAGAGCATGTATGTTTATGCATTATTTTTCTTCTGTTTTCTTTTCCCCCTGATTTTCCTATTTTAATTATTTTTTTAACCTGTATACCGAGTTTTTCATAAACCACAAAAAGTTTCTTAGAAATAAGTACTTTCCTAGAAACAAATAATGTACAAATTTTTAACACATGCTAAATATATTAATCATTTTGGTGATGTTCAACCATATCTTCCCAACTATATAATAAGCACCAAAGAAAAGGGTTTTGTCTTGTTCACCCCCATAGCTTAATGTGGTCTGTAACACAAACTAAGTGTCTGGTAAATTTGTCTAATATGTTAATATTGATGATTCCTTTTTTCAAATTTCCTCATCCCTTTTGTTTGGGGTACTACTTTATCCAGTTTTTCTTTTACTGTTCTAGTCCCTCAGTTCTGTTTTTCACTTTCCTTGCCTATAAAAATGTCAGTATTTCTCAAGACTTTGTTCTTTCTAAAATTCTTTGTGTTTTCTTCATACCACCCCCACCACCACATTTATATCCAAGGTTCCAGTTAACTTCCAGATTAGACTCCTAGGCAGCTTCATTTGGATATACTAGAGTTATCTTAAACTCGGTATACCCTTAATGGAACACATCATTTCCATGCTAAACTTGCTCCTACTTTAGTATTTTCTGTGGTCATCAATGACACCTCTATTTCCCTAGTCACCCAAGTCAGGAATCCTAGGCTTTCTTTCACATGCTCACAAATTCAATCAACTACCCAATCATAGAGCTTCAGCCCTACAAATATCCAGACACACAAAGGAAATGATCAAACCAATTACAGGCATGTGCCAGTGTAGCCAGATTTAAAAAAAAAAATTATGGTGCAAAGGATGGAACCCAGGGCTTCATGCATGCAAGGGAAGTGATCTATCACTGAGCGACACCCACAACCCCAATGACCTGGGCTTTTCATCCACAGTACTTGACAGTACTTGGCATATGCTGAAAGGAAGAATGAACTATATTAGTGATTTTTCAAAGGGGATTCTAAGGCAGTGCCTTACATGTTATAGTAGGGGACTGAGAGAAACGTGAGCTTTTTGCCCACTTCTAGGCTCTCTTTTATTTGGTTCAAGTATTAGGCTGAGATTGTAATAGGAATGCCAGTGTTTCAGAAAATATTGTACAAACCTTTACATTATTTGATTTTAAAGTATTTTCTCTCTTCAATATTCTGGGATGGAAGTATATTTCATGAAGCCTGGGTTCAATCACCAGCATAAAAAAACAAAACAAATCGAATCAGATCTTCAGAGTTCTATGATTGTAGATGAAAATAACAACAGTCATATAGGACTATACCTTAGTTAGGATGGGGCATTCACAAGCAAGGTTAACAGTGGTTATGGATATACATTTAGTCATGTTGGGGATGGAACCTAGGACCTTGCACATGCTAGGTAGAGGGAGAAGTTACAATGGAGTACCTCAGCTGATCCTACAATTCTGTAAATATGATGATCCTTGAGGATTGTCTCAAGCTGAGATAAGCAGTAAGTAGGTTGGGACTTTTATCCATGCATTCATCAGTTAGTGGATGTGGTCTCTCTGGAAATATTACTTATTGTACTGGAGACTGAACCCAGGGGTGCTTTACCAGTGAGCTACATCCCCAGCTTTTTATTGTTTGAGACAGAATCTCACTAAATTGCCCAGGCTGGCCTCAAACTTATGATCCTCTTGCCTTGGCCTCCACAGGGATGTAATATAAAGTATATGGCTGGACACACAAGACTCAGAAAGCCACAATTATTGTGGTCATGTTACGTAGAATTTGGCTCTGTAAGTACACAGAGCAAGATAGGGAAACCATGTTGCTACTAGCACCAAGTAGACTGAAGGAAAGCTTCCTGAGCCTGGTATGCAGGCCTCTCTGTAGTCCAGTTACTCAGGAGGCTGAGGTGGGGAATCTCTTGAGCCCAGGACTTCAATGCCAGCCTAGGCAATACAGTGATAGATAGGTTAGATAGATAAATAAATGTATTTCTCAACATAAAAATGTACCCTTGAGGCAGATGCTGTTTTGAAATGGAAACTAAAACAAATACAGGAGCCATTTCAACCACTGAGTAACTTTTATTAGCCATGTTTAAAGAAGGCACACAAATCCATTTGCCTGAAAAAATTGCTTCGGAGATAAGGAAAAGAAAAGCAATACTTGACAACTGTAAGAGAGTACCACTTTATGTCTTTTATCACTGGGTTTGATATTTTTGGAATATGCCTTCTAATTACAGACAGTGAAGGAAGTTGAGTTTTCCACAGCTCATAAAGGAAGCAATTATGTGTTGGACTTATTTGTATGCTCAATATGGTTGGTAGATGCAGTGGATATTTTGGGGGGTTGGGGAATGGGGCTAGGGATTGAACACAGGGCCTGCACATGCAAGGCAAGTACTGATCTACACCCCCAACAATCCACCTCCCCTTTTAAGTTTTATTCTGAGGCAGGCTCTCTCTAAGTGGCCTAGACTGGCCTTGACTCAAGTAGGTGGGACCACCACGTTTTGCCTGGAGATTTATATTTATAAATATATATATGTAAAATGATTTACATACATATATATATATAAAATAATTTTTGGTATGGGGACTGAACCCAGGAGCACTTAACACTGAGCCACATCTTCAGTCCTTTTTGAGATAGGGTCTTGCTAAGTTGCTTAGGGCCTCATTAAATTGCTGAGACTGGTTTTGAACTTGTGATCCTCCTGTCAGCCTCCAGAGCCACTAGGATTACAGGCATGCACCATCCTGCCGCACAGTGCTGGGATTAAATCCAGGGCCTGGAACTTATTAAGCAAGCACTCTACCACCAAGTGATATCCCCAGTTCTTTTTTATTTTGAGGCAGGTTATAGCTAAATTGCCCAATCTGGCCTCATCCTTTCCAGTCACTGGGTACTATCACACCCAGCAATATAGCTTTTTAATTTTTTTTTTTTTGGTAGTGCTGGGGATCAAACCCAGGGCCTTGCATATACTATGCAAGTGCTCTACCACTGAGTTATTACCCACAGCTCCCTACCTAGAAATTTTTGAGAGTATTTATTGAGCCCTGTTTTGTGCCATGGTTCTGGGAATAAAGCAACGAACAAAAGTTACTAAATCCAAGCCAGGCCCCATGGTGCAGGCCCATAATCTCAGTGGCTGGGAAGCCTGAGGCAGGAGGATGCGAGTTCAATGCAAGCCTCAGCAACAGAGAGGCTCCAAGCAGCTCAGTGAGACCCTGTCTCTAAATAAAATACAAAATAGGACTGGTGATGTGGCTCAGTGGTTGAGTGCACTTGAGTTCAATTTCTGGTACCCCACTCCCCTAAAGTTACTAGATTCTGCTTTTAAAAATACCGGACTGGGATTGTGGTTCAGTGGCAGAGCACTTGCCTAGTATGTGTGAGGCCCTGGGTTCGATTCTCAGCACCACATATAAATAAAGTGAAAAATCCATTGGCAACTAAAAAAAATAAAAAAATAAAAAAAAATACTACATGCTTGGTGAGGAAGACATTTGCAAGTAATGTCTGGAAGTGATAATTGTATGAAGGTAGGAAGTGGATAAGTAGTGACCTGGAGATACGCTCTTCCGGAAGCTCTCTGACAGTGACCTCTAAAAAGGTACCTGAAATGCGCATCGAACATCTATGAGTTAAATCTGGGGGAAGTGCTCTAGCTGGAGAGAACAGCAAGCGCAAAGGTTGGAGCTTGCGTGCTGTGATGAGAGCCAGAAAGCCTTGGAGGTGAGCTAGGGAGGTCGTCCCGTTAGCGATGAGGTAGGCAGAAGTATTTAAAATATACCACACTACCAAGGGAGCTAGGGCTTAGATTCTCAAAAGAAACCAAAGGTTAGGATGAAGCAGTCGTTCAACAGTGGAGAAAAGAGGCGGTATCTCCTTGAGTAGTGACAGGACAGACCACTGCAGGGGATGGACTGGGTCCTGCCCTCAGAAGACCAACCTTCGCCCAAGGGCGGGAACCCGCCGAGAGGGCGGGCCTCGGCAGCCCTCTGCCCGTGGGCGCTGCACAGGCCACGATTACCAGCAGGCGGTGCAGTGAGCGCGCCTGCAGCTGCAGCCGCAGCCGCAGCCGCCGCCGCCGCTGCCTGCCGGTCCCAACCAGGAGGAGAAAGGAGGGGACCGGAAGGAGCCGCTGGTGCTGCGGGAAGTGGCAGGAGCGGGAGGCGGGGACCCACCTGGAAGCGCCGCGGCGCCGCTGTCGAGCTTCCTGCGGCGGCAGCCAGTCAAGCAAGTGCCGTGGCGGGAGCAGAGAGCGGCCACGGTAGCGGCGCCTCCCGGAGTGGCCCGTCACGCCCGGCCCCGCGCGGAAGGTGAGCAGGCGCTCGGGGCACGTGGTGGGGGCCAGACTCGGGGGAGGGAGAAGAAAGGGGGAGGGCGGGGGTTGAAATGATCGGCTCTGGGACCCGGATTTGGAGCCAAATGCTGGGAGGGGGTGGGCTGGAGGCTGCTGCGGCGACGGCGACGGCGAAGCCCCCACGTGGGGCGGGGGTGCGCGTGCACGTGTGCGCGGGCGAAAGGGGGCGGGGAGGGCTCTTGGGAGGGCGACGGGCGCGCGCCCGCTCCTTGGCGGCCCACGTGACGGACACGCTGAAAATCTTCCACATGACAGGCAAGCCGACTGAGTTATAGGGTTGGACTTTCTAGTATAACCGTGATTGTCGAAGGTTTTGGGATGGCTTGCTGCTGTTCTTCTTTTCTAGGAGGCTAGGAGGAGACACATAAGGTGGAAAATACTTCCTGTTTTTTTCTGTATTTTGCACGTTCTCCAGTCGTTAATAAAAGCACTTTTTAAGTTCCGAAATACTGCTTTTTCCTTACCGCCATGTTGGTTCTAGAGGAGGCTCGCGAGATGCTAGTATGTATCGCGAGATCTCTCGATTCTCGCGGGACGTTGTTGGCAGAGCAGTTGTCCTGGATGGCGAAGCCTTGGGTTCCGGGGGCCTGGGACCCGCAACTCTTTCTACAAGGCAAGTTGTTAGGGAGGGGCCTCGGGCGTGTGCCTCTTGGTGCTGGGAAACGTGCTGTGTCAGCTTCCCCTAATCTTGAAGGGAATACAGTGGCCCTATTGAGGCGGCACAGTCCCTCCCACCCCCTGTGTGTGCTCCGCCACCTGCAGAATCCTTTGCACCCTTCAGCCCGGGCAGTTCCCCGCGCAGTGATAGTTCTTCCCCCGTCCCACTCAGTGGAAGTCCGGAGCCGTGCTCGTACGACGTGACGATCCCATTGGATACCGTTCATCTTACTTTCAAACGTTCTTGTCAGTTTTTCGCTTTGTTGCCATTTTCTGAAGTATTCCAGATCTGTTGTTAACCATTCTGTCACTTTCTGCCGTAGTACCTTTCTCCAGTCGCCTATAACAGAACTCCGTCCATCTCTTCTCTCTGGGTATCATTTACTCCCATTTATATGGCCATTAATAACTTCCTCATCTCTGAGACTTCATATTTACAATAACTTTTAGCAGTGTTTGGAGATTCCTTTACAATTTCTGACACTACTTGAGATCAGAATAAAATCATTCTTTTCATCATTATGTATGTGATTATTAACTGGAAATTATCTGTATGGTTTTGATTACAACTTTTCTGAGATTGCCACCCTTGATATTCAGGGATGGTTATTTTAGGTTACATGTTTAAGGAAATGGATTATTTTAGGCCAAATTTTTAATTAAAAGCATATTTCTCATGAACTTTGCAAAGTTTGAGCTCATTTTTTTCATAAGTGAGTTTGAAATTATTTTCTCTCTAGTCCTCTCATATCCCCTCACAAATAATTCTACGTTATGCATGTGTTTTTAGTATCCTTTAGCAATGTTTGAATTTTATGTAGTATTTGGAGTGGGGAATTAAACTAATCAGATAATTTGGTACTTTTGTCTTTTTTAGACTATAAAAGTAAAGCTGCAAGTTTGTAATCTCAGAGACTTGGGAGGCTGAAACAGAAGGATCATAAGTTCGAGGCCAGCCTGGGCAATTTAGAGAGACTCTGGTTTCAAAATAAAAAGGGCTGGGGACATGTCTCAGTGGTAAAGCATCCCTGGGTTTCATTCCCTGTATCCAAATAAATAAATAAATAAATAGAGTTGTTTGTCCCTACACTTGCTATAGAGAGATTCAGAGAGTGGAACCTCCCCCTGTTTCATATTGCCATTGCCACCAAGTTCCCTTTTTTACTCTTATATCTGCTCCACTAAGTACCCACTGTATGTGGATGTTTTTATGATTTACTTTAGTTTTTTTTTTTTTTTTTTTTTAATGAAGGGGAGAAAGTGGAGGGGATTGTTTTATGTATACTACCCCAACAATAACAATCAGCAGATTTTCTACTCTGTTAAATTTTTATCTAGTTATATATGCCTATTTTTAGGACTCATGTATACATGCTTTCTAAGTTCAAAAGAAAAGTGTTTTGCTAGTGTAGTGATGTGAAAATATCTCTAATTATAGTCCTATTATTTTTGCAGTGGAAATGATTTTAGTGTGTTGGTAGTTTGGCACAAAAGAAAGTCCGTATAAAACAAAGGTTTAAAAAATCACTTGAGTTTCATATTTTTATGTTGAAGTTTTATGTTATATATTTACTTTTTGGGGGAGGTACTGGGAGTTGAACCCTTGGGCACTTAATCACTGAGCTACTACATCCCAGCCCTTTTTTCTTTTTCTATTTTTTTTTTTTTTTACTTAATTGCTGAGATGGGCCTAAAACCTCCTGCCTCAAGCTCACCAGTTGCTGGTATTATAGGCACCACTGCTACTAGCTCATATATTTATTTTTATATGGTATGTTACTTACATATTCTAAATTGTAACTCAAGCATGTCTGTAGGGGTTTTTTACGAAGCTTATCAGCTTAATTAAAATAATAGTTATGACTGGATTAGTGAACTCAACTGAAGAGTTGTAGATAACAGAAGTACAAAAACATCTATTTAAATTAAAAGTTGCTAAAAAGCTATCATTTTGTGGTTGGTTTTTGTGTTCTTTCACCCCAAAACTTATCAGTAATATTATCTATAACATCTGTTATGTTTAAAAATGTATATACTCTTTGGGCATTTTTTTTTTAATTGTAATAGATCAAGTAGGAATGTTGAGGAACAGAAAGAAGCAAGTGTTGAGGTGTGATGTGGGAAAGAGAGAAAGAAGATATGGAATATTGGGTGATAATGAAATTGAATTATAGAAATTGCAGAGAAAAGATTAATACATAATACACAAGTCACAGTCAAGAATAGGCATGTGCATAATGGTTTGAGGGAAACTTGAACAGAATTTGGAAAGAGTATTTGAGGCAGTTTTTTCCTCTTAAATAATTGTTTTAGATGTTTCTCCAGGCTATTTCCAGAATTACTAGATGGTACCTGTAATAAAAATAACTGAAGTTGATATTTAATTGAAACTTTTGTGAATTTTTTCCTTATTAAAGCCATTAGGTTAAATAACACTTGTTAAGTACATTTTATTACTATTTTTAGAAGTTGGAAATTATAGTGGGTTTAAAGATCACACTCTTTGGAGTGGCCATTGCAAAGATATCTACATTAGTTTAGCATAGTAATTGGGTCTTTGGTAGTCTTGCGTGCCTCAGATCAATAATATATATTCCTTACTCTTACAATTTTGTGTTGTAAACTGCTTTTGGTAGTAGGTCTTAAAAATTGCCAGTCTTTTACAGACACTAATGTATTTGAGGTTCTTTGTAAAAATATTCTGAGAAAACCCAAGGAAGATAGAAGTATTTACGTGGTTTTAGTTTTCTTGAGTAAAACTTAAACAACAATTTTTATTTTCTTATTATTAACTCACAGAAGTAATGAGATCTAAAAAGCTTCAGCGATGGGAAGAAATTAATAAAAATGATAATGTATTACTGATTTTATCCTCCCGTGAATGTTTTCTTTAGTCTGGCACCATGCTAATTTCCAAAATTTCAAAATTTCTGACTTATTGAAGTGGTATACTCATCATACATATCATGAATATGAGGGCTGGGGTTATGGCTCAGTTGTAGAGCCTTGCCTAGCATGTGTGAGGCACTGTGTGGGTTTGATCTCTGGCACCACATAAAAAAAATAATAAAAAAATAAAAATAAAGATTTTATATATATATGATTTTATTGATTACTTCTTGAATCAGTGTGCAAGAATATTGTAATAATTACATGGCCAGAAATATTAAGTTGCTTAAAAAAGAGGTGCAGGTGCTTAAAAATAATTTCATATGAAAATTCAATTTGGAGTTATCTACAAGGAATAATTGCTAAAAGACCCATTTTCATTGAGTGTTTAATATAAACATCATATATACTGTGGTGCAAATTTCTGTAGTTAATATTCTGATAACCATTGTCATTCTACTTAAAAAAAACTATTGGTAAATATCTTTCAAAACTTTAAGTCTAAAACCATGAAAATATGGACTTGGGTCTTTTGTTTGAACCTGCCCTTTCCGTCTGATCTGTTTTTTTCTTTTTAGATTTTCTTTCTCATTTATATAGGTAATTTTCAATTTGTCAGAGATAAGTGAGTTGAGAATATTGTTGTATAATTGATCAAACTAGTTATTATTACTTTTTTTGTGTGTGGTACTGGGGATTTAACCCAGGGGCACTTTACTAATGAGCTACATCTGTAGCCATTTTTGAAATTTTATTTTGAGATATCTTCTTACTAAGTTGCTGAGGGCCTTGGTAAGTTACACAGGCTGGCCCTGAATTTGTGATCCTCCTGATTCAGTTTCCCGATTATTATTACTTTTTTTTAATAAGTATATTTGTAATTTAGAGTCAGTGATTCAGCCACTGTTTATTGAGTGCTAGTGATCCCAGCCATTTGAAGCAGCATAGATCCTGGATATAAAAAGGTCTCTGAGACCTTCATCATTATACAAAATACATGTATGAAGATGTGAATTTGGTGTCAATATACCTTATATATAATCAGAGATATGATAAATTGTGGTATAAAAGTGTATTAAGAATTGTAATGCAAAAAAAAAGGTCTCTGAGTGTTCAAAATAACACAAGCAGTTATTCATTGCTTAGAGAGGAGGATACATTCTGAAAAATATTATTGATTTAATTGTTACATGAACGTTATAGAGTGTACTTAAACTAAGACGGTTGTGACAACACTGGGTGATACAGTCTAATAGTGGTCCATTGTTGAGATCTTGTCTCAAAAAAGGAGGTTGGGCACTATGGTGCACACCTGTAATCCCAGCTTCTCAGGAGACCAAGACAGGAGGTTTGCAAGTTGGAGGCCAGCCTGGGCAACTTGGGGAGATCCTGTCTCCAAAAAAAAAAAAAAAAAAAAATGTGTTTGTGTGTAGTAAGGATATATCACACTACAGAGTGCCTCTGGGTTCAATCTTCTGTATAACCAAAAAAAAAGAAGAAGAAGAAAAGTTTGCTAAGGATGTAACTCAGTGGTAGAGTGTTTACCTAACATGTGTGGGACCCTGGGTTCAATCCTCAGTACTGCAAAAATAAATAAATAAATTTAAATTTTTTAAAAAGAAGAAAATGATAGTTGGTCCTAAATATACAGTAAGTCTGTGGTCTTTATTCAGAAATTGCTAATTGAAATTAACCCACAGGCCTGGGTTGTGACTCAGTGGCAGAGCGCTTGCCTCTCACATGTGAGGCACTGGGTTCGATCCTCAGCACCACATAAAAATAAACAAACAACAAAATAAAGATATTAAAAAATATAAATTAAAAAAAAAAGAAATTAACCCACAGATGAAAGCCCACAGTGTTAGTCATTGGGTTAAATATACTCACAACTGAAGTGTCATCTTATTTCAAGGGAAAAGAAGGAATTATTTAAAAAGTAGATGGAACTATAGAAGAAGAGTGTTTAAAGATCATTACATAAAAACATATATTCCTATCATCATTAACTCCAGAGGAAATCACAGTATTGTACATAGTAGTCCATTTGTCACAATCATGACCTTAATCATAAATTTTTATTCTAATTTCTTTAAGAATGTAATAAGTTGGGCTGGGATTGTGGCTCAGTAGTAGAGGGCTTGCCTAGCACTTGTGAAGCACTGGGTTTGATTCTCAGCACCACATAAAAATACATAAAAAAAAATAAAAGTATTGTGTTCATCTACAACTAAAAAATATTTTAAAAAAGTAATAAGTTGTGTGGTGCCTCTTGAAAAGGTTGTTATAAACATTTAAAATTTTGTGAAAATTCAAGTGCCGAGCTTCTTATCTGATGATGCCAAATAAAAAGGGCTTTTTGTGTATGGAATTTCCTTTGTTTTATTTTATTGCTTTTATCTATTTATCTGTTTACTTGCTTACTTAATATTTCAAGGGATTGTTTCCCAAATAAGGCTCTAGTTCATTTTCCTGTCAGTAATAAACAATTAATTCTTTAAACAACTAACACATTTGCTAATGAATAAATTAGCAAATCAGATAGTTAGAATTCAGAAATGACCTGTTTATTGATTTAGTTCTATAGTCTGAACCCTAATATTAAATCTCTATCCTTAGCTCACCTAGATGTCCAGTGGTGAGAAATGTTTCATTTTACTGCAGATTTTCTTGTTGCTTTGCTGACCTTTTCACTGGTCTTTTATTTTAATTTGTTATTTTTAACTTTGTATTCCTTCAGTAGTGGTGATAGTATTTGACTTAGGTATAAAGTATGTGAATGTATTGTAATGATTTCAAGGTCTGGCTTGAGGCCTTTAAATTTTAGGAATCAACATACTTTTTATTAGTATTTACACACTTGGAGATAAAATGCTTTACTTCATGTCCTGCCCTTTTTTTTTTTTTTTTTTGATACTGGGATTCCACCCCAGAGGTGCTTAATCACTAGCCACATCCTAAGCCAATATAAATATAAATATAGATAGATTTCTTTCTTCCCTTTTTTTTTTAAAGTTTGAGACAAGGTAAGTTGCTTCAGGGCCTTGTTAAATTCTTGAGACTGGCTTTCTACTTGTGATACTACTGTCACACCCTACTGAGCCACTGGGATTACAGGTATGCACTACCATGGTGCCCCACCTTTTTTTTTTTTTTTTTTTTTTTAAGATTTTTAAAAAATTTGAAAGGATATCTCTCTAAGTTGCCCAGGCTGGCCTTGAACTTGGAGATCCTCCTTCCTCAGGGTCCAGAGTCATGGGGGTTACAGGCATGCTCCACCATGCCTGGCCTAGTCTCATGAGTCCTTTTTTTTTTTTTTTAAATATTTTTTAAACTGTTGATTGACCTTTATTTTATTTACTTATTTATATGTGGTGCTGAGAATCACACCCAGTACCTAACACATGCTAGACAAGTTTTCTACTTCTGAGCCACAACCCCAGCCCTCATGTTATCATTTATAATGGTGGTTATTAAGACTCATGAGAGGGCTGGGGTCGTGGCTCAATCAACAACTAAAAAGAATATTAAAAAATGATGATACGATCTTCTTTGTAGATGTGTCATATTATTCCACTATTCTAATTTTTTGCATATGTAAATGAGAAAACATTTATACCTAGTGTTTCTTGCATGTAGTATTAGCTTTTCTAATTAAATATTGCCAGAAATGATTTCTAGGTACATTTTGAAGTCTTTTGAACATATTGCCACAGTATTTTTCAAAGGAATACATTCTCATTGGAGTATTATTCCATACATTGTCAACATTAAAATATTTATAAAAATTTAATAGTATGTATGACATGTTGTGCCACTTTAATTACTAAGGTAAAATATATTATGCTTAATACATATTTCTTTTGTGAATTCTTATGATTAAAACAGTTTTAAAGCTTATGTACTCAAATATCTTATTATACTTTTGTTCTGCTGATTTTATGGAATTCTTCCTGTCTCCAGAAATGTAAAAAATTAATACTGATTTGATATAGTTAGCTTTTATTTCATCTGGCACTTCTGTAAGATGAGAATCTAAATGTTTTCCTCTAAATTGGTGATTATCTCAACAAAGTGCTTTATTTTCCCAAAGTTTTGTTACATTTCATTTTTACATTAAAAGACTTTATGCTCTACACTGTTGATTTTTATCCTAAATTTTAAGAAGTATTAATATTTTTAGAATATTCATATGGCATGTTTACTCTTTTGCCTTGGTTTTCTTCTATTAAGGTCGATGTTTTCTTACTGATTTGTTAGGAACACTTTATAAGTAGAGGATAATAAAGCTCATTCTTTATAAAACAATGTTTTACAATTTCTTTTCTTAGCCAAGATTTAAAATATTTTTAGCTGGGGGTAGAGTTCATGTTAATCATGCACAAGGTCCTGGGTTTTCCTCAACATTAAAAAAAAAGAATTTTAGTAGCAATTTTTTGAACAGAGATAAAATGTGAAACTAAAGAATATAGTACTAGAGGCTCTAAAGAGAAAAAGTGCTCTGGTAGATATTGAAGAATTAGAGAAATTAAATTCTAAGATCAATTTAGGGTGTATATTAAATAGCAGTACACAGCTTGACATATTTTTTAATATACAGAGTGAAAAAATTTTAATTAGTAGGACTCAGGCTGTATATTCATAATACCTTCTTTGTTAAGAATGGCAGTGTGATGCATTTACTGAAATTTAAAAATTGAATAACATGAAACTTTGGGTGAGTATTAGGAGGATATTCATAATTTTTAATATTGAAAGTACTTATTTTTTGGTTGGGCCCTGTGGCTCCTGCCTCTAATCCCAGACACTGAGGAGGCTGAGGCTGGAGAATTGCAGGTTGAAAGCTAGCCTTGACAGTATATTGAGGCCCTAAGCAACTTAGTGAGGCCTGTCTTAAAATTAAAAGAAAAAATAAAAAGGTCTGGGAATGTAACTCAATGGTAAAGCCCCCTGGGTTCAATAATCCTCAGTACTTCCAAAAAGGTGCTTATGGTTTATTGGTATGTGTTTTTGCCCTTTATTTATTATATATTTTTTTGCAGAGTTGGGAATATAATCTGTGGCCTCACATATGCCAGATGCTCTGCCACCGAATCACATTCCCAGACCTTTTTTATGAATTACTGAATTTCTTAAAATAATTGATAAAAAAGAGGTAGTATACTTATTTACATTATAAAACTGTGATGACTCCAAATCTGCTATTTTATTAAATGATGACTTTGACATTTTCTGTTGTGTACAGATTGTTGTGATAAATGCTAATAAGAAAAGATCAGATTTAAGTGAGTTTGTGAATGTGAAACAATAATAAATATTTGAAAATAAAATGTGTCTTGTGCTTGGAGATAACCTAAAGAGAACTTCAGATGAAAAACTTGATATGATAAAATATCCTTCTGTCTTGGATTGTGATGGCATTTAAAGGGATTAGAAAACAATTTCTACCTTTTGGATTCTGATACCCATAAGGGATGAGTGGCTCTTACAAAATGTCACTTAAGTGACCTAGGAAATTGGGTTACTAATTATATTCTGGCATTCTTTTTTTTTTTTTTTTGATATTTACTTTTTAGTTGGACACAATATCTTTATTTATTTATGTGGTGCTGAGGATTGAACCCAGGCCCTCGCACATAGTAGGTGAACGCTCTACTTCTGAGCCCCAGCCTCAGCCCCCATATTCTGACATTCTTTACCTTCCTTACTAGTTACATACTTTTTGGATTGATCAGAAAGAAGTTCAAGGAAAATAGATTAAGCTATTACACACTTTCCCATTAGAAAGCAGGTTTACATGTTTCATAAAATGAAATAATGCTATTAGGGGCTGGAGTTGTATCTCAGTGGCAGAGCACTTGCTTAGCATGTGTGAGGCACTGGGTTCGATGCTTAGCACTACATAAAAATAAATAAAGGCATTTTGTCCATCTACAACTACAAAAAGAAAGAAAGAAAAAAAATGGTTTTAATTGACTCGCTTGGTTATACTCACAAAGAAAAAGCAAAAAATAGAAACACAGAGAAGTGAGTGCTTCATTCTGATCATTAGTCATTTCTGCCTGCTACAAGGAAACCACTGTTTCGGTGTGTAGGATTGAAGAATAATTTTGTTTCCCTTCTTTCTTTCTTTTTTTTGGCTCCAGGGATTGAACTTAGTGGTACTTAACCACTCCACATCCCCAGCCCTTTTGATTTTTTATTTTTAGACAAGGTCTCACTAAATTACTCGGGCCTTCATTGTATTGCTGAGGCTGGCTTTCAACTTGCAATCCTCCTTCCTCAGCCTCTGGAGCTGCTTAGATTATAGGCATGCACCACTTCGCCTGGCTTTTTCTTTGCTTTTGAACATGGAGTCATACAGTGTTTACTGATTTGTGTCTGCTTATTTTTGCTCAGCATTTGTTGGTGGCATTGAACTGCTCTTTGGTGTCTTCACCTTGTATCCTGAGAAATTCTAGAATTCAGTCTGATTTCTACCTGGAGATCTTATAAGACTTCCAATTTAGAATTTTCTGATGGCATTCATAGTTTTCAAGAACTACTGTGAGGGGAGGGACATCTTTGATTTTAGACTTTGTTGTTGTTTGTTTATTGGTACTGGGGATTGAACCAGAGGCACTTTACCACTGAGTTACATCCCCATCCCTTTTTATCTATTTTTTTAAAAATTGAGACAGAACTTGGGATCCTCCTGCCTTCCTGTGTTGCTGATTACAGATGTGTACTACTACACCCAGCAACGTGGAGATTTTATTCTTTTTTTTTTTTTTAATATTTATTTTTTAGTTTTCGGCGGACACAACCTCTTTGTTTGTATGTGGTGCTGAGGATCGAACCGGGGCCGCACGCATGCCAGGCGAGCGTGCTACCGCTTGAGCCACATCCCCAGCCCCACGTGGAGATTTTAAATGCCTGATTTTAGGGGGACTTTTTATGAGAATAGTATCTCATGAAGAATGAGGAGGGGAGAGTAACTGAATTTTCTATTGGTTATAGAGTTACTTATCAATTTGAATAAATGCTTTACTTAGCTGGCGAACTGGTCAGAACATTTTCCAATTTGACCTTTGCCACATATATAGGTATATACTTTTCTATCTGTATTTAGTGTACTTTGACTAAAGTCTATCTAATTCATTAGTAACTGTCAGGTAGTAGTCCTCCAAGTTTAGTATGTTTCATGATCACCTGGATGTTTTTTTTTTTTTTTTTTTTTTTAAAGAGAGAATTTTAATATTTATTTATTTTTTAGTTTTCGGCGGACACAACATCTTTGTTTGTATATGGTGCTGAGGATCGAACCCCGGCAGCTCGCATGCCAGGCCAGCGCGCTACCGCTTGAGCCACATCCCCAGCCCATGGATGGTTTGTTTTAAAAATAGATTTTCCAGACTCCACCCTTAGAATTTCAAATTTAGTAGGTCGGAGTATCACATTTTGCAACCACTATTTGGGCAGATTATATGTATATTGAAAGTTGAAACAGACTAGCTTAGATTAGTTTAAAAACTATTATAACAGTAATACTAATTATTGAACATTGGCTTTGTGCTAGCTACATACTAACCATTGAATTTATTATTATCATTAGTCCTTGCTACAATATTACAAGTAATATTATGGTTACCCTTATTCTACAAATAAGCAAATTGGAGCGGAGAGGTTAATATTTTGCTCATGTCCTATAGGTGCTAAATGCAGGGTTTGACATATGAATCTAAGCAATTTGACTCTGCTCTTGTGATTTTGAGGTGCTGTATTCAAGTCCATTTTTGTGTGTATGTGTCTTTGTACCAGCATGTACATGTTTTTGGACCACATTTTCCAGTGATTTTTGAATTTTCCTTCAGGTGTTACATTCACCAGAACAATCACAGCTGGAAGTAGCTGTGATCTGAATACTTGTGTCTTTTTTTTTTTTTTTTTTGGTACTAGGGATTGAATATGGGGGCCCTTAACCAGTGAGCTTTATCCTCAACTCTTTTTTATTTTTTATTTTGAGACAGAGTCTCACTAAATTGCCCAGTCTGGCCTTGAATTTGCAATCCTCCCATCCCCCTGAATCATGGGATTATAGGTATGTGCCACCACACATGCGAATACTTGGATTTGAAAAATAGAAATTTCTTAAATTATTCATCAAAGTATTATGTGTCTAAACTCTTTTGTTATGCTGTAAGTTTGTTTTTGTGACTCGTTTTAGTAAGACAGCTTTTGTTGGTTAGTGTTTCAGATAAAATTTTGAATACATCCTGGCATGGTGGTGTGCATCTGTAGTTCTAACTACTGAGAAGGTTGAGGCAGGAGTTCAGGGTCAGCCTGGGCAACATAGTGAGACCCCCTCAATTTAAAAAAAAAATGCAGTGATAAGTATCATATTGATCTATTAAAGAAGACCACAGTGCAGTTCTGTACTTTGAGGTGCCCCACCTCCTATACTAAAATTACACTTTGGGATTTAACTAAAGTAACAAGGTCCCACAGAAGGAGACCTCACCTTAGTACAGCGGGATCTTTGGTGTTTGTTACAGAAATGAATTTCAGCACAAATCACATACTGAGGCACAGAGATTTATTTAGGAAAACAGGGAGTGCACATTCAAGGGAGAATACAGGCTCTCAGGAGAGTTAGTGAGAAGTCCTTTTGGGGTATCATGTTCTTTTATAGGATAGTTGATGAGGAGTGGGCATGGGAAAGTATTCCGGGATGACATCAGTCTGGGTGGTTACAAGATACTTTATGGTGGTTTGGCAGTTCTTAGGTTGATGACTTCTCTATGATCTGATTAATAGATATCATTGGGAAAGTACTCTATATTATAGGTTTTGTATCTGTCTTTGCTTAGTCTGTTTTAAAAATGCAGGTGTCATTATGAAAATTAAGATTTTCATAAGTATGGGAATTTTCAGTAACTTTAAGATTGTGAGTAAAGATCTGTAGATTTCCCAGAAACGTGGGCGTGACAGACTGGGAGGAATTCAGGGTTTGGGAGTGAAGGTATGAGGAATTTAGCAAAAGACATTCAGATTTAAGTTATCGCTTACTTGTCTTGTCTTTTGTAATCTTTCTACCTTTTAAATTTTTTCTTTATTCTTTTCCCCTCCCTTTCTTTTTTCTTCCTTTCTTCTGGGAATTGAACTCTGGTGGGTGGTACTCTACTATTGAGCCACATCCCTGCCTTTTTCACTTTTCATTTTAGTGGCTGGGATTACAGGCATTTGCCTCTTCACTCAGCTTTTATTTCTTTCCTGTTCTATCTCACAACCATCGTGATAGTGCAATTTTAGAACTTTTTTTTTTTTTTTCACTCAAAAAGATATCACTTGTTATCTGTGTGTTTTCCTATCCTAAGCCTATTGATTTTTTTTTTTTTTAAATGAGCTAGTGCTGGGCGTGTTGGTGCACACCTGTAATCCCTGCAGTTTGGGAGGCTAAGGCAGGAAGATCACCAGCTCAGGTATTTAGCAAGGCCTTAAGCAACTTAGGAAGAACCTGTCTCAAAATAAATAAATAAATAAATAGGGCTGGGGATGGGCTCAGTGGGTTCTATCCCTGGTACAAAAAGAAAGAAAGAAAGAAAGGAGGGAGAGAGGGAGGGAGGGAGGAAGGAAGGAAGCTAATGCATTTTAGCAGTCTTCACCTTAGGGATAAAAAACTAACTGTAAACCTTTATGTATGAACTTTTTTAATTTTAAGAAACTGAGGGGGGAAAAAGTTACTGGTATTCTAGTTTCTTTTTTCTTTCTTTTTTTTTTTTTTTTGAGATACTAGGTATTGAATCCATGGTGTCACCCATGCTAGGCAAGTGCTTTGTCACTAAGCTACATCCCCAGCCTAGTATTCTAGATTTTAATTTCTGTCCATTCACATCGTTTTCTCTGACTGACAGGAATTAAAGTAATATGAACTTTTTTTTTTTTTTTGGTGCTGGGGATTGAACCCAGGGCCTTGTTCATGTGAGGCAAGCACTCTACCAACTGAGCTGTATCCCCAGCCCTAAAGTGATATGAGTCTTGATATTTTTTGTGGTGCTAGGGACTGAACCCAGTGCTTCGCTTATATAGGCAGGCAATCTATCACTAGCCTACGTCCCCAGCCTTTCTTATTTTATTTTGAGATAGGATCTTGCTGAGTTGCCAGGCCAGCCTAGAATCTGGAATCCTTCTGGCCCAGGCTCCTGAATAGCTAGGATTATGTGTGCAGTTTTATAGTCACTTTTTTATAGTACACTAAAAAGAATGTGGGCTTGGAATCAGACCTGATTTTAAATCCTGTTTCTAGCCCTTATGAACTCTGTAACTTTAAGAAGTTACTTATCATTAAGCTTTGTTTTTCTTATTATAGATCTAGTATAGTCTACTTATACCTAGAGTGCATAGTTACTTGATGTAAAATAGGTGTTCATTAAATGGAAATGGAAGATCAGAAAAGTTTATACACAGCTAGTAAGTGACAGATGACTGAGTGGGAAGTCCATGCCTCTCAGCTAGAAATTGAAATGATGGAAATCAAAGTAGTAACTAAGTCATCTTGGAGTGGATTTCAGAAAGTTCCAGAAAAAAGTTTGGCAATGCCCACAGTTAGTGAAAGCAATCAGTATTAATAGAAAACTCCTAATAAAACCTGTTACTAAAATTACAAAAAATTTGCTGGGTGTGGTGGTGCACACCTGTAATCCCAGTGGCTGGGAGGCTGAGGCAGGAGAATTGGGAGTTCAAAGCCAGCCTTAGCAACTCAGCAAGACCCTAAGCAACTCAATGAGACCCTGTCTCTAAATAAACTACAAAAAAGGGCTGGGGATGTGGCTCTGTGGTTAAGTGCCCCAGAGTTCAATCCTTAGTCCACCCCACCCTCCAAAAAAAATCACAAAAAATTTTCCATTGAGGGCCTGGGTTGTGGCTCAGTGGTGGCCTAGCATGTGTGAGTCATGGGGTTCGATTCTCAGCACCACATATAAATAAATAAAATAAAGGTTCATCAACAACTAAAAAAAAAAATATTTTCATTGAGGTTAGAAAAATTAATAAGTAATCTAAAGAAATTATGACTTCCATGTATGTAATTTCTAATAAAATTAAATTTCAAAAAAATGTCAAGAATTCCCATGTAATTAATGGTATATAACTAATGATTAATCCAAAATCTTGTGCTTCAGTAAGGGGAGGCTAGAGGTCTGAGTAAGTTAAGGTTTGCCAAAAAATGCTTGTGGAGTCTTCTGAATATACAAGTTTATTTATAAATTACCTATTGTTTAGGGGTTTGATAGTCATTGTTTTAGATAATTGGATTGTATGCCATGGTGGAAATGTTGTTATATTAGTACTACACAGGTGTGACAGCATCCTGCTCCATTACCAGGATAACATGGGGGCAGTGCCACACATTCAAGTCTATAATTCTCACTGTTTAGAGGGTGTTAATGATAAATGGTGTTTGTATAACAGCCACATGTAGTATAATAGCCCTTAAAATTAAACTATTGAGACTGCCATAAATATTTTAAAGTTATGGAGGTGCCTTTTACCTGTTTAATAGAAGATTTTGGAATTATTATTTCAAAAGCAATCTTTTTCATGAGCAGTCTTTTAAATTTCACTTAACATAAAACTGAAATTTCAATAATAAGACAAGAACTTTTTAATAAGGCTACCATTTAGCTCAAATGTGTTCATCTTGGCTTTCACCAGTAAAAAAAAAAATTATTCTTTGAACTGCAGCAATAAAATCATCTGTTCCTGTCTTTGAGGGTATTCTATATATTCTGCTTTGTTTTATTTTCTGTAAATTTTGTAGATGATTATGTGCGTAAAAATACTTTATATTTAACTAATGAAAAATACTTAAGAATAATACTTAAGAAAAATACTCTATCATATAACACAACATGGAATAAAATCTTTCCTCTTTTAATCAAGCAATTTTTATTGCTTGATTAAAAGTTTTGGCTAAATTAAAAGTCAGATCGGTAAAAAAGGAGAAAAGCCTGTTCGTTGCTCATATAACGCTGAGTAGTGAGAATTACTGAAGTCCAGCTTTGCTTTTCTTATGTGTGGGAGAATGATTTTCATTCTAAAAGGGAAAATGTAAAAATAACAAAATCCTGTTTTTTGCGGGGGAGGAGGTGAGGTTGTTGTTTTTGTATTTTTGGTACTGGAGATCTAGGGGTGTTTTACCACTGAACTGCATCCCCAGTTCTTTTTATTTTTCACTTGACAGAGGCTTTCTTGGAACGTCTTGAGTTGCTGGGATTATAGGTGTGTGCCACTGTGCTGACTAGAAAAACCTCTTCAAAGAGGAAAAATTTTCCTCAACGTTTACTGATATATTTGGATACAAATAAAGCTAAAAATGGTGAGCCATGCTCAACTTAATTGAGGATGTCTACATTTGAAATAAAAACTTTATTGAAGTTACATATAATTTTTTATGTATTTGTTTCAACTACTTTGGGAATAAAAATTGCTTGATTAAAAGAGGAAAGATTTTATTCCATGTTGTGTTATATGATAGAATATTTAGTTTAATTAAATAAATTAGATTGCCAATTCCAGTGAGTTACTTAGCAAAGAAATGTCAGTGTGTTTCTTTTATTTACATTTGGTTTAAAAGACTACATGGAGGGGCTGGGGACATAGCTCAGTTGGTATAGTTCTTGACTCACATGTATAAGGCCCTGGGTTCAATCCCCAACACCACACACACACACACACACACACACACACACACACAGAGGCTACAAGGAGTGATTAAAATCATAAAGTAAAATGATCTCAAGCTGGTAGTATGTACTTGCAGCCTTATCTTTGAGGGAGCCTGGGGATTGCTTGAGCCCAGGAATTACAAACCAACCTGAGTGACATAAGACCCCATGTCAAAAACAAAACAAAAAACTAATCTCCAAGTTCAATTTACATATTTTATTATTCTGTTAATGTAACAAATTTAAAATAAAGTAAGAATACTGATTAATCCTAATAATTCCATTTGAATGGATTAAATCTTCCTTAAAATATCCTTTAAATGGCCTTTGTACTTGTTTTCTTCCCAAATATTGCATCCATTTCTCCCTCATTTCTTAGGTTCACGTTTTATATCATGTAGAGAGATTGTCTTTGAGGAAGGTTTTTTTAAAATGTAGTTGGACACAATACCTTCATTTTATTTATTTATTTTTATGTGGTGCTGAGGATCGAACCCAGAGCCTCGCAGGTTGCCAGGCAAGTGCTCTACCACTGAGCCACAACCCCAGCTCAACGGTTTTGTTTTTATACTGGGGATTGAACCAGTCCAGGGATGCTTAACCGCTGAGCCCCATCCCCCAGCCTTTTTCTGAGTTGCTAAATGCCTCCTTAAGTTGCTGAGGCTGGTTTTGAACTCTCAGTACTCCTGCCTTAAGAGACAGTCGCCTGGATTACAGGCTTGCACCACCACACCTGGCTCTGATGAGTTTTTAAGGGGCTTTTCTTTTTTTTGTACTGGGGATTGAACCCAGGTACACCCTACCATTGAGCTAATTCTCCAGCCCTTTTTATTTTTTATTTCAAGACAGGATCTCGCAAAGTTGCTTAGGGATTCGCTAATTTGCTGAGGCTGGCTTTGAATTTGATGTACTCTTGCCTCAGTCTCCCAAGTCTCTGGTATTACAGGCATGTGCAGCAGTGCCAACTCTCTGAGGAAGTTTCTAAGGGGCATGCATCATTTACATAGACTTCCATGTGAATTGTGTAACCTGGTGTGACCTTCATGAAGATACCCAATCCTTCACTTTGTCTGGTTTGTTTTTCTTAATAGTACTTACACCTGAAATTTGTCTCTTCTCAGTACCATGTAAGATCCTTGAAGGCTGGGACTGTTCTGTTCACTGATGCCTACTTTGTGGTAGATCCTCAATGTATATTTGATGAATAAATGAGTTTATATTATAAAGTGCTTAGAACAAGTTGAACACTAGAAAATGGTGTATGAATGTTAGCTATTAGAAGTACTAATTGCATTCCTTACACATTTAATATTCTGTTTTATTATATTTTTAAACAGTTGATATGCCTCATGAAATAAACGTAAAATTTCAACAAGCAGGATTTTCCTTAGTACTTAACTTTGTTTTTTCCCTAGCTTTACTGAGTTTAATTGACAAATATCAACACTTTCAAATTAATTTAGTTAATGAAACTTATAAATATTGTGAGTCACAAATTCTCTTAAATGTTCCAGTGTCACTTATTAAGCAAACCAAATACTTTTAAACTCAAGTGATAAGCCTCTTTTAAATTTAGTGTCATAAGACTACATTGTTAAACTTCTCTTAAGCATTTAAGAACTTAAAGAAAAAATATAGACAATCATTTTAAAACTGAACACATCAATATTGATCTCTCTCTCTTTTTTGTTTGAACTGGGAATTTAACCCAGGGTGCTTTGCCATGGAGTCACATCTCCACCCCTTTTTATTGTTTGAGATAGGGTTTTGCTAAGTTGCTTAGGGCCTTGCTAAATTGCTGAGGCTGACCTTGAACTTGAAATCCTAGTCTCAGCCTCTCAAGTGGCTGGGATTACAGGTGTGTGCAGCTGCACCCAGCAATATCATGGTTTTGATGAACTTAATTTTAGTATTTAATACTAATTTGTCTTGAAGATTGAATTGAGGGAACAATTTTGCTTTCTCAAGCTAGTTGAGATTAGTGTGATATATTTGAGTTAACCATCTCTTAGTAGGCTGTGTATCAGCCTGAAACTGATCTTGAAGATGTATTTGTCCGTGTAGTTTTTCCTCTCTCTACAGATGGACACAGTGAAACTTTTAATAAAAATTGCCTCTGTATCAGTAGAACTTCAAGACAGTGCCCTTTGGTTTCTTTTGAGTTCAAGTTTAAGGCCTTTCTTATTTTGAGTGTTTTGTAACTTGCTTTTTAAAAAAACGTTTTTGACAGTACCTGAGATTGAACCTAGGGGCACTTTACCCAGTGGTATGCTTCTTACCTGTTTTTTACTTTTTCTTTTGAGACAGCCTGCTGTGTTGCCCAGGCTGGCCTCAAACTTGTGATACTCCTTCTTCAGTCTCCTGAGTTGTTGGGATTATAGGCATGCACCAAGAGGAGTTAATTCTGATGGATTATTGGAGTGAGTTTTGAGGAATAAGTTTTCCAAGAATTGAAGATGAGGGAAAATCGTTTCTTTTTCATTGTTTGTTTTTTATGCTTTTGCTGCTACTTCTTCTGTTTGAAAAATTAGTCAGGTCAGTGGCCCATGCCAGTGACTCAGGAGGCTGAGGCAGGAGGATTGCCAAGTTTTTCCCTAGTTTTGATGCTCAGTACTGCAAAAGAGAAAAAAGAAAAATTGGTCAGGACTAATAAAGAATACATTGGACCACTTAGGCTTTACTTGTTTAAATGGGATGAAAGAGTGGAAAGTCATTTCCATTTGTGGAGGTAGAATGACTAGAGTTTGTTGATTGTATATTGTTAGAAGAAGGAATGATTTAAGATGTCTTGTGTTTTTGAGTTTGGATAAGTAGATATTTGTCACTGAGACTGTTGATATAAAGAGGAGATAACTTTGGTGGGAGGGTAAAATAACTTTGGTGGGAGGATAGAAAGAAAGTAACTAGAGTTTTGTACTTGTTGAATACAAGGTAATTTGAGGACATCTAGGTTGAGAGTTCAGAATATGCTGGGGTTTTTTTGCTATTAGGGATTGAATCCAGGGGCGTTTTAATCACTGAGCCACATACCCAGCCCTTTTTATTTTTTATTTTGAGACAGGGTCTTGCCAAGTTGATTAGGGCCTTGCTAAATTGCTGTGGCTGGCTTTGAACTTGTGAATCCCTCTGCCTCATCCTCCAAGCTGCTGGGATTATAGGTGTGCAACACTGCACCCTGCAGAATATGCTGGTTTTAAATGTGAAGTTGGGGCTGGAGATTGGGGCTAGAGATATAAAACTGTAGATTAAAATTATCTGAATGAGAGTTAATGAATTTGCCTATAGAGAAACTTGAAAATTTTTTTCTCAGGAGGAAATGGAGGTAGTCATAAAGATGGGAGTTTCAAAGGAAGGAAGGAATGATGACTTGGTTAAAAGCTTCAGAGGAAGTTTTTTTGTTTGAAAACTTTAATGGTGTGGGAACTGAGAAGAGAAAATTAAAATTTGGAGGAAGAACTAGATGAATTCAGTAGACATTTTCTGGAGTTTGGTTTTGTATAATCTCAGACATCCAACAGTGTTAGTTGCTTAAAAAAGAAAACCCCAAAATAAACAAAGTACCAGGCTGCACTAATAGGATTCTGCCCATAATGAGGGATATAATATATATTCCACATTGGTTAAAACACATTTACAGTGTTGCCTTTGCTTCTGAAAGCTATACTTAAAAGAATAAGGAAATGAAAAATTGGATTGATCAAGAGGAGAGTAATTAGAATGATGAAGTGTTTGAGCACTGTTGAAGAAATTGAGAGTTCTTATTGTGGAAAAGAATAGACTTTGCCAGAATGAGTGAAGAAGGGGTGGGGCAGTTATTTTTCAGGTAATGAAAGGCAGTAATGAATTATTCCATGTAATAGAATTGGATCCAGGATACCATCAGACTGTTTTCTCTAAGAACTAGGTTATTTCCTAACTATACTTACAATGTTTAAAATCCAGAAATATGACATTAATTTAATGCTATTATCTAGTTTATAGTTAATAATCAAAATTTTAAAATCATGCTAATAATTGCTTTTATAGCTTTTTAAAAGCAAGGATCATTTAATGATTTTGTCTCACTAGACTCCTTTAATTTTGCAACAGTTCCTCAGAGCTTCACACTTGCTATGCAGGCATTCTAATACTGAGCTATATGTCCACCTCGCCCTCTTTTTAAAACTTTGAGACAGGGTCTTGCTAAGTTGCCAAAGACTGGCCTCAAACTTGGTGACTCTCCTGAGTAGCTGGGTTTATAGGTGTGTGCCACAATACCTGGCAACCAGTACACTTTTATCTTAAAAGCAGCTTGACATTGTCCATCAAATACCTAAAAAAACTTCCTGTTCTTTGATCCAATAACTTTGTTGTAAGGAAATAATCAGGGACACAGATGTATAATTATAATGTACAAGAATATTCATTACTTTTTTTGCCATGTAGGGGATTCAACCCAAGAGCACTCTACCTCTGAGCTACATCCCCATAATTTTTTTTTTTTTTTTTTGGTTTTATGTTTTAAATTTTGAGGCAGGGTCTCACTTGGATCCTGGCCTGAAATTTGGGATCCTTCTGTCTTAGTCTTCCAAATAGCTGGGATTATGGGAAGGAGCCATCCTGTGTTTTCTTTTTTTCCCCTCACAACTTTTTTCAGAAGCTTCATTTGTTACAGAAATAGTGTGAATACTTCTGATCAGCATTGAGATAAATAATGTTTCCACATAATTTTGTAATCAGAAGTCAAGATGTGTAGGTAAAACTAATGATTATGATGTAAATACAGTTGACTTATTATTTGTGAGTTCTGATTGTAAACTCATCTACTCCCTAAAATTATTCCTAACCCCCAAATCATTACTCCTGGTGCTTTTATTGTCATTCTTGGACATGTGCAGAATGATGAAATTTGAATCCCCTGATGTGCACATTCCTAACTAAGGTTAAACAAGGTGACGCTCAGCCTTCTAGTTTTCAGCTCTCATATTGTAAACAAGTATCCTTTGTGAAGTGAATTAAATGCCATGTCTTTCCCACTTTGGTGCTTTCTTTGGAATCGATTTCACTGTTTAAAGTGACCCCCAAAGGGGTGGAGAATGCTATAGTGCTTCCCTATCAAGCAAAAGGACCTGGGTTCAATCACTAGCACCAAGGCGGGAAGAATCCGGGAAGAAGAAAGCATCCCTAAATGTAGAGCTAAAGTTCTGTGTAGATCCCAAGTACGAGGAAGTTTTGAAGAAAATTCATGTGTTAGATATATTAAGTTTTATTCAGCCAAGTACTTTTGACTGTGAGTTCAGTGTTAATCAGTGAATCAACAATATAAATTAATTGGGTAAGGTGTTTTTAAATAAAAACATATAAAATGATAATATATGTTTATAGCTTGACAAAAATGTTTTGACCAGAGGCTCACAGGAATTTAACTCGTATTTTCCGTTAGTGTCTATATCAGCTAATTCAGGGTTTGTGGTGACTAGAGTATAACCACCATGAGTTATGAGAATTGACTATATATGATGTTTTGGCAGTTATGTTTTTGTGAAAAGTAGATCAGGAGCTCCTTTTCTTTCCCTTTTTTTTTTTTTGGTGGGGATACTTGGGATTCAACTCAGGCGCTCAGCCACTGAACTATATCCCCAGTCCTTTTTATTTTTTTATTTTGGGGCAGGGTCTCCCTGAGTTGCTTAAGGTTTGCTAAATTGCTGAGGCTGACATCGAACTTGCCATCCTCCTGCATCAACCTCCCAAGTGGTTGGGATTACAAGTGTGTGCCACCGCGCCCAGTTCCTTTTCCTCCTCTACAGATTGTTATTCAACTTTTTAAATTTTTTTTTTTTTTAGAGAGAGAGAATTTTTTAATATTTATTTTTTAGTTTTCGGCGGACACAACATCTTTGTTTGTATGTGGTGCTGAGGATCAAACCCCAGGCCGCACGCATGCCAGGCGAGCGCGCTACCGCTTGAGCCACATCCCCAGCCCTTAAATTTTTAATTTAATTTAATTTTTAATTTTTTGTGTGATGCTGGAAATTGTACCCAGGGCCTCAGCATATGTTAGGCGCATTCTACCACTAAGCTACATCACCAGCCCCATCCTTTATCTTAGAGGTGGTGGGTAGGCTAGCTTAGAGATTAATTAGCATGCTGGTGAAAATATTTCGTACTCTATGAAATGATAGTAAAAAAAAAATACAAGAATTTAGAGGAAGCTATTTATCTGATAAAATTGAAGGTCTCTGTATTTTGGTATTCAGACCTTGACATTGATATCAAAACATATTTCTGGGAGAATGCTGTCCTGTTAGAGAGGAATGATAAAAATATCCTACTTTGTTATAAGTGTTTATCTTGATTTGTCTCTTGATTATTTCATTTGCTTTCAAGGCTTTTTCTAATCTTAAATCTTGTACTTGATTGTTGTCTTTACAAAAACCATTGAGTGTTTTGGGACAGATAAATAATCATTTATTATCTGTACCTGGCTTAAAAAAAACATAGTTTTTTTTTTTTTTTTTTAAGTTGGCCTGTTTGGCAGTGCTGAGAGTTGCAATTTAAGGCCTAGGTAATGCTAGGCAAGTGCTCTAGTACTGAGGCACAACCCTAGCCTCTTATTTTTTTTCTTTTATGACAGGATCTCATGAGTTGCCCAGGCTGGCCCCGAACTTGTCATCCTCCTTACCTTAGCCTAGTGAGTTGCTGTATTGTAGGCATGTGCCACCAATTTTCTTATTTTTGCTTATGAAAATGAAAAGTCCAGATGTTTATTTGCTTCAGGCAGAGCTAAATTGAAGTAGTTGGCTTCCTTCTGTTGCTTGACCACTGTAAATTTTAGTTTTATTTTTTGTTACTGGAGAGAGTCTTGTCTATTTGGCTTTCTGTTTTATCAGCTATCACCAAGTCCATTTGAGTTGCTATAACAGAAAACCATAGACTTGGTGACTTGGAAGCAATAGAAATTTCTCATAGTTCTGGAGGCTGAGAAAAATAAAGCACAGATTCTGATAAACCTTCTGGTGAGGATCCACTTCCTGGTTTATAAATGGCCATATTCTCACCATGTTCTTATATGGCAGAAAGGCCATAAGCTTGAATAAATCCAGTCAAATAAAGGTCATTTTAGAGAAAAAGAATTTAATTTTGATCTTAAGTCATTTGTTTGATCATGTTTACCAGTATTAATTGTTTGACTTGCTTCTTAAATTTTCTATTGTAGAAAATAACTGCTAGGAAATAAATGTGACAGGTACTTTTAGTATCAAGGCCTTATATGGTACCTGTGTTCAGGTCCAAAAATGATAATTTTTTCCTTTCCTTGAATAAAGATAGGGAATGACTTTGTAGGAAATACTGAATGGCTTACCAAGAAGTATAAAATTATCATCTCTAGTTTTTTTTTAAATTTTTTTTTTTTAGTTGTACACAATACCTTTATTTTATTTATCTATTCTTATGTGGTGCTGAGGATCGAACCCAGGGCCTCCCACGTGCAAGACGAGCACTCTGTCGCTGAGCCACAACCCCAGCCCTCATCTCTAGTTGTCTGTTTAAATGATGTCTTTCATTAAACAAGAAACTTACCACAGAAAACAGCAATAGACCTGTTAAAATATCTTCTCTTTGGCTTCTGATTAGCACTGAGCTTTTCTCACAAGTTTCATAGAAATAGTATGAATTCATTACTGATTATCTCAAATGTTGACTGCCACTGGAAGGAATTTTTTTTGATACCAGGATGCTTTGCCACTGTGGTGAGTGGCTTACTTGTATAATAACTTGGAGGCGGATTGTCTTTCAATGCAATACGTATATTAAGATCACACTGACATCACACAGCAATAATTCTAATGCAATCACACAGATATTAAATACAGTGAACACTTCAATTAATAATTAAAATCAATCCGAAGGATAACCACAAGTCCTGGAATATCTCCAAGGCCACGCGACTTCTGGTAGCTGAAAGGTAAATGTCCTCTGGTGGTTTCTTCCAGCCCATTCGGATGACAGGATGGTGTATCAGTGTTCTCCCTATGCAGCTGCAGGTGGTCTTGTGCTTTTAGTTTATATTGGTGCTGAGCTCAACGTTCATTGATTACGCCCATGGATGTTTCTGGTTATACCCAAGTGGTCCACTCAGCATGCTCCCTACTGATAGCTACAGGACATATGAGGCATCAGCTAAATATGTTCCTTACAGCCACTGAGCCCCCCCCCTGCCGCCCCCCGACAGCTCTTTTTATTTTTTAGTTTAAGACAGGATCTCATTGAGTTGCTTAGGACCTCACTAAGTTGCTGAGGCCTCCCTTGAACTTGGAATTATGCCTCAGCTTCCCAAGTCCCTGGGATTATAGGCATGTACCAAATTGCCTAGGGCTAGCCTGTTTTTTAAAAAAAAAATTTATTTTGGGAAAGGGTCTTGCTAAATTACTTGCCTTTAACTTGTGATCTTCCTATTTTAGTCTCCTGAGTAGCTGGGATTATAGGTGAGTACTATTATGCCTGGAAAAGTTTTAATATAGCTCACATAATATCTCTCTTTTTTTTTCCCCCAGATCTATCTACCTTCCTTTTTTTTCTTAACCATCTTTTTTTAAAAAAATTTATTTGTTTTACTTAGTTGTACATGACAGCAGAATGCATTTCAATTCATCATACATAAACGAAGTGCAACATTTCAATTCTCTGGTTGTACACGGTGTAGAGATGTACCATTTGTGCAATCATATATGTCCCTAGGGTAATGATGTTCATCTCATTCCACCATCTTTCCAGGGAAATTCTTCTTTTAAAGTGTTTATAGAATTATTTTTATAATGCAGAGGTACTAGTCTCATGGATTGAATTCTGGTCTAGGGATTGAGGTCCAAGCTGGGGGTGTAGCTCAGTGGTAGAGGGCTTGCCTAGCATGTATAAGCACACGGGTTCAATCTCTACTACCTCCAAAAAGGGGGAAAAAAAAAAAGGGAAGACCTAAGTTCAGGTTCAGGCTCTGTCTCTGGCTCTGGCTCTGTTAGTTGTGTGATCATTGGCATTCCTTGAGTCTCTTGCCATATAAAGGGAAATGACGATGATGCTTGCCTATTTACTTTTGAGATTATTATGAAGATATAAAAATGTGCTTTGTTATTGCAAACCATGGCATCAGCAGAGTAATTAAGACTCTCTGTTCTGCCACCTAATTAGCTATGTAATGTTCGATAAAGTACTTTTATAAGCCTTGGTTTTCTTTTCTGTAATATGAGGAGAATAACAATCTTAAGAACCATCATATGGTTTTGAGAGTTTTAAATGAGATAATGCATATAAAGTATAGTGTCTGGCATATTTTCTATAATAAATGTTAGTAATCATTATTACATTTCTTGATTTTATACTATTACATTATGGCTACTTGATATAATTTATTTGGCTTAATTCTTAGGACAATTCCATGAGGTAGGAATGCTTTCCCAGTGTTTGACAATGAGGAATGGATATCAGAGGTTAATTACTTAAGGTCACACAACACGAAGGTTCTTCAGTTGAGATTGGAATCCATACTTGTTTTTTCACAATACTAAATGCTTCTCAAATATATGCACTGGACACATCTATACCTTACAGACATATCATCTTTAATTCATGTTACAGAATTTTTCAGACAGGGTTTTGTGCATTTCCAATGTTTTCAAATGTCTTTTATCCCAGTCTTCTTAGGTTTCTTTATTTTCCTCTATAGGCCAGAATTTGTACTGCAGAAATAAACATGCTCTGTTGATATATACTTAAGAACAGTTATGGTTTGTTTACCACTAGATTCCTGGAGTCTGACTGATTTAGCTAATAGAGGCTAACTTTAGATTTCACCTCTGGAAAAGAAAAACTACTCTTTTATTTTTGCCCTTGTAAGGAGCTTATGTCAAACTGAAGTACAAAACTATAATGACTTTATAAGCCCATGGCAAAAGGCTGATGGACCCAGAAGTGAAAAAATACCAGCTTTAAATATTGCTGGATGAAGTTTTTTGATGCTGAGTCTAAGAAAATAGAAATTGCCAATATATTCAAAGAAAATTTTTGGAACTGTATGGAGGTTTTCTCCCTTCTTCTTTCTTCCTTCCCTCCCTCTCTTCCTTCCACAGTACATTTCTTTTCTTTCTTTCTTTGTTTTTATTGCTTTTGTTTTTGTGGTACCAAGGATTGAATCCAGGGGCACTCTACCACAGAGCTACATCCTCAGCCCTTTTTATTTTTTATTTTGAGATAGGGTCTCACTAAGTTACCCAAGCTAGTCTTGAACTTGGAATCCTCCTGTCTCAGCCTCCCTAGTTGCTGGAATTATAGGTGTGTGCCACTGCACCAGGCCCACAATACATTTTGGAACTTGGAAAAATAATGGAAAATTTTAAAATATTTCTTAACCCAAGTACCTTTGACATGATGACCGTTTACATTTCCCTCTATTGTTGTAAAATGGGGCAACATTCATTTATATGTGTTTATGTATGTTTATGTTTATAAACATATAATTTTCTTCTTTTTTTTAAATTAGAAATTCACTTTTAGAACTGGGCATGGTGGCACATGCCTGTAATCCTAGTGACTTGGAAGGCTGAGGCAGAAGGATCTCAAGTTTTCAAATGGTCTTGGTTTAAAGGTTTATGTTTTTAAGAACAAAAGATTTTTTTTCTACTGGTAATTCATCTGTGAAGTTGAATTTGTGAAGCTTTGGGAAAATAACAAGATTTACAAATGTACAAACATTGTATTATCTGTACCCCAGCAGCTGTGTGGGTTAGGTACTATTCTCTTGTTGAATCCTGGAAGATATTGAGAAAAATAAAGAGAAAAATTGTTAATAATCATTAATGTGTAATTTTTGTTGTGGTTTATTTTGCTATGTTGGGAATTGATGTCAGGGCCTTGTGCATGTAGGTAAGTCACTGATCTATGACCCCAACCTATGGAAGTGTTTGTTTTTATGTTCTTATTGTTCTTATCCAGGTCAAATTATATGTATGAGTTATTTTTGCTTCTTAAGGAAAAAAAAATGATTTACTAGACCTATGTTTTAAGATACATTTTGGAAATAACATAATCTTATATTACTACCACTTTAAAAATTTTTTTTCTTGGTCTTTCCAACCAGATTCTACAGTTTTTGATGATGGAGATAATGTTTGAAATAAAATTTTTCTTACCTAGAAGTTATTTCTTTAAACCTCAACAAAAAACAAACGTCCAGGTGTGATGGCCCAGTGTCTGTAATCCCAACAGTTTGTAAGACTGAGGCAGGAGGATCTCAAGTTCAAAGCCAATTTGGGTAATTTAACAAGACTTTGTCCCAAATAAAATGAAAAGGGCTAGGGATATACCTATAGCTCAGTGGTAGAAGGCCTCTGGGTTCAATCCCTAGTACCAAACAAACAAATAAACCAACCAAACAACCTCAGCTCTTTAGGAAATTAAAAAGGCTTCTGAGTGATCAAAACAGGTGCCATGAAGTCCTTCCTTCTGTCTTCCATCTACCCACCTACACATTTGTATATTCTAATGATAAGACTTCCCGGGTTTGCATTCCTACTTTAGTACCAGTGAACACTGAGACCTTGGGCAAATCACGTCAGTTTTTCTCACCATTCAAATAAAAATACTTATAGAGAGTATATCAGAGGGTAGTTAGTTGTATGAGATAATACATATTCTTAAAGTACCTGGTATGGAATGTTCACAATTTTGGGGGGGTTATCAGGGTATCAGGGGCACTCAACCACTGGGCCATATCCCCAGCCCTAGTTTGTATTTTATTTATAGACAGGATATCACTGAGTTGCTTAGAGCCTCGCTTTTGCTGAGGTTGGCTTTGAACTTGTGATCCTCCTGTCTCAGCCTCCTGAACTACTGGGATTACAGGTATGCACTACCGTGTCTGGCAAACGTTCACATCTTAATGTTTGCTGTTGCAGTTCATTTGTTGATCACCATTAAAGTGTGTGCCATGCACAATATTTAGTGCCAGGGATATAATGGCAAAAATAGAGATAGGGTGTGTCTTTTACAAAGTTTACTGGGTGAAATCTGAAAGGTGTTATTATAGTGTTGTTCTGAAGGGAGAACTGTAATGATAAAGTAATGTCAAATAAGATATCTAATCCTTAAGAAAACTTTCTCTGTAGAGTCTTCTATCTCTAGCTCTTTGACCTTGGGCAAGTTAACTTCTCAGTGTATCTCATCATCAGTAAAGTAGGATCTGATAGTAATTATGAGTATTAAATGATATGAAAGGCTTGTGTTCGGGTCCTTGAAGTATGGTGCTTAGCATATATTAGTAACATCAATATATTATTATTATGAAACAGAAAAGGTAGAGGTTTACTTAGATGAATAGATTGTGAGGGATGGGCAGGAAACCATTTTGTTCTACGTAGAAAAAAGTTCAGGAAAAAACATGAAGGGTAAGAAGGAATGCAGAAGAACTCAAAATAGTTTGAGACTGAAGGCATTGCTGGGGAGTTGGCAAAGATGAAACTGAAAATGTTAGGGTAGGGCTTTGTCATAGAGAGTCATTCAAGAGTTTAAAGCAGGAGAGTGCTGATATGATTAGACAAGAGTTGCATCATGGTGTGAATAGGAACAAGATTTGATGTAGGAGACCTTATATGAAACTGTTGTTCCAGTCTAAGCAAGAGTCTATAGCGGTAGGGAGATATTGAAAAATATGGTTGGGTATGGAAGTACATGCGTATATAATCCTAGTGACTCAGGAGGTTGAGGCAGTAAGATCACAGGTTCCAGGCCAGCCTCAGCAGTTTACTGAGGCCCTAAGCAACTTAGTGACCTTCTCTTAAAATAAAAAATAAAAGAAGGTTAGGGATGTAGTTTAGTTGTAAAGCATCCCTAGGTTCAATCCCCTGTAATGCAAAGAAAAAAGAAAAAATGGGGGTAGCAGATTTTGAAAAATGCATCAAAAGGGGAAGATGATATGAAAGGCATTGACAGGGTCAAGGGAGAATTTTTATCTCAGGAAACTGATCTTTCAGAGAAATAATTTTTTTTTTTAACTTTTGTACTTTGACATTATAAAGTGCATATTATGTACCTCTATCCCCCCAGTAAAAAGTATTATTAATGATCAGATATGTATATATGGTGACCAGGGACTAGGAAATTAAAAAGGTTATTCATAGGGTTTTGCTTTGGAATGTAGGGTATTTTGTAAGGTCAGTTATTTAAATACTTAGTTCTGGGCTGGGGTTGAAGGGAAGATGGTGAATTGTTTTGAACAAGTAAATTCTAGATTCTTATTGAGTCTGGCAGGCAGTTGGATATATAGAACTGAAGATCAAGAGAAATGTAGAAACTTTCCTTTTAGATTTAGGGAAACTAAAGTGAAGTACAGTGATGAAGGAGTAGGAACAGGAAGAAGACTAGGATAGAACCTTGAAGAATACTGCCTGGTGGAGGTAAAGTGTGTAAGAATCTTTGTTCCCCTCCCCTGCACCATCCCCACCCAGAGACAGTGTATTAGTGAATTCTCTTGGGCTTGCTTTCAAAATCTAAATTGAAGTGGATAATTTCTTATCTCTTCCACTAATAACTTTACCATTATTTCTCCTATGGCAATTATAGCCTTCCAAACCATCTTCCATTTTTTTAAACTTTTTTTGCTGTCTGCATTCCATTCTCTGCCAGATCATGTTATTCTCTTGATAAGAATTCTCCAGTGGGGGTTGAGGTTATGGCTCAGTGGTAGAGTGCTTGCCTAGTATGTGCAAGGCGCTGGGTTTGAGCCTCAGCACCACATAAAAAAATAAAAACAAAAATAAAGTATCGCGTCCAATTACAACTAAAAAAAAATTATTCAGTGTCTTTCATCTCATATAAAATGCTATCTTTATTATGGCTTATCAGGCCCTACATGATTGCAGTATAAATGTTAGGCCATTAGAATTCCTTCCTAACACCATCTTACTCTTCATTGTTTTACCTTGCTTTATTTATTTTTTTGTAGCACTTCTCACCTGTCATAACATATATTTTATTTGTTCATACAAAGTGAAAGCTTTGTGAAAGCAGGAACTTTTTGTTCCCCATTGCATTCTCAGTGCCTAGAACAGTGCCAAGGCCATAATTGGTCCCTTTGAATGTTTGTTGAATGAATGGAAACAACAAAATTGGACCATGTGACTTTTTTCTTTTATTCCCCCATTCACATTTATTATCATACATTTGTTCCGTTTCCATTATACTTGAGTGCACACAGCAGTCAAAATGATCTTTGAGTATAAGAAGCCAGGTGCAGTGTTGTGCACCTGTGTTCTCAGTGACTTGGGAGGCTGAGGCAGGAGGTTACAAGTTCAAGGCCAGCCTTGAATTTAGTGAAACTCTGTATCAAAAAATTAAAAAGGATGGCAATGTAGCTTAGCAGTATAGTGGTCTTGGGTTCAATCCTCAGCATTGTTCTGTTTAAAGTTCTTTGGTAGAATAAATAATCAAAATAAAACCATAAAAGCAAATATAAATCAAGTTTTTGCTACAGCCTTCATGGTCTGGCACCTTGAGAACTCATACCAACTAAGTTTTAGCCTCTTTGGCCTCATTTCAGTTCCTTTGACATTCAAAGTCCTTTTCTATTTTAGGGCCTCTACATATTTATCCCCCCCCCCTTTATTGATTTATCCCCCATATTTACTCTTAGTTTGAATAATGTCCCAATAATAATGCTTAATGAATTTCTAGGCACAATGGAAATAAAAAATAAGAATAATCTTCTATTAAAATAGTTTTGGTAAATGAAGCAGAAAACTGAATGGATGAATATAATAAATAATAATTTTCAAACAACTAGGGGGATAGTTTGAGGAAGGGTAGGCAAGCCGTCATACAGTCACTGTACTTACTTTTGACTAGAGTAGCTTTACTTTCTTCTGTTTCTCTCGGATATAATTTAATAAAATGTTCTTAACAAAGTTTTGAAAAATACTACAAATTCTCAGTGGTATGGTAAGAGCTATGCATAGGGTTCACTGGCAGTATAGTGTCTTGGAAGAGGTGGTTGGTTGCATCTGATAATGTGATTATGAGGGCAAGGTAAATGTTAGGTGAGGAAAGATGGAAGGTAAAGAAGCTTGAGATGTAAATAAATAGTTTTAGTCTTCTATTATTATACCACCCTTGGAACACTTAAAAATACATACCTCTACATTGTGATAATTCATCAACTATGTATCTATTATTTATTCCCCTCTCTTAATGTATATTGTATGTCAATGGAGAAATGAAAAATTATAAAACTTTAAAATTACAAAAATAGATTACAACTGAACTGAATTCCAGACTTTTGGAATTAGAAATTCCTGTTACCTTTTTTTTTTGTAAGTGCTGCAAATGATTGTGATACTTAGCTACATTTTTTGTTTTTTTTTTTCCAATATTTATTTTTTAGTTTTCGGTGGACACAACATCTTTATTTCTTTTATATGGTGCTGAGGATCGAACTCAGCGCCCCGTGCATGCCAGGCGAGCATGCTACCGTTTGAGCCACATCCCCAGCCCTAAATTTTTGTAATTTTTCTTTTCTCCATTGAAGTACAATATACATTGAGAGGGGAATAAATAATAAATATATAGTTGATGAATTATCACAATGTAGAGGTATGTATTTTTAAGTGTTCCAAGGGTAGTATAATAATAGCAAGACTAAAACTATTTATTTACATCTCAAGCTTCTTTACCTTCCATCTTTCCTCACCTAACATTTGCAGTTCAGATCTAGTTAGCTATTAGGGAGGATTTAGAATACGTAGAGATGGAAAGACCAGGTATAATTTTGTATACTCATTTAAAAAACATTTTTTTTATATGTACATATGGTACAGTTCTATTTATGTCAGATTCAAAAACTAGCTAAAGCTAATCTGGGATTGAAAGTCAAGTTAGTGGTTACTTGTAGAGTATAGAAATGGAAGGAGAACAAAGGTAGATTCTGGGGGACCAGTTATAAATATTGCTCATTAATATATATTACAAATCAATTTTTTAAATACATTTTAAAAATTAGCCTCTTCATTTTACAGATGAAACGAGCTCAAGGAAGCTTGAAAAATATGGCTTGAGTTGCACAAGTTAGGATAGTCCTGCTTAACTGACTGATGAGGTCCTCTGCCCCAATCCCCATTGTATTCTAAGAAAGTTTCTGGAATGGTATGGGTTTTTTTTTCCTTCCTTCCTGTCTTCCTTCCATAGTACATTTCTTTTCCTTCCTTCCCTTCCTCTCTTCCTTTTCTTTCTTTTTTTTTGGTGGTAGTGAGGATCGAACCCAGGGATGTTTTAGCTATATCCCCCACCCTTGCTTTGGGCCTCGCTAAATTGTTGAGGCTGGTTTTGAAGTTGCACCTCAATCCTCCTGCCTCAGCCCCTTGAGCTGCTGGGATTACAGGCATGCACCACCCCACATGGCTAATATTTTCTTTTTAAAAATGAAAAAACAGGCATATTGGCACATTCCTGTAATCTCGGTGACTTAGGCAACTGAGGCAGGAGGATTGCAAGTTTGAGATCAGCCTTAGCAACTTAAGCCATAGCAACTTAGCTCTATATGATTCTACTTATATGTAGATACCTCATATAAGTAGAATCATATAGAGTATTTGTCCTTATTGTTCATAAATAAAAAAATTAAAAGGACTAGGAATATAGCTCAGTGGTAAGGCACCCCTGATTTCAATTTCAATTCCAGTACCTAAATAAGTTAAAAAAATTGATAAAGGGTTGGGGATGTAACTCAATGGAAAAGTGTTTGCCTAGTGTGCCTGAAGCCTGGAATTTAATACCAAACACAAAATCCCCTGAGATTAATACATATTATAAAATTCATTATTTTGGGGAGGTGAGGTGGGACTGGATATTGAACTCAGAGGCACTTTATCACTGAGTTATCTCTCTAGCTCATTTTATTTTGAAATGGGGTCCTATTAAGTTGCTGAGGCTGGCCTTGAACTTGAAATTCTTCTGCTTTAGCTTTCTGAGTTTCTGGGATTATAATATGCCCCACTGCACCTGGCAAAATTCCTCCTTTTAAAATTGTGTAATTCAGTGATTTTTAGTATACTCATAAAGCACTGCAGAACATTTTCATCACTCTAAAGAATCCTCATTTATTTTCTTTATTTATTTATTTATTTATTTATTTATTTATTTTTAGTTATTGGTGGGCACAACATCTTTGTTTGTATGTGGTGCTGAGGATCGAACCCGGGCCGCATGCATGCCAGGCAAGCGCGCTACCGCTTGAGCCACATCCCCAGCCCCTCCTCATTTATTTTCTACCATTTCTTCCCTCACAGAGTCTCAGCAACCACCTGTTTTCTTTTTCTATTTTGGACATTTCATATAAATGGAATCATAATATGTAGGCTTTTGTGACTGTTTTCTTATCATGTTATTTTTAAAGTTCATCAATGGTGTAGCATATATTAGTATCTCTTTCCTTTTAATGACTGAATTTCTTTATATCAATATACTTTGTTTTTTTTATTCAGTAGTTGATGAATATTTGGGTTATTTCCACTTTTTGACTGTTATGAATAATTGTCTCCTGTATTCCTTAAGGGCTGTCACAAGTTTAGCATTTTTTTTTTTTGAGTCCCTTTGTTGGACACTAGATTGCTTAAGAAGCAAGATTAAAACAATTTAATTTGAATATCTTAATTTGCTTTATTTTTTATTCTAGTATTGGGCAATGCTTCATTCCATAAAATAGAATAAGTGTTACCTTTTTTTTTAATGTTTATTTTTTAGTTGTAGTTAGACACAATACCTTTATTTCACTTACTTATTTTTATGTGGTGCTGAGGCTCGAACCCAGGTCTTGCACGTGCGTGGTGAGCACTCTACTACTGAGCCACAACCCCAGCCCAAGTGTTACCTTTTTTGAGTTCATGAAACAATGAAAGGTTTTATGTATTTTTTATGTTTTGAAACAGGGTATTGCTGTGTTGTTCAGGCTGGGTTCCAACTCCTGGGCTCATGTAATTCTGATTTAGCCTCCATAGTAGCTGGGACCACAGGCTTATACCATTATACCTAGCTAGGTTTAATTTTGATGATTTCAATTTATCTGTATTTTTCTTCGGTTCCTTGTGCTTTGTTAATGTTTTAAATTTGTATTAGAATACAGTTTTCAAAAAATTTACCATTTTAACTGTTTTATAACTGTAGAGTTTAGTGACATTAAGTATATTCACGTTGTTGTATAACTGTAACTATCACTGCTGTTTCCAGAATTTTTTTCTTTATCGCTGTACTAAAACTCTTTATTCACTAAACTATAATTCCCTTTTCTCTGTGACAGTTCCTATTCTGCTTTCTGTGTCTATGAATTTAACACTGTAGATACCTCATATAAGTAGAATCATATAGAGTATTTGTCCTTATTGTTCATGCTTTTAGCATAACAAATAATGTTATCATTTTAACTCTTAAATTTAATCTTTAATGTACTTTGAATTAATTTTTATATATGGTATGAGGTAGGAGTTCAACTTTATTGTTTATTGCATGTGAATAACCAGTTGTCCCAGTACTATTTATTGAAAAGATTGTTCATTGCCCATTGATGCTCTTGTTACTCTTGTTAGAATAATTTTCTATTAAAATATGAATAAAGCCTTCAGAAATATTTACAGAATCTATATTAATATCATTTCTTTATTAATACTGATAATTTGTACTTTTCCTCTGATTAGTCTGGCTAGAGATTTATCAGTTTTATTGGTTTTTAGTGTGTGTATGGGGTGTGGGGGAGTGGGCTTTGAACCCAGGGCCTCATACATGCTAAGCATATGCTCTGTCACTGAGCTGTAACCCCAGCCTCAATTTTATTGATTTTTGTGGTGGGCTTTGAACCCAGGACCTCATACATGCTAACCATATGCTCTATCACTGAGCTATAATCCCAGACTCAATTTTATTGTTTTTTCTTAATGAGTCAGCTTTGGGCTTATGAATTCTTCTCTGTTTTCCATTTCATTTCTGTTCATTATTATTTCATTTTTCTTCTATTTATATGGATTATTTTATCCTTTCTTTATTAGTTTTTTATGGTGTAAACTGAAGTCATTGAGACCTTTCTTTCCCTCTTTTCTTTTTCCCCCCTGGTACTGGGGATTGCCTGAGCTACATCTCCAGTCTTTTTTATTTTATATTTTGAGACAGGGTCTCACTAAGTTGCTTAGAGCCTTACTAAATTGCTCTGGTTGTAATCCTAAACTTTTATTGTTGTGGTGGTGGTGGTGGTGCTGGAGATTTAACTCAGGGCCTTGTGTAAGCACTCTACCAGTTGAGCTGTATCCCCAGCCCTGTAATCCTGAATTTGTAATCCTGCCTCAGCCTCCTGAGTTTTTGGGATAAAGGTGTGTGTCACCACACTCAGCACCTTTTTTTTTTTTTCTAAATTATAGATTATTATGTTAACAAAGCATATTATATATTTCCAAGTATTTGGAGATATTGTATGTGTGTTACTAAGGATTGAATTTAGTGCCAGTCTACCACTGAGCTACATCTCCAGCCTCCTTTTTTTTTTTTTTTTTTTTTTTGGAGACAGGATCTCCTTAAATTGCTGAGGCTGGTCTGGAATTTGGAATGGTTTTCCCTTAGCCTCCTGATTCCTGGAATTACAGACATTCACCACTATGCCTAGCTTAGAGATTTTTGAGACATCTTTATTACTATTTTCTAATTGAAATCAATTGTTATCATCATTTATATTATTTAAATCCTTTTAAATTCACTGATTATTATTCTTCCCAATTGTTTCCAAATAGCTAAAATGCTTTAAACAGTTTTTAGAACATATTCTTTTTTTTTGTACTGGGGATTGAGTGAACTTTACCATATAACTACATCCCAACCTCTTTTTTTTTTTTTTTTAACTTTGAGACAGGTGTTCTTGCTATGTTGCTTAGGGCCTTGATAAATTGCTGAGGCTGGCTTTGAACTTGTAATCCTCTTGCTTCAGCCTCTGGAGCCACAGGGATTACAGGCATACACCAATTTTCCTAACTTATCTATCTATTTATTTATTTATTAAAATAATGACTTTATTTATTTATTTTTATGTGGTGTCGAGATTCAAACATGTGCGTGTTGGGCAAGCACTCTATCATTAAGCCACAACCCCAGCCCTCCTTTTATTTTTTATTGTGAGACAGGGAGTTGCTTAGTTGCCCAGGCTAACCTCAGACTTGAAATCCTCCTACCTTGGTCTTCCAAGTAGCTGAACTACAGGTATATACCACTGGGCTGGCAACTCTTCAGTTGTTACACATTTTTTCAGTGGAGTCTTGCTTATGGCTAGGTTTTTCTTGGATATGGATCCATATTCAGCTCGAGGTTTAACGGTAACCTTTGTAGATCTTCTAAGATTTTTTTTTTCCTTTCTTCTTCTAAGTGTGTGAAAACATTTTCATACACTTTGCACAGATTTTTAGTTGTTTCAGGTGGGAGCATGAAAATCTTGCCCGTTACTCTCTGTTGGCCAGAAGTGGAAGTCCCTTGGAAAAGTTTTTAGACAGGAAGGTGAGATAATTAGGTATGCATCCTGGCCACTCTGTAGACTGCATTTTAAGGGACAAAGTAGAGGAAATAATTAGAGGGCATTTGGGCTAGTTAACATACAAGATGATGCAGGATAGTCACAGGTGATGATATTACAGAGGTGGAGAACAATTTGAGAAATATTTTGGAGGAAGAATATAGTGCAGATTTTCTAAAAAGATGGATCATGTCTCACGTACATCTGAATCACTTATAGCATTTGATAAAATGAAGATTTTTATGCTCTATTTTCTGATCTGGAGTTTTAAGGATGAATTTTAGAAATATGCATTTTAAATACATAACTAGGTTAAGGAACACTAAGGTTTTAGGAGAATCTGATGTAAAGTATGATCTTCATTCTACATTGGAATGACTTGAAGTACCTAATTAAAATGAAAATTTATGTGTTCATGTCCAGACCTGCTGAATCTCGATATTTGGGGATGTTGGCTTCAGGAATTTCTTAGCCTACTAAAGTTTGATAACAAACATACAAAAGTATCTCACAGACTTGCTCTTTTTTTCTGAACTTTACAACAGCCCGGTGAGGTTGTAGGCAGATATTGATTGTCTGCCATTTTGCTGATGAAAAAAAACAAAACAAAGATAGGCAAAGTGGCTTGTTCATTGATGACAGAATCACATGTCCATCTCCTCCCACCATATCCTAATACTTTCTACTTTCTGTTGACCAGAAATAGACTTATTTCTAAAAATCTGTAGACATCATCCAAAACAGAACCTGTGATTCTAACCAATTCAGGGGGCCAGGACAGTGGGCTCTGTGATCATAATTTGTACTTAATAAAACTTTGGTTCAGCTTTTTATAGCAAGTAACTGTGAAATGTTGTCTAGGAAAGGTGTTTCTGTTTTAACATGATCTTGATGCTTTTTACAGTTGACTGGATTTTCTTTGAAGTTCTGGGGCTTGAACCTAGGGCCTTACATAGACTAGGCAAGGCAAGCACTGTACCACTTAGCTACACCCCCTGCCCTTTTAAAATTTTATTTTGAGACAGGTCTAGCTAAAAATTTGCCAGGCTGGTATTGAACTTTTGATTGTCCTGATTCAGCCTCCTGAGTAGGTAGGATTACAGGATTCCACTATCTTACCTGGTTTAAATATCTCTCAATTTCTTTTAAAATCATAGGGTAGGGGACTGGCGACTAGCTCATTGGTAGTCACTTGCCTAGTAATGTGTAAAGCCATGGATTCAATCCCTAGCACATTAAAAAAAAAAAAAAGAAAGAAAGAAAGAAAGAAAAAGAAAAAACCTGTTAAGGCAATAGCATAGTATACAAATTTAGTGTATTTTCATCTATAACAACCAGAATTAGACACTAAATATGAGTCTATAGTATAACCTTTCTTCCCCCCCACCCCAATCTCATAAGAAAATACCACAAAATTTTTGTAGTATCTCATAATTTAGGTTACCTTTAGCTTGGACTTTATAGTTTTATAGTATATGGTGTGGTTCATAACTTTGCTATATGACCAGAACTGATATTTTCTAGTGAGATTTTCTGTACACTTTTGAAGTGATCCATGTGTGCCATGAATCTGAGATCCTGTAATCTAGTTAGCACAGTGGTACCAGTGTTAGACTGAAAGTAGTAGGAAAAGTAATTCTTTTTAGTGAAGATTGGTTTTTAGATCTGCTGTTGAATGGTTGAATAGTCAGTGAATTTTATTAGTGAAAACAAGCAAAGCTCTGTCTGTAGCAAGGAATAAATAAAATAAGCAGGCTTTAGGAAGAGGACATAAGTAGTTCATTTTGTTTTGTATATTTTAAAAAGATAAAATAGCTAGATTTTTTAAATTTCTAGAACAAAGTTACTATGCTTAAATAATGCAAATGAAAAATTGTTATAATTTGTCATAACATAAAGTAGTTTATCTGTCCCAGAAAACACATAGTATTTTTGTGGAAAGCTTAAGTTTGAAATTTATAGTGTATGAAACGAAGAGTGTAATGTAGGTGCTATGAGTTTTGGCTCTCATAGCATAAAAATTTTTTAAAATTGTTAAATTTATGATTACTTAGATTTGGGTTGTTTGTTTGTTTATTTATTTATTTATTTGATACCTGGGATTAAACTCAGGGGCAGTGGACCACCGAACTACATTCCCAGCCCTAGTTTGTATTTTTTATTTAGAGACAGGGTCTCACTGAGCTTCTGAGCGCTTCACTTTTGCTGGGACTGGTTTTGAATTTGGAGATCCTCCTGTCTCAGCCTCCTGAGCTGGGGTTACAGGTGTGCAAGCCACTGCCCCTCTTGGGTTAATTTTTTATGGTGTTAGTTAAGGTTAGTTTTTAACATTTGAAAACAATTTTGTCAAGAATTATCTACAAACAACGATATCTGCATTTTCCTCATGGATTTTTACTCTTTGTTTTTATCATATAGGAATTTGGAGCAGCACACCTGGTGAATCATTTTAAAATGTCTTTCAAAGGCTTCTTTTGATGTATATGAATGAGCATTTTTCAGTCACTCATTTTTTCTAGTTTTAAGCTGATTAAAATAACTTAAGGTTTTGTTATTATTGTGTTTTGTTTTTGAGATGGAGTCATTCTGTGTTACCCAGGATGGCCCCTAGCTTCTGGGCTCAACCATCTTCCTGCCTTAGGTTCCTGAGTAGCTGGGCCTAAATGAAAGTATATAAGGCTTTTCCTCATCATTGTAGTCACATGAATATATTTCTCAGATTTGTAATCAGCAAAATTTGTTTTTATGAAGTTTATTTTAAAGGTATGTTTGTATAGTTACATTTCTGTTTAGTATTAGGGTGCTGGGTTTTGAACCCAAAGTCTTGAATATAAGTTGAGCTACACCCATAACTCCTTGATTGATTTTAAATAACATTTAATTTCTGCTTATTTCTAAAATACTTTGACATATTAGTCCTACAAAAGGTATAGTCTAAGGTGAAAGGAGTACATTAAAAGATATACAGCTGGGCATGGTGATTCTCACTTTTAATCCTAGTGACCAGAGAAGGCTGAGGAAGGAGGATCATGAGTTCAAGGCCCTAAGCCAAGACCCTGTTTCAAGAGAAAAAATGAACAGGGCAGGAGTTGTAGCTTAGTGGTAGAGAGCCACTCCTGGGTTCAGTCCCTGGTACTGAAAAAATAAAAGATGTCACGTATTTAGTTAGTTCTTGGATATTATAATAAAACAAAAAAAAGTGCTTTATTTTAATGTCAGAGTTGTTACAGCCTTAGAAAATGAAGTATTTCTACACTGATACTCAATGAGGATCTCTCTGCAGGAGTTTTAATTTAGAATTAAATTTAGAAAACTTGCTTATGGGTACTCTTGTTAGAGTCTGTAAGCAAGTCAAGATGGCGCCTGGCAAAATGCCAGAGGGAGTGGTTTGTGAAGTAACGCCAGCGAGCCATTAAGTGTGGAGATTCCTTATTGGTTGACTGCTGTATCGAGTTTATGTTAATTAAGATCAACTGTGTGGAATGTATATATACCGCTCCGGTCCTACAATAAACAGCTCCCACTCCTGCTGCATCAATGTACACAAGTTGCTAGTCACCCCCCCGGTTATTTTGCTGCAGCCGGACTGCGGCATACTCTGAGAAGAATTTGTGAGAATGTGTTAACAAATCATCTTACTCTGTTGAAAATATCACATATTTCATGGCTAAATATAGATAATTATTTATGAAATTTATTAGAAAATGAAATGTCCTATGTAAGTATTTAGAAATATTATCACTTTTATCCACACATCTGTAAACAGTAACACAGCCATAGTGACATTGTGGTTTCCCTTCACAGATACCAAGTTGTGCTAGTACAACCATATAAATAATTCATACCTGAAGTCTCAATGTAACATGGACATTAACAGTGATGACAGATAAATACAGACGCTTGGGATTCAAATACTAGGCGAAACACTTTAAAAAAGGTAAGAACAAAATGTAATCTTAATTAAGGCCAGGTGGGATCGAGTTAGAAGTAATTGAAGTCTCTTTTTCCGTGTATCAGGCTTTTATGAAATATGCCCTCAGGATCCTATCTGTCTCAATATTGGTAGAAGTCAGCTGTATCAGTCCTTCTGTAAAAATAACAATTGCACTTACACTCTTCTGGTATGATGTTCTTCAGGATGATGTTCTTGAAGTGAACTCTCTTCAACAAGGGTGGTAATATTGTTGACTAGAACTTGATAGAGTGTTAGGACAGGCACATCCATGTATGTTTAAAAACACATTTTAATTTGTAGGTTACTTTTGCCTCTGATGGGTGCCACCACCATCACACACTCTAGAATGTAATGTTTATGAAAGGTTTCAGGGTCGAGTACAGAGGAGTTGTCGTTTTGAGTCTTTGGTATAAGAAGAGTGAATTTTAAAGTTAGTAGTACTTCATGTTTTCACTGTGCTTTCCCTCCTCATGTTAATTTAGAAGATTTTTAAAAAATCTTTTTATTTAAAAAAAAGTTTCTTTTGTGTGTGTGTGTGTGTGTTTTTTTTTTTTTTTTTTTTTTTTGGTACTGGGGATTGAACCCAGGAGTACTTGACCACTGAGCTGTATCCCTAGCCCATTTTATTTTTTATTTTGAAAGAGTATTTCACCAAGTTAATTAGGGTCTCACTAAATTGCTAAGGCTGGCCTCATTCTTGCAATCTTTTTGCCTCAGCTCCCTTGCTGGGAGTAGTGGCGTGTAGTACTGTGCCTGGCTAGAAAAATTTTTTAACATAGTAGTGAACTATTAAATTCAGCCAGTTTTCCTTTTTTGTGCTTTTCCAAGACTCTACAAGGCAAAACTGGAAGAAGTTACATCTGTATATAATAAATATTAACTGTATTTCCCCCTGTTTTTTTAATAAAAAGCATAAAAAATTTATTGAGTAAAATGGAAGGAATGCTCCAAGGTGGGTGGAACTGGCCACCTCCAAGAGAAGAAACATTTAATCCTATTCCATTCTAAAACAGTAATATAATTTTAGTAGGCAGTAACCCTATTTTACAATTATTGATAATTGCATCAGTCTCTAAATTATAATTCTTCACTGAAAATAGTATCACTTTTAGAATATGTAGTTTTATGCTTATCATAAAGTGACACTCTATCATAAACATCTGCCGGTCTTTTTCCTGGTACTCTTTGTCTGCAGATGGGCACTCATAATAACTCATTTAGCCAGATTATATCTTCTGAAAAGGGTATCATAACACATTAGTAAAGCTGTAATTAACAGACTGTTCCAAGAATTGGAATGATTTAGGTTAATTAAATATCTGGCTAACTGGGTACTCAGCCCAGAAAATCCTTATTATTTTTGTCCTTGTTGAAAATCTACATGTCAAAAATAGTAGAAATTTCTTTTACTAAATGAGTATCTAGCACTTTAATAAATATGAAGATTTTTCTGTAGGTGTAGAAGACTTGGTTGATTCTTTGGTATGTATAACCTAAATAGTTTTTATGCTTGGTTCCCAAGTTTTTCATATTTGGAACAAAATCCTCTAGAATAAGAGTAAGAGATTATAAATTCTGATATGAGAAGTCCTATCAAGGACAATCCTTGGGTCACCTAAAAAAAAAAAAAAAAAAAACCCGCCTTAGAGCAGAACTTTATAACAAGAACCAAGTCATATTTTGATTCAAACTAAGTTGTATGGATTTGGTGTATTTTGAAGGTTTGTTTGTTTTTGTTGATTTCTAAAAATCCTAGTTTCTTAGTAACCTGGCTTCAGTTATCAAGAAGCCCCGAAGATGTCATATAAAGAGATTCATTACCTGCTGTGTCCTCTCATCATAGGAGTAAATCTATTAGCATAAATTAATTTCCTTCTTTAATTCTTTTTTTATTATTTTATTTTAAAGAAAGGAGTTTAAGAGTTTCTAGTATTCTCCATGGCTGAAGCTGAGAGTCTGAAACCCTGATGCTTAAGCTCTATTCTAGATCATAGCTTCAACTCCTTCAGGATATATGGAAAAGAGATAATATTTCCACAATGATAGATCTTTGGTTGTACAGGTAAGTTATTTAGTTTTGCAGTAGTGAAGACAACTTTAGTCTGATTTCTTTTCTTTCTTTTTTTTGAGGGGACAGACTATTTTCATACTGTGTAGAAGACTAAAGTCTGATGAGGTATTTATAGGAGGGAAATGCTATAGGGATGAAATATTTTTCCATCAGTATTTTGGAATGTCTAGACCAATAAACCAAGGATCTTTGAGCCAGGCATTGTGGTTCACAACTGTAATCCCAACTACTCTGGAGGCTGAGGCAGGAGGATTGTAAGTTAGAGGCCATCCAAAGCAACTAACTTATCAAGACCCTGTCTCAAAAAAAAAAAAAATTAAACTGGTGATATAGCTTGGTAGTAAAGTATGCCCTGGGTTCAATCCCCAGTACTGGGGCAAGAAGGCACAAACATCCTATCTTTTGGCACCCTAGATATTTCAATAACATTGTGAAAATCTTTGACTTCTGTTTCTCCTCAGTTAATTTTTCAAGTGTATACTCACTTCAAACTATTTGTCGTGTATCTGTCTCTTAATGGCAGAGAAGGAAGAATTTTCTTTATGTAAGACAGTATATATCAGAGTTTCTAGACTTCACAGAGGTGAATATTAAGAACTTTTTAAGTTGAAGTGTATAAATAGGTCCCCAGGTATCACTCTTCTACCTTATAGTGGTAATTTCACAGCTAAGATAATTTGTCTTCAAGGAATTGTATGACGAGCACAGCGTGGAACACTGCCGCCCCCCCCCCCCCCCCCCCCGCCCCAATACTTAGTATTGAACCCAGGGTCACTCTACACTGAGCGACATCCCTATCCCTATTTATTTTTACTTTGAGATACGTCTTGCCAAGTTGCCCAGCCTTGTCTTGAACTTGCAGTCTTTCTTTCTCAGCCTCTCCCTAGTTGCTGTGATTATAGGTGTGCGTTACCTTACCTGGCAAGCATAGCCTGAACATTATTAAAACAGTTACATTCTAGTCAGGTAGAAAAATAATCATATTGGTGACACTTCCCCCAACTCTCATGTTTTTTTTTCCTTTTACTTTGTGTGTGTGTATATATATATATATTTTTTAGTTATAGTTGGACACAATACCTTCATTTTATTTATTTATTTTTATATGGTGCTGAGGATCAAACCCAGCACCTCGCACATGCTAAGCAAGCGCTCTACCGCTGAGCTACAACCCCAGTTCTTACTTTGGTTTTAATACATGAACGTATACCAGTATCATGATCAGATACCTAAAAATTGTTCACTTACTAAAATTAAATATTATAATAATATATATAACAATCAGAACATTGGTGTTAACAGAGGATTGCCAACTCCTCGATTCCCAAAATAAATGGTAACAACTTTAGTGATAATAGTAGTAGGAATGAATAGTTACAGGCAGTGTTTTTGAAATAGCTTTTTGAGATTTCTCTCTTTTAAGTAAATGTAATAGCTGGAGCAGTATTTCATTATATTGGCCTTTCTTATTAAAAGTTATTATTCCTTTTAATTCTTACTGATGAGTTTAAGTATGATCACAGGGGCTGGAAATTATGATTTTAAACAGCTGGTAATGTTTCAGAATATCACAGTCAGATTTGGGCATAATTGGCTCAAGTTTGTGGTTCAGTGTTAAATAAATGAGTTTTGTGGAATTAGGTGTAGGATTTGGAGATTAATATGAATAAAGTAGCCCTCCTTAAATAGGCCCTTTGATAGAATGAAAACTGAATAGGACGGAGAAGACTGGTTAGAGAGTCTGTTTAATTCTAGTGATTGATTATTCTCTTACCTGTCTTCCAGAAAGTGCCACTGTTGATTAATTGGTGGGTAACTGAAAAATCTTGAGTCTATTAGATTATTTTTTTTCCATGATTTTCATAGATTGGATTTTCCCCATATGAATGTGTTAACTTAATAATTTCCCTTAATTTTAAAACCAGGGTGATTAAATATCTATTTCCAAATGGGTACTGGCTAAGGTTTTCATTGTCTATCTTCTCCTTAGCCACTTAATATTTGGCAGGAATATAAATTCGTGATTCAGTCCTCTTTACTGGATTCTTCAGTAACTGTGTTATGCAGCTAAAATGAGGAAAACAACACTGAGTAATGTAGACATTTTTGGTCCCTTTTTGCTTATTGAATTTTGTATTCAGTTTATCAGATAATTACAGAAAATGTGTACCTTTAAATATACTTATCCAAAAGAGAAAAGATATGAAGGAAAATGCATAGAGCAGAAGGAAAAAAAAATGCATTAGAGGGAAGATTAGTTATATTTTTATTAAAGTCTACTCTTCATAATTTTAACAATTTATTGCCTTAAGTGTATGTAATGTGTTAATTGAAGTTATAAGATTTAAAAAAAACTTTTTTTTAATTATACATGGGCACAATATCTTTGTTTATTTATTTTTATATGGTGTTGAGGATTAAACCCAGTGCATCACATATGTGAGACCAGCGCTCTGTCACTGAGCCATAATCCCAGCCCAAGTTAGAAGATTTTTACAGACTTCTCTTTAATGCTTCTATAGCCAGAGAGATCATGGCTTTATTTATAAATGTTTTTGAATAATTAGTGTCCAGTAAAGAATTAAGGGGTATATTATAAGTAAATAATTTGGTTTGAAACTTAATGGATTATATTATTAGAATACTGTCTTGAGTTCAGTAATCTCATCCTCTAATATATACATGAATCATCTGGGAATCTGATTCAGTGGTAGGTTTGGGGCGGGACCTCACAGTCCCACATTTTCTGAGAATCAAACCCACGGTCTCCAGCATTCTAGACAAGTATTCTACTGCTGAACTATACTTCTAAGCCCCCATTCTGCATTTTTAGTAAGTTTCTAAGAGTTTCCGTTAATGGTGCTTTTCAGGTTACATTTGAATATTTTTTCAGTATTTATTTATTTTTGCAGTAATGGGCATTTTTACCACTGAAGCACATCTCAGTCCTTGTAATTTTTTCTTTTTTCTTTTCTTCTTGAGTTGCCCAGACTGTTCTCATGCCTCAGCCTTCTGAGTAGCTGGAATTACAGGTGTGTGCCATCATGTTCAGTTCAGGTTACATTTGGAGTTGTAAGAGTTTACCAAAAGACCCTTGTTTTAAATAGGTTCTCTTTAAATGCCAACCTTAAGAACCTTAAAACTTGTACTTCATTGTAGTTACTGAATGGAATAAAAAAATTTTAGGGAGCTGAAGACGCAAAAAGAAGTGTAAATCTTTTACAGTAATGAATGTTTCAATATTATCATCATGGAAATGGTGAAGAGATAATATAGGCCCTCATTATAGGTATTTTGTAATGATACACAGAAACACACACTGTATAAGTAATTTTGAGTACTAATAATAATAGTTTTATTTCATCCAAAATACAAAGTAGTCTCTTTTCGGGAAGTTGTACTGCAGAACAGATATTGTTTCTATTCAGTTTGGTGTGGAAAGAAAGGAGAAATTAGGAAGTCCTATTAATGGAGTCATTTAAGAGATTTCTGCACCTTTAATTGGCCTTGCATTTTAAAAGTAAAAATTAACATTCTTTGTGTATGTTTGTAAAATATTACTATTGTCAATATTAGTTTTGAACCATAAATTATAACCAAGTTTACATTGAAGTTATTTGCATTAGGTTTTTTCAATAAAAATTACTGTTAGTTTTTATTTGTAAATGTATATGGGTACTTAATATTTAATCTTCAAATTTGATAGCTTTCGATTTGGGTATGTGAAATAAATTTCTTTTACTATTTTTTAGTGTATGTTCTTTTAAAATATCAGTTGAAGTTTAACTTAAATTTATTGTAATTATAAGCAGAAATTTATGGTGTATCACAAATCTCTGTAAGGAATTTCCAAACAGTAAAAGTTTACTATAAGAAACTTTCTAATTTCTGGTTGATGTGCCCCATTCTTACTGTTCACTTGATTACTACAAAAGTATCTAGAACAAATTACTGTGCTTTAGTTCCAGGGTTGGTTTTACGAGTCTTGTAAGCTTTTTAAAATATGTTAATTAAAAATTTGAAAGTATGCCATACTCTAAAACAAAACTAAAATTCAACCAACATAACATAGTTTAACAGGCCACTTTTCTCAAAATTCATTTGAAGGCATCCAGAAACAGGGATACAGAACCCTTTTTTTCTTACATCTCTGTGTCAGCAGGAAGAGACAATATCCTTTTGAAGTTTCTTTTTTGTATATGGTACATGTTGCAGTGTCTTCTGTAATTCTGACCTTTCCATTGTTAGATTCTTCTAGTTGAGACAAAGAAGAGATTGTGTTTGATTTGCCAAGGGAAACGGCTAGGAGGGCATTTGGAGGGTTATACTTGAGGGAGGCTGTTGAAGGGTGGCAAAAGGCAGGAGCAAACTCTGGAACTTTGTATTATGGCCACGATTGGCCTCTTTCTCTAACCATCCTGCAGTTAAGTTACAAAGTATCTTATGAAAGATGAAGAGTAGGTAATGGAGACTTGAGATGTTAACAGTTCCTTTATTGTGCTCAATCGGGGAGCCTTTGGAAGCTATCATTAAATCTTTCAGAGTTTATCCATATGGATCATCAGGGCTTTTATTCATTATTCCTCACATTGATCTCTTGGAAACATCAAGCATCAGAAAACTTGTTTCATGTCATAAACCATGCGTTAAAACTGACATACTCTATATACACAGGAGTTCAAAGAGGGAAAGGGTAGGGTTATGTGTATACTTCTGATGTCTTAAATGTAAATATTTGCTCAGAGGCTTCTTTCCCATTTCCTTCTATGCTTTTAGAATACTTCCTTTCACTTTCTGGTTTATGGCTTCTCTTCTGGAGACTAGGAAGACTTTGTTTTATTTTGGTGTTAGCCAGTACAAACTAAGATTGTGATTTCTTTCCATCTATTTAATTACCAAAAAAACCTCTACTACAACCAAAATTTTTTGGATACAAATAGATTCTTATGGAGGAATTTGACCTGAAATGTATGTTAGTAAGAGCAAATTATAAAGAACAGTCTGCCTTTCTATCTCCTAAGAATGTTTTGAGAGAATCTTAGAAATGATTGGAATAGTTTTTGCAAGATAGCTGTTATATAAATTTAAGATTATTATTTTAGTAACCAAGATGAAATCTCATCTTTTAAGATAGATTTTTTGTTTCTGGATATTTGGTGCTTGTCTGAGAGAAATAAATGGTGAGGCAGGCTAAACGCATGGTCTCTAGAGCCCTGCAGTGCCACTTAATAGCTGTATGACTTTGAACAGATTACTCAAATGGTGCTTCAGTCTCCTCATTTGTAGATTAGGAGTGATAGAAGCACCCGAGTTCTTGTGAGTTAATGTGTGTTAAACAAATAAGATGATTCCTGGCACATATTAATTGTTCCATATAATTGTTAGCTGTAATTCATATCATTGGAAATAAAAGAACTTTTGTCTCATAATTTATTAATGTTGGCTATACTTACAATAAAAAATTATGGCTTTATAAACTTTTGTTTTAGGTATATTAACTATTACCTTTTTCTCATTATTTTGTTTACGTTTTTGAAGGTTTCCCAATGAGTGGATCATGATGACCGTATTGTAGGGACTTGCCATAGTATGGCTGCTTCCCGATCTACTCGTGTTACAAGATCAACAGTGGGGTTAAACGGCTTGGATGAATCTTTTTGTGGTAGAACATTAAGGAATCGTAGCATTGCTCACCCTGAAGAAATCTCTTCTCATTCCCAAGTGCGATCAAGATCACCAAAGAAGAGACCAGAGCCTGTACAAATTCAGAAAGGAAACAATAATGGAAGAACCACTGATTTAAAACAGCAAAGTACTCGAGAATCATGGGTAAGCCCTAGGAAAAGAGGACTTTCTTCTTCAGAAAAGGATAACATAGAAAGGCAGGCCATAGAAAATTGTGAGAGAAGGCAAACAGAACCTGTATCACCAGTTTTAAAAAGAATTAAGCGTTGTCTTAGATCAGAAGCACCCAACAGTTCAGAAGAAGATTCACCTATAAAATCAGACAAGGAGTCAGTAGAACAGAGGAGTACAGTAGTGGACAATGATGCAGATTTTCAAGGGACTAAACGAGCTTGTCGATGTCTTATACTGGATGATTGTGAGAAAGGGGAAATTAAAAAGGTGAATCTCAATGAGGAAGGGCCACTTAATTCTACAGTAGTTGAAGAAATCACAGGCTATTTGGCTGTCAATGGTGTTGATGACAGTGATTCAGCTGTTATAAACTGTGATGACTGTCAACCCGATGGGAACACTAAACAAAATAGCACTGGTTCCTATGTGTTGCAGGAAAAATCATTAGCTGAAAATGGGGATTCAGAAACCAAAACATCAATGTTCCTTGATAGTAGGAAGGAGGACAGTTATATAGACCATAACGTGCCTTGCACAAATTCAGAAGTGCAGGTCAAGTTGGAGGACCACAAAATATTAACTACCTGCCTGCCTGTGGAACATGTTAATCAGCTGACTACTGAGCCAGCTTCAGGCCCCATTTCTGAAATTCAGTCATCTTTAAGGGATTCTGAGGAGGAAGTAGATGTGGTGGGAGATAGCAGTGCCTCAAAAGAGCAGTGTAATGAAAACACCAGTAACATCCTGGACACAAATCTTGAGAGTATGCCAGTCTCTGGAGAACTAGATTCATCTTCTGTTCTAGATTGTGTTTCATCTCAGATGATGTCTTTATCAGAGCCTCAAGAACATCGCTATACCCTGCGAACTTCACCTCGAAGGGCGGTCCCTACCAGAGGTAGTCCCACTAAAAATGGTTCTCCTTGCAGAGAAAATGGACAATTTGAGGAGAATAATCATAGTTCCAATGAAACAAATGCACCTGTTAGTGATAATGTAAGTGAGTCTCCCACAAATCCTGATGAAATTTCTCAAAATGAAAAAGCTATATGTTGTGACTCTCAAAACTATGGAAGTGAAGGACTAAGTAAGCAACCCTCAGAGACAAGACTTAATGTTGGACATTTGCCATCTGCCAAAGAGAGTGCCAATCAGCACATTACAGAAGAGGAAGATGATGATCCTGATGTTTATTACTTTGAATCAGATCATGTGGCACTGAAACACAACAAAGAGTATGTGTAAATATGGTAACCATGAATTCTGCTTTGTTTATTATTCCCCCAGTTTTCACTATTTATTCATACATTCTATTCATAGTACATTTTTATTACAGATAAAATTAATGCTTTAACTAAAAGTTTTGGTTTAGCATAATGATTATTTTTAACTCTTAAAAAAAATCTGAAGACTTTAAAACTCAAGTTTATTACTCCTCCCTATGACAACACAGTTTTGCTGGTATTTCACATATACAAGAAAAGACGTAGAAACATGAATGATAGTGTTATTATTTTTTCTTAAGTTTTAAACCATTTAGGGTAATTTATAAAATGGGAACATCTTGACTTACCACAATATAATTTGTTTTATAGCTGTAGAATTTTATGTAATAATCTATTCCTTTGGATAGTATAGAACAAATAATGTGTGTGTACACATCATCCAGATATGGGAAATCTGGCAAGCTAGAAATCTCCTTTTATCTTAGTTGCTTACATTTAAATCCCAATTAAAATTTTGGTTTTAAAAATTGTGCTTTATGCATTATCTTTGATTTCTGTGACTTAGAAAATTAGATGTTACTGTTAATACCATGACAGTTAATAGTATGTTATAATTAGCTCATTAGCTAGAGTTAGTATCTGTTCTCTAGTTTACATAAAATTGTTTGACACAACTTTTCCTAATAGTAAATATAAGGGAAGACTATTTCAAAATATCATCACTTCTTAGTCTTTACTTAAAAAGACACTTTTCTAAATAAAGAATTCTATGTCCAAATTTTTTACAGTTTTGCTTAGAATTACTTTAAAGTATTCTGGAAAGTAACACAAGTGAATTGGAGTTAATTCTGTCTTAATAATCCTAAAAGAAGCTAAGAAACTATAACAAACAATGCTCATCATAAATACTGTGATCAACAACAGTAAAAAGCTTATTTAATAAGTTAATTACCTTTATTTTTAAATGGTAGGCTTTTAAACTTATAATCAGATTGTATTAGCTGTGCAAAAATACTTTGATATTGAGAACCCTTTCTAGTGTTTTTGTTGTGACAATTGCCAGACTCCATTATGTTCAGATCAAAGTATCAAATCCTGGTTATAGGACATGATACATTTTTGGCCATGCCTAAGAGATGATTCAGATTTGTATAGGGTAATTTGATGACCTACCTAGTAGGTTTCTTTTTTTGAAAAAAATTTTTGTTTGCTTTTAAAATAATGTTTAATACTGGATTTAATGAAGAGTTCATATTATTTGAGAGTTTTATAAATTTACTTTTAAAAAATGTTAGGAATCTCATGTATTTGAAATGTTTGAAGTCTAATTTGAGATAGAAAAACATCATAATTGTATAAATGAAAATTTAAAAACAAGAATTAAGTTATTACTATTCATATACAGTATCGATTTTTAAAAGTAGAGGTGTTTAATCTACAAATACAAGGATGCAAAACAAATATGTTGAGGAAGTACCAAAAATGATTTTTTCTCACAGGGTCTTGCTATGTTGCACAGACTGCTTTTAAAACTTGTGGGCTCAAGTGATCATTTTGCCTCAGCTTTCTAAGTAGGTGTGCACCACCACACCTGTCTTAAAGTTTATCACCCCCAAACCTCTCTATTCTGTGGATCAAACCCAGGGGCTGGCACATGTTAGGCAAGTGCTCTACTACGGAACTACATCCCCAATTGTATAAAATGTTACTTTATTTGTTTTATTATTTGATTTTCATTGTTTCTTTCTCTTAAGTCTTGGCTGG